>NC_135637.1:33637630-33945686 GCF_053574225.1 Canis aureus | reverse complement strand
CTCGGACCTGACTCCCTGGCCCCACACTGCCAAGCACCTCCCCAGACAACAGAATGCTCCCTTCCTGGCACATTCTTTTACACGAAAACTGTGCATGGCAGTTCTGCCTGTCTTTGTACTCTACTAGACCGTATGCTCCTTTGAGGCCAGTTTCAGAGTTGTTTGCTCTGCTCACTTAGGCAGTCTAACATGTGCTTATCACAGGCATGCAGTATGTGTCAGTTCGACAAGAAAAAGATGGGGAAAAACAAAATCCACTAACAGACTTCAGGAAAATGAGCTGCTAAAGGGATTGTGAAGAAGAAAAGCAACCGAAGTAGTTCAGCTCACTATTCTAGGCCAGGGGTCAGCAAACCTGTTCTTGTATAGGGCCAGATTAAACTTTATCTACAAAACCGCAGGCAGCTGATCTGACCTCCTGCAGTCACAGGAAGGGAGAGAGAGGACCCCTTCCACTGTGAGCACCAAGCAGAGGGACCAGAAAGGAGAACCGAAGGAGACTCAATATAAGGAGTGAAAATGGTTGGTCCTGGGGTCTGACCTGTCAGTAAATGATCTTGCAGATCACTGTACATAACAAATACTTTAAAAGACTATCACACCAAGAGGTATGAAAGGATAAATGAATCCAAGCCTTGCTAGACTCTGTCCTACTCAGCCTCCTAACACCTTCTGTCTCTCATTCAGACACTTCCCCAAAGGCTTGTTTATCAGTATTCTCCTAATGTCCTGTAAGCCTACACTTCTTCCACACTTTACATGCTTTGTCTTTTAGGACATGTTCAGTGTCAGGCTAAGATCTCCTGGCCCCCAGGTTGCTAGGGTTAGGAAATTTGGAGTCTTTCAGACTTTGTGTTCCCTCCACTCTCCTGAACACAATGGTTCTCACCTCCACAGCCCTCATCCTAGCCTCTAGCCCTCTGGTCTGGAAGATTCATTTTGAGCTCATCTCCCATCCAGGCTTCTCCTCCAACCCTCCATACTTGGATACCAGACTTCTGAAAATTCCATTTTCTGTCCCATTAGTAGAGTAGCGGTACTCTAACCAGTTAGTACCACTAACTGGTAGTGGTATTCTCTACCAGTTAATAACCCAGCCTTACTCTGCCTGGCTTCCACAGCTCTCTGAAGCTGAGCTGGCCATGTCTGTTCTCAGATATCCTTTCTAGTTTTCCCCTGTCCTCTGTCCTTAATGACAGTGCTGGGAGCTTGTCACTGCACTGTTGGACTTCACTGGTGATTGGCTTCTGAGAGGTTCTGCCAATGGCTGGCACATATAGGAAAAAACAGGTTTCCTTTTCTCTGCTTCTTACCGATACATGGTTTTTTAGGAGGGAGACTCCTGGTTTTAGGAAGAAGGATGGTAATGATGGCTTTAGGCTCCAGAGATCTTCCACATCAGTGGCAGCACAGGCTCTTGACCCCTTTTCAGCAATGGTGATAATCTAACAGCTGCAGTTACAGCAGCTGCCCAGCACCCTTGCTGTGTGATGATCAAGGACCCTGGAAAACAGTTTGACTTTTGTTCCTTTAGCTGGAGGCTAGGAACAGCTTCCTGCGGTTACATCTAATGCCCTCTGACCATTTGTATGTCCTCCAAGTGAAACCCCAAGCAGTTTCTACTTGGAGCCTCAGTACTGCCCTCAGCCTGAACCATCATATGAAAATGCAATGGACAAAACAGGGAAGAGGGGAGCAGAGATATGGTTGTATTAGATGCATACTGCCACAGAACCCATTCCTCTCTTTCTGCTGTCAGGGAGCCTCCAGTTCCAAGGCAAGCGCAGCAGCTCCATGGACACTTGTGGGCACGCAGCACACAACACTGCTCCAGCCCCTGAGGCTGGTATGTCAAAGCATTTCTCCAGCAAATGCTTTGGCCCTTGCTTGTGATTCTCAACTTCACTGCTCATTTCTACAGAGTTGAACACAATTCTCACTCCCAAGTTCCCACACTATCCTCTCTCCTCTTTCCGTATGTTCTCTAAAATCAAGATCTGCATTTCCTTTTTCTTGAACACAATTTTTTGAAATCTTACTGATACCACAACATTGCTCACCACCCTTTAAAACTTAAGCAAAGGAAACTTCCATGTGGAACTCAAGGAAATATTTTGTAAATTTTATTTGTTTATTTATTTATTTATTTATTTATTTATTTATTTATTTATTTATTTGAGAGAGAGAGAGGGAGAGAGGGAGAGAGAGAGAGAGGCAGAGACATAGGCAGAGGGAAAAGCAGGCTTCTCGTGGGGAGCCCGATGGAGGACTTGACCCCGGAACCCTGGGATCATGTCCTGAGCCAAAGGCAGACACTCAACCACTGAGCCACCCAGGCTTCCCCTTTCTTTTTAATAACATTTAATTTATATTCTCTCTCCCTCACCAGGGTTTGTTGTGCGACTAAAACTCTAGGTACCTGATAAATTTAAGATCTGTATCCCGGCTGGAATCTAGCTGTCTCTTCGAAGATGAGCTCCTTGAGCTTTTCCTTGGGCAGGTCATCTAGCTCCATGTCAAACTTGAATGGCGCCTCAGCGATGGGCTGTAGGAGAGCAAAGAACATGGAGTAGACAAGAGTGATTGTGGTTGAGGTAGTCATGTACTGATTCATAATGTATGTGGATTCAACTCTGAAATGTATATAGTAGCACTGACATCTTTGGAAACCCAAAAGCTCTGAGAAGTATCTATGTACCCGTATTCCATCTACGTGATCCAAAAGGCACATTTTCTGTGAACATACAGTAAATGCACGGGGAGCAACTAAATCTATTTTGACCACTCTTCTGAATTTACCACTAATCCCAAAATCATTTTCAAAATTTTAAGGCACTGGGACACCGGGGTGGCTCAGTGGTTGAGCATCTGCCTTTGGCCCAGGGCATGATTCTGGGATCCATGATCGAGTCCCGCATCCGGCTCCTTGCGGGGAGCCTGCTTCTCCCTCTGCCTGTGTCTCTGCCTCTCTCTCTCTCTCTGTGTCTCTCATGAGTAAATAAATAAAATCTTAAAAAAAAAAAAAAAAAATTTTAAGGCACTAAGTATTGAAGTAACAGAAATTTGCTGTTGTGGGGATAGGTTTACACAATCAAAAGCCATGATACTCAAAATCAAATACTTGATTAAATACATTATACTATCTTCATATGAAAAATTACTATGGAGTCATTAAAAATGAAGCCGTAAGAAAGAATAATATTATGGGGAAATGTGCATGTTTGTGTTAAACAAAACCCTGTTTTTAAAAAAAGTTTAGATACAGAAATATTAGACTGAGAAGAAAATACTCCAAAATCTTAATATCTGTGTAACAAGACTACAACATGATCTGTCATAGTTTTCTGCAAGTTTTCATTTTTACTTTTCAGCACAACCTATGACTAATCAGAAGGCTATTTAATATTTAAGTACATATTTAAAATGACTATGTCAAAGAATTTCCATATATACAATGGTGAAAAAGAAAATCAGTCAATTGATATTATTTATATTTTGATTTTTAAGTACCTCCAAACTAACACAATGTTCTACAACTAATCTGATGAGGATTCCAGCTATCAATCAGTGGATGCCTAGTTACCAGGCACTCCTAGATTTTATCCATGTAATCCTCACACCAGGCCTTCAGGGTAAGGAAACATGGACACCAACTCTGCACTAAGCATTGGTTTTTTGAAAGGGGGAAAAGGATTCATGTCCACAAGAGAAAAACAAGTAGTTAGCCCTCTTTGAAGGGCAGCTGTATGTGTGAGGTCACAATGGTGTCCCACATATGCCATCCTTCTGGTCCTCCCACCTGCTAACTGGATTTGGAGTACCACCTAGGCTTGTGATTAGGACACGGGGGGCTCATAGGGCTGGTCAGAGCTCCAAACTTTACACTCTCCCCTCCTTCCCTATTATTTATTATGTTGTAGGTATCTTTGTAAGCTGCCTCCATTATTTTTGAGGGTAGGGGACAGAGATGGAAGGGGGCTAATTAGGAAATACTTCCTCTTTTTGATTTCTTCTTTCTCTTTCATTTATCAGTTTTTAACTTTTATATCTTTTTCTTTTCCTCTTCCATTTTTCCTTTTAACACACTCCGCTTGGTTCTCTTATGAAAGCTTACTGTCTCTGCATGAGCCTCCACTAGAAAGATCCAAACTTTGGTTCATACTACATTTTTCTTCATTACCATCCAGAGAATAAAGCCCCAGAAGAATCCAAGAGGCTAAGGAACTGGGACTTTCTTAGAGATAAACATGACACACAGGATTTTTTTTTTTTTTTTTTTTTTACACACACAGGATCTTTACCTGGCTTTGGAGGCCTGCCACATCCACCTCTGGACGCATTTCTTACCACAAGAGGCTCTAGTATCCCCATACCTAAGGAGGCATACCAGGCACATACCAGGCATACCGCCCCCTTGCAATGCCCCTCTCCAAGCAGGCAGTTGGCCTCCTTTCCACCCTCAGACAGGCACTGTGATTGAGGTAGCTCTTCCTGCCACAGACCATGACAATGGTCTCTAGCCTTGGACTGCTTGTTTATTCGTGCTCCCCTTTATTCATCTATTTCCCCAGTCCCACCTCTGCTGCAGGTGCCCTGGAGGAAGCTTTCTGAGACAGAAGGGGTTTGGGGGGTGGGGTAGGGAGAGGTTTCAAGCTGTGCTGACAGTACTAGTCCTCAAGCAGACAATGCAGGCTGAGAGGACCAGGTGTGGCATCATACACTTCTCAGAACCAATCTAACGTGACATCTGGGCCCTTCCTGGTTGGGCCTACTGCTGCCTGATAGATATTCCTGAAGCAGCAGCCAGGGTATAGGTCTTACCTCATCACTTGGGTCATAATACTGCTCCAGATACGGATGGGCCAGAGCCTGTTCTACTTCAATCCTCTTGTGAGGGTTGAATGTCAACATTTTGTCCAGTAAATCCAGAGCTACAAAGAGAAAGGTTTTGCAGTGGTGAGAAGCCAAAGGAACATTTACTGATTACTTTCCATTTCCTGTTTAAATTGACTCATGAAACAATGGAACTAAGCATCACTATGGGGAGAAGAGCCAGCAGCACACTGGGTGCCTATTACCTCTCTGAGCTTCTCAAGACTGTGGCTAATCTAACAATTGCAGACCTAGACTCAGAAAGGTGATGTGATCAGCCAAAGGCTGAAAGTGGAAGCCTAGGGTTCAAACCCAACTCTTCCTACAAAACCTGGATTTTTTTCCCTAAACCATTCTTATGTTTTGCAGGCATCTGAAGGTAAAGTGTTATATATGTATTTCTCTGAAATCCAAAGTCCTCTCTGCAATGGTCGGTTTATCTTTCAACATATAAAGAAGGCCTCTAAGGTCACAGAAGACAATGGTCACTTGTCCTCCTGTGTGGTTTCCAGGTCCTGGCTGAGATCCATGTGTGAAGCACAGGCCCCCTGGCCCACTCTGCAGCTTGGCATCTTTCTCCAAGGCCCAAAACAAAAGTATGCTCTCTCTCTCTTTTTTTTTTTTTTAAAGTTTATTAGTTTATTTAAGTAATCCCTACACCCAACATGGGGCTCAAACCCATGACCTCTACATCAGTCACATGCTCTTCTGACTGAGCCAGCCAAGCAACCCCTAAGTATTCTCTTGATCTGGTCAGTAGTGAGCAGCTGAATATTTCTGTGTAGAGAGTACAGGAATAGGAAGCAAGTGTAGCATCAACCAGATCAAGATGGAGGGACAGCTAATGATTAGCTCACCCTGGTGGCCTCCATAGCTAGTGTCCAGGCACTACTTCAAGCCATGAGAAAAGCCAAAGGTCATGGCTGACAGTGGCTGGAACACGGGTTAAGGGAAACGTGACCGAACACTTCCTGCATTTAATATCAGGCGCAGATTTCAATGAGAAAGAATACATGCTAGAAAAGACATTATCGCTCTGGTAAAGAAGCAGAAAGGGGATCCCTGGGTGGCGCAGCGGTTTGGCGCCTGCCTTTGGCCCAGGGCGCGATCTTGGAGACCCAGGATCGAATCCCACGTCGGGCTCCCGGTGCATGGAGCCTGCTTCTCCCTCTGCCTGTGTCTCTGCCTCTCTCTCTCTCTCTCTGTGACTATCACAAATAAAATCTTAAAAAAAAAAAAAAAAAAAAAGCAGCAGCAAAGGGAGCTTTTAAAAAAAGTGTCTGCTTTTACTTGACAATGCTTAGAACAGTGTTTCCACTTCATGTCCTTTCCAAAGCAGGTCCTTTTCTCAAATTCAAGGCTATTGACGGAGTAAGGAGCTATCCATCTTTTTTTTTTTTTTAATTTTTATTTATTTATGATAGTCACAGAGAGAGAGAGAGAGAGAGAGGCAGAGACATAGGCAGAGGGAGAAGCAGGCTCCATGCACCGGCAGCCCGACGTGGGATTCGATCCCGGGTCTCCAGGATCGCGCCCTGGGCCAAAGGCAGGCGCCAAACCGCTGCGCCACCCAGGGATCCCGCTATCCATCTTTCTTAAGTCCTAGCTCACAGTTCTGAGGCACCCCTAAAAAATCCAAGGATTCCAAGAAACAAGTCTGATAATCCATTCCAAGTCTGAAAAACTACTAGGGAATAAAAAGAACATTCTTTTTTAAAGAACAGTGATCAAGGGGATCCCTGGGTGGCTCAGTGGTTTAGCGCCTGCCTTCGGCTCAGGGTGTGATCCTGGAGACCCAGGATCGAGTCCCATGTTGGGTTCCCTGCATGGAGCCTGCTTCTCCCTCTGCTTGTCTCTCTGCCTCTCTCATGAATAAATAAAGTTAAAAAAAAAAAAGGGAATACTTAAAAAAAAAAAAAAAAAAAACAGAATGGTGATCAATAAAATAAAACCGGGGGATCCCTGGGTGGCTCAGTGGTTTGGCGCCTGCCTTTGGTCCAGGGCGCGATCCTGGAGTCCCGGGATCGAGTCCCACATGGGGCTCCCTGCGTGGAGCCTGCTTCTCCCTCTGCCTGTGTCTCTCTGCCTCTTTCTCTCTCTCTATCATGAATAAATAAAATCTTTAAAAAATAAAATAAAAACAAAAAATGAAAACATTGCCATCTACTCAATGAAGCCTTGGTTTATCAGTGATAACTTATGAGGTTGTCAACCTCATTCATCTGCAAATTAGCACATATCACTAAGTCCTGAGAGTAAAATGGTAAAGGAAAATCATTTTAATCATTTATTCACTAAAAGCTGTGTTCAACCCGTGAGAGCAGCCAGTATACAGTCAGAATCTTAAGTGACTGACCACTTGTGTGCTGGGAAGTCAATCTCTCTTTGGGAGTTCAAAGCAGCAATTTACTGCCTGAGGTGACTGAAAGCAGAGGCGTGAGAGGACATGTGTGCACGTGTGTGAGCATGCCTCAGTGTGGATACTCAGCTCTGGCTCCCATCTGTGACTCCCCTTATTGCACGTCACTCATCCTTAATCTTCAAGACAACTATGAGATAATCTATGTGGTAAACCACATGCTGGATGTCATGAGAAATTCCACACAACACAGAACTTTTCTCATGTCCACAAGACGAACTGTAAAAAAGTTTTTTACATAATGCATTTCTACAAATAGTACATTTTAAAATTTATTTTTGCCTCTAACTATAATCTCTTCAATACACATGAATGTACTGTAGGAAATTCGGGAACAGTGACACTTTGCTTTATAGGCTTTATGAGGACTTTTCAGGAGAGGAAGGAAGCTCTTAGGAATCTAGAGTGGTGACTAAAGCAGTGTCTTGGGCAGGAAAGGTATTTATCCCTGCAGCCAGGACATGGGGGGTCTCAGGGGCCCATGAACAGGCTAGGTTTCAGAGGCAGCTCTCTCAAGAGTCTGGACAATGCAGTACAATGATGAACTCAGGTGCCTCTGGCCCCAATCTAAGTTTCATAGAACCCCTGGCAGATGTGTGAACACATGACATACCAGTTGCTGGGCATCAGTCTTACTATCTGTAACACAGATAATATTACCTGTAACACAGGTAATAAACCTACCCCTGTTCTCCTCTCTCCATAAAAGAACTCACAGACATTCCCCAAACTTTTTTTAAAGATTTTTATTTATTATAATTTGAGAGAGCATGTGTGTGTGCATGGAGTAGAGGGAGAGAATCCCAAGTAGACTCCACACTGAGCATAGAGCCTGACATGGGACTCAATCTCACAACCCTGAGATCATGACTTGAGCCTAAAGAGTCGGACACTAAAACAACTCAATTACTCAGACACTCCTCAAAAACTTTCTTGAGATTAGAAGCTATTGGCCTTTTGTCCAATTAGATACCCTCTGTCAGGAAAAATCCAGGAGAGTTTGGCCATAGTCAGATTGTAACATCATTGTTTCTAAGCTGCTGGGGGATACTTTTCCCCTCTAAATCTTGTTGGTACTAAGTTGGGAAGCACTTCAAAGCAGCTGGTATTTGGTAGCTTAAACAGCTTTAAAATAGACCTTTTAGTTCCTTCAAGTTAAATTCTAGGCCCTTAAACATACAGGCAAAAATTGCAAAGGAAGATAGCTTTTTTTTTTTTTTTTTTTTTTTTGCTGCTTGAAAAATAACTGGATCTCTAGCTTCCTTTTATTGCTAGTGCTATTTCTGCGTTATTCACAGCTACAGAAGGGAAAAAGGAGAGAAACGGGAAGCAGCTGGCAGGTGCTGATCTCACAGTCAGAGTGCCTGGCCTCCCTCCTCCCACGCCACACAGCAATCCACTGGCATCACTCAGATGGCATGAATCACTCTGCCTGTGCGTATGCTTCCTTGGATACAGGCTTTATTTCCCCTAAAAGACTGGAAGTCCCTTTGAGGCTGGGATTACATCTAACCACAATCCTGGACTCTCCTTGGTATCTTCCTAGAACCTCACACCTTCTCTTTAACTTCAGTGGGTACAAAGCAACAAGACCCTGCCCTTCTGATCCATCAGCTATTTCTTCTTCCCATCTTAGCCCAGACTCTAGGGTAAGCCACAGGATTGGCTCTTCATAGCACCACAGCGGGTCCATCTCACCTATCCAGCAAAACTCTCCTCAGAGATCAAGGCTTCAACCTGTCACTCCCATCCTCAACCTGAATTTCTGAGCAGGGCCAGAGAAAAAGACCTAGCTGTTCAAACTGTGTCACTCCAACAATGCTTCTCAAACTTCCCGATCTTAGAACCCTACTCTTAAAACCTGTTGATGATTAATCTTAAAAACCAGTTAATTCAGACATAGTCCAACCTGTGTAAGCACTCCCACTGCATTCAGTATGTGTTCATGCTCTCGTTTTGTCACACAGAATGTGCAAAAGACATGTGAGAAGGGTGGGATTTAATAAAGTAAGGACTTTTCAGTGCTCTGTCAGGGACATTCTTATGTGCAGCTGGTACTGGTTTTTAGCTATGAGGACAGGGTACTGCCACTGCCTTGTCCTGGGTCGAGGTGCTGGCAGTCGTGCTCACCACTGCTTCTGCACCAAGAGAGCAGATGGCAGCACAGAGAAAGTGTGAGAATACCTTAAAACTATAAAAATAGTTTTAACCCTATAGACACCCTGAAAGAACCTGGGGGAACTCAGAGGTCTAAGAAGGATGCTATTGAGAACTATGTACCACAAAACCACAAGATTTTTAATCATATCAAGGATCTCCCCAAAGTTCTGGGAATTTTTCTGCTCAGCTGCCTCTGTATTCCAAGATTCAACTCAGACAGCTTGAATCATATCCTTCCTGCCATGTGAACTTCATTACTCTGTGCTACCGAGGAAACTGAGGTCCCCGGGAGCAACTCTCCGGGATGTCCCTCCATCAGATTCACACATATCCTTAACTGTGGAAAGAGGAGACCCTCTCCCTATTCAAAGCCAAACCTCCACAATGCTGTGGCCTGACCACAGCCAGCTCCCCTCATCTGGACCAGTTATTCCTGTCTGCACTTTCCAATTTGAACTTCCTGCTCATACTCAGTGCTTCAACTACTTTTTTTTTTTTTTTTTTTTTAAGATTTATTTATTTGGGAGAGAAAGGGCACGCATAAGCTAGGGGGGAGGCAGAGGGAGAGAGAATCTCAAGCAGACTCTGAACTGAGTGAGGAGCCTGCTGTGGGGCTTGATCTCACAATCTTGAGATCATGACTTGACCCAAAACCAAGAGTCCCACAGGGGTCCCTCAACTACTCTTATGTAGTCACCAATGACCCTTTAGTTGGAAGCCTCTCTGTTCCATGGAGGCTGCTGAGCATGTCCACTTTTCATGATGTCATCTATTGCTTCTGTGAAATATGCACTAGTTATTTTCTATGTCCATCATTCTAGTTTTTAAGAATTCCTACACCTATTACATTTTGGCCATTGAAGGTTCTTTAGGCACTACTAATATTAACTAGTCTAACAGCAATAAACTAGTAATTCATGGAAGTCCCCCACAATTACCCTATGAGGTGGGAAATGCAAGTTGTTCCAATTGAGATGAGGAAATTATGAAATAGAGAAGTTAAATACCTTGTTCAAAGTCAAAGATTTGAAGTGGTGGGGCCCATATGAATTCAGGCTGGTTCTAGAGCACATAGCCTAAACCATTGTGCTATGACGCCTTAACATCAATAGTTAGGATAGGGATCCTTCAAATGTTTTTCAATTTGAAACATTTTACACCTATTGCTCAGGTGTAAAATAGACCTGACCTATTTTAAGTTTTAAGCTTCTTTGTGAAATAAATAAATAAACTTTTATGTGATCAAATATAGCATTTTTATTTTATGTTTATCTTCTTGGTTTGTATGTTTTTAGAGCTTAGGAAGACAGTCTTTCTCCAATCAGAGATAAAAAAAACAACTGAATACTCTTAAATATCATTGGCTTTTAATGGCATGGTTTTTAAAAAAACATATCTAATTATCAATTCTTTCGGAATTCACTTTGAAGTGTGAGTAATGATTTAAACTGATTTTCTTCCAAGTAGTTATTCAACTAGCCCAGTACCATCTGTTGAATAATAATCATTTCTTCCCCCTCACTAGAGTAATTTTGGAGAGAATCCTAAACTAAACTCCTTTGAAGAAAAATACACAATACTACTCTTCAAAGGACTCAGCAATCAGAAATTTCTAATAAATATCTGACATATATTCAATCTCAGGATTTGTTTTTCTTTTATTAAGTAAGCTCTATGCCCAATGTGGGGCTTGAACTCATGATCCTGAGATTAAGAGTCCATGCCCTACTGAGCGAGCCAGGTGCCCCGCCTCAGTTGAAAAAAAAAAAAAAATTAAAATGCCACTTCTCTCCTATTTGGTTGGCAGATCCAAAAGTTCAATACCCTAAGTTGCTGGGACAAAAAATGTGACAGAACTGCTAAACTGCCCTGCAGAGAGACTCAAACAATCTACAGGCCATCAGCTGTCTCTGAAAACATCCATCTTCCCCACAGCCTTGATCACATGGTGGATCATCAAACTTGGTGCGTTCTACTGGAGGCCGGGGGGGAGGGATTACTGATCTTTCGATTTTCATATCCGAAATAATAATATCTTTTCCTATATTTGAGATATTTACATTTTCTTTTTTGTAAACTATCATTAACCAGACTTAAAACTGCCAGTGTTTCAGCTTGAAAGTTTTAGAGTTGTGAGTTCCCTGAAGTCTTCCACTCATTATTCACGTCATTTTTATACTAGTCCAGACTATTCGCTCCATGCAGGCAGGTAATCAATTTTATAGTTGTTCTATGTCCAGGGTCTTAGAAATCCGATGGCACAGAACACTCAGATCTATTTATTAAAATAAATGAAATTATGTACATTATAGTAAAAAACTAGAAACAATCTGGTGGCAGATTAAATATGGCCACAAATCCCTCCCAACAATGGTGAGTTTTTTTTTTTTTTTTTTTTCCAACACTTGAATCTTTGCTGACCTTGTCATTTGCTTTGACCAACAGATTGTGGCAGAAGTGTCTGCTATTCTCAGACCTTGCAGCTTCTGCTCTTTCTCTTTTGGAATATTTCTGCTGATGTCGTAAGTCACCCATTTGGGTCTACTGTAAGATGACAGGCAATGGCACAAAGGAAAAGCAATTGCAAGATGTGGTAAGGCTACTTTGGACCATGCAACTTGAGGAGACCTAAGCAGACCCACTTAGCTACGCCCAGGTCAACAGATTTATGAACAAATACATGGTGGTCATTATAAGGCCCCAAACTGTGGAGTGGTTTGTTATGCAGCAATAGATAACTGAAGTGAACTTTAATGTCCAATATGAAACTAGTTAAAGACACTATGAGTCATCCTTATTAAGGACTACTACCTAGCATTCTTTATAACTAGGGATATGGAAAAGACCTCTGAGATATATAAATGAAAAAATTCAGTCTTGAGATCTCAGAATCTAGACCTACAAATTCCAATAGTCTGGACTTTTATACAACCTTGTTGCATGTACTATTACTAACTCTACTTTATAATCGGGAGGGGCGCCTCAGTTGGTTAGGACTCTGACTCTTGATTTTGGCTCAGGTCATGATCTCAGGGTCCTGGGATTGAGCCCCCATCTGGCTCTGAGTTCAATAGGGAGTCTTGTTTGAGATTCTTTCCCTCCCCTTCTGCCCCTCTCTTGGCTCACATGTGCTTACTCACTCCTCAAATAAATCAATCTTAAAAAATTCTAAATAAATAAATAAACGGGAAAACCGAGACCCAAAGGGGTTAAGTAGTTTCTCTGAAGTTCACGCAGCTAGTAAGTGGCTTGGCTATGAACTGAAACCAGGAGGTCTGGCTGGAAAGCCTGTGTTCCTAACATCATAATGCTATGTTGCTCACTCCAGCACTACCAACTCCCATTTTCCCACTTTCTTTATTCTATTTATAGTCCCCTCCCTGCTTCATTATTTTCATCCAAAGCCTATATTCCAAAATTAAATCTCTGGATTTTAGTAATTTTTAAAGATTTAAAAAAAATTTTATTCAGGAGAAACACACAGAGCGAGGCAGAGACACAGGCAGAAGAAGAAGTAGGTTCCCCATGGGGGGAGCCCAATGCGGGACTCCAAGATCACGCCCCGAGCTGAAGGCAGACACTCAACCACCCAGGCGTCCCTGGGTTTTAGTAATGTTAATTATTATCTAAATAAACCAATCTTAAAGTTCATAGCTTTAATTTAAAGATGATAATCTAAATACAAATCTCAACTAATTTGATACAAATCATAACAATAAAAGAGCGAGGAAACAAACAGGGGAAGCCTGGAGGTCTATTTATTATAAAGTTTTAATTATGCAGTTTTGTTGTGCATCCACCTCTTACAAAAGCAACTTAGGAAGTAAGATTTATGTAACATGCTTGGGACAACACAGAATACAAGCCCATCTAATCAGTAACATATGCAATGCATGCACAGGTATAATTTTTTAAAATCTTACAATTATAATACATTATGTAATTACAGAATTATAACTAAATAGGTTAAAGCTATGCACCCACTGGCATAGCAAAATGTTAAAGGTTACTTTGAGATTCTGGTAATTAAGTGTTTCTTTTACCTACTATTCTTTCTAGATTTCCAAACTGTCTCTCATGGTAACACACTGCCTTCATTATCAGAGGTTTTAAATAATTTTTTTTAATCTTTTTTTTTTTAATTTTTATTTATTTATGATAGTCACACACAGAGAGAGAGAGAGGCAGAGACATAGGCAGAGGGAGAAGCAGGCTCCATGCACCGAGAGCCCGATGTGGGATTCGATCCCGGGTCTCCAGGATAGCGCCCTGGGCCAAAGGCAGGCGCTAAACCACTGCGCCACCCAGGGATCCCTATCAGAGGTTTTAAAAGATAGTTCCTTCTATATTCAAAAGAAATTCAATTTTAAACCACCAAGTGTTTCTGAACTTTGACTCAGGTTAGTACATTAAACAAATTCAACAGCTAAGCTGACAACTATTAAAGCAAAACAAAAACAGACATACACACAAAACAGTAAAAGGTAGAAAAAGCTTAATTTCCGAAAGACTAGATGAAATATTGTGGTTTTAAATAATGCTTCCGGAAGACTAGATGAAATATGTTGGGCATGGAGCCTGAGCTCATGGCCTTGACTGAGATTAAGAGTCTCATGCCCTGGGATCCCTGGGTGGCGCAGCGGTTTGGCGCCTGCCTTTGGCCCAGGGCGCGATCCTGGAGACCGGGATCGAATCCCACGTCGGGCTCCCGGTGCATGGCGCCTGCATCTCCCTCTGCCTGTGTCTCTGCCCCTCTCTCTCTCTCTCTCTCTGTGTGTGACTATCATAAATAAATAAAAATAAAAAAAAAAGAGTCTCATGCCCTACCAACTGAGCCAACCAGGCTCCCCTGGATGAAATGTTTTTAAATCATTAAAGAAAAGCCAGATCCATGTACTAACATGGAAAGACACTCAGACACAATTCTATTAACGGTGACCTTAAGTATAAAGGAATTTCACTTTTTAAATTGAATATTCCTAAAACTTTTGAATTTTTACCAAATAAATTAGCTGACATAGTAATTATTTATAGAAAGGAAATTTTAGGTAAAAATATAGATCTGTATGAAGATAAAGCTATGAAAGAACAAGTACTAAGATGTTGGATGTTGGCAAGTTGCTCTCTCTCTGGTTTCCTTTTTTATTTAAAAAAAATTTTTTTAAAGATTTTATTTATTTATTCATGAGACAGAGAGAGAGAGAGAGAGAGAGAGAGAGAGAGAGAGAGGCAGAGGCTCCATGCAGGGAGCCTGATGTGGGACTCGATCCCGGGGACTCCAGGATCACGCCCTGGGCTGAAGGTGGCGCTAAACCGCTGAGCCACTGGGGCTTCCCACTCTCTGGTTTCCTATTCTGATTTCTTCTTCCACTTTTAAGGACCCTTGTGATTATACTGGGCCCACTGAGATAGTGCACAACAATCTCCACCTTCTTAAAATCAGATGATAAGCAACCTTAATTCCTCTTTGCCATGTCACCTAATATATTCACAGATCCTGGGGATTAGGATGTGGACATCTTTGGGGATGTGGTCATTACTCTGCCTACCACAATTCTGTAATAAAGTTTTTAAAAACAGCCACCTATGAGAAAACAAAAAGCACAACCACCTAATATATTTAACAGATACATGCTAAATAGGCATAAAGGATAACTTAACTTAAAATTAAAGTTAACTTAAAATATAAAAGGGTAAAATGAAATCTATCATCTTTCTTTTATGGATGAATGCTCCTGCTATTTTATCTATGAAATCTTTGTCCAACCTAGGGTCATAAAGATTTTGTTCTGTCTTCCTGAAGTTTAATAGCTTTAGGCTATATTCCATTTTTAGGTTTTTATTGGGGGGAGGGGTGACATATAGAGATCTCCTGGTACCATCTGTTCAAGAGACTGATACAAGCAATAATGTTGACATATCTTGGGGCACCTGGGTGGTTCAGTTGGTTAAGCATCCAACTCTTGATTTTGGCTCAGGTCATGATCTCAGGGTCATGAGATCGAGCCCAGTGTGGAGTGTGCTTAAGATTCTCCCCGCCCCCCAAAAAGATTCTTTTTCCCTTTCCCTCTGCCCCTCCCTGTCCTGCACACATGCACACATATGTGCCTTCTCTCAAGAAATAAAGAAAGGAAAAAAGAAATATTGGTAACTCCCAAATGCATTATACTGAGTGGAAGAATCCAGACCTAAGAGGCTACATACTGCCTAATTAATTACAATTTCTATAACATTCTGGAAAAGGCAAAACTATAAACAAAGAAATGAGATCAGGGATTGCCAGGGACTAAGGAAGAGAAATGGGTACAAGGAGCAACTTTTGGGGTGATGAAAATAATCCATATCTTGATTTTGGTGGCAGTTATGTGACTATATACATTTGTTAAAAGTCAAAGACCACACAATTAAAAAGGATGAATTTTACTCTCCATAAGTTATTCTTCAAAAAAACATGACCTGATAAATTATGCAATAACAAGATGAAAATAGTGTAATTTATGTTGCAGGCTCCCAAACTTTCTGAATCCTAAAAATGTGAACTTAATCCAAGTTAAAAAGTAGGTGAAGAGGATTAAGAGGTACAAACTTCCAGTTCTAAAGTAAGTGCGTCACAGGGACAAAAAGCATGGTATAGGAAATATAGTCAATATTGTAATGCTTTTATCGTGGTGAGCATTTCATAATGTATGTAATTATGGAATAACTATGCTGTATACCTGAAACTAATTTATTATTGTATGTCAAGTACAATTAAAAAAAACATAACAAAACTTTTTTGAAAGGGAGCAAAGAGGGGTGCCTGGCTGGCTCAGTGGGTAAAGCATGTGACCCGTGATCTCGAGATTCTAAGTTCTCACTCCACACGGGGTGGGGGCCGGGGGGGGGGAAGGCTTGCGCATGCATACTTGAAAAAAAAAAAAAAAGGAAGAATAAAATAAGGGATGCCTGGGTGGCTCAGTTGTTTAAGTGTCTTGACTCTTGATTTCAGCTCAGGTCATGATCTCAGTCAGAGTTGTGGAACTGAGCCCCACATCAGGCTCCATGCTCAATGTGAATATGCTTTCCCTCCCTTTGTTCCTCTCCCTGCTCATGTGCGCACACACTCTCTCTCAAATATATAAATTAAAAAAAGTCTTAAAAAAATAATAAAATACGGGGCGCGCCTGGGTGGCTCAGTGGTTGAGCATCTGCCTTCGGCTCAGGTTGTGATACTGGTGTCCTGGGATTGAGTCCCACATCAGGCTCCCTGCAGGGAGCCTGCTTCTTCCTCTGCGTCTCTCATGAATAAAATAAAATCTTGAAAAAATAAAAAATAAAAAGAAGTATCTGTCTTTGAACAATGTAAACAGATACAGGCTCCTCCTGAAAAACTGGAACTTAAAAAAAATAATTTAAAAATAAAAACAAATTTAAAAAATGAAAAGCAATGGGGTGCCCAGGTGGCTTAGTTGGCTAAGTGTGTGCCTACAGCTTAGATCATGATCCTGGGGTCCTGGGATCAAGCCCTGTGTCAGGCTCCCTGCTTAGCGGAGAGCCTGCTTCTCCCTCTCTCTCTGCCCTTCCCCACCCTACCCCTGACTCATGTGGGCACTCTCTCTCAAATAAATAAAATCTTTAAAAAACAAATAAATAAAAAAGCAAAGAAACTATAAAGTGGAAAACTATACAGTCATTCCTAGATTCCCATACCCTATGCCACTGTTTGAAAAATGAAAGAGGAGAAAAGAGAGTGACCACTAAATAAGGCATTATCCAACAGGCTAACTTTTCAAGCTAGTGACCTAACAATTTAACCAGTAAAACACACAAGCAAATAAACAGCTAAATCTAAGAAAAATTATCAATAAAATAACATTTACCTTTCGAGTCAGCATTTGGGAACAGCCTGTTCCATGGCACCTTATTTTTGTGTGGAAGAGAAAGCAAGTAGTTTCTAGCTTTTAAATTTATTATACAGTTCAGGTCTTCCTGTGATGGGGATCCAAGAATACCTATCAGATAAAATAATTAGCTGTTAATTATCCAGACCCAGGTAGACTGACCACACACTATTGGCTTCAGGGCACAATGGACCCTAATAGCTGTTTTCTCACCATCTCCCCATGCTTACCTTTCTTAACAAGCTTTTACAGGATCCTTAACATTTCGAATCAAGCAAGATTACAAACTCATAGGTTAAGAGGTTAAAGAGTTGTCAAAACTACTCTTAGTTTCATGAAGTGACTCTTAACATAAACTGTGGCAGGTGAACTAAGTAAATCTAGCCTCTACAATGTTTGGTAACCTTACCCAAAATGTGGTTCAGCTGGTCGAGATAATGCTTCCCCGGGAAGATGGGCCTGTTGGACAGCATCTCTGCCAGAATGCAGCCTACAGACCAAATATCAATGGACTTGGTATAGCCCTGTAGTGGGAAGGGAGAAGAGATTCAGAATGATATATAATGTTACAGAACACAGTGAGATCGCCCTACATGACAGGTACATGGCTGATAGCAATTTTACCTTCTCCATTGGCTCTATAAGTCAGAAATAAGACTGTGCGCAGAATCAATAATTTGGCTTTCTTATAAGTTGTTGGACAACCAAGATTACTTGATTTTATTTCTCTTTTCAAGGTTGACTGATATGGGTAGTCCAGGTAGCTCAGTGGTTTAGCGCTGCCTTCAGCCCAAGGCGTGATCCTGGAGACCTGGGATCAAGTCCCACGTCAGGCTCCCTGCATGGAGCCTGCTTCTCCCTCTGCCTGTATCTCTGCCTCTCTCTCTCCTCTCTGTGTTTCTCATGAATAAATAAAATCTTTTTAAAAAAAGTTTACTCACTTATTATTAAATGAGAATTTCCGAAGTATACCTCATTCCTTTTCTCAAATGATTTGAGAGAAAGAATCCTTATAAGCTGAAGATGGAAAAAGCAGTAACATCCCTTGCTTTAGGACATCTGTGGCCCACTTATTCATTTTGAAAACGTGGAACCAACTCAAAAGAAGCAGCACTGCTATACTTCCAGAATATCTTTGCCCATTTTGCAAATCATTTCCAAAAAGATCAGGCTGAAAACCCTTGATCTTGGGGGTGGGGGTACACGGGACAATGATACACAGTGCCCAGGGTGTGCTGGCTCCATTACAGTTTACCAATCCATATTTCCTATCTTTTATTTCTATTCAATTTTCAGGTATGATTTTTTTCTTTTAAAGGACTTCTGTGAAAAGACTTGGAATAATTATCTAAATCATACAACAGTGTAAAAAAAGATAGCTCTCCAAGGAGGGTAAGTTAAGTTGAATTTTATGGAAAATGCTAGGTGATAAATAGTAATAGTGATAATACGAATAGAGGAAAAAAACTCAGCCAAATATTAAAGTTTAGAGAAACATAGTAAAAAAAATTCTGAAAATCAAACACAGAATGATCAGATCTGCAACTATGATAAAATGGGGTTTAATTTCAAGATAATTATTCCCAAAATTCTTGTAATCCAAAATAACTTTTGAGCCAAAACTAAATAAAGAGGGACATTTAAAACACACACACAAAATAACTAAAAGGAACCAGGGCTCCCTGGAGAAATGGCTGCTCCAAGTCTGGGACAGGGAAAAGTACTATGAGCATCTAGTGCCAAAAAGTAAAGTAGCGCTCAACATTAGTGGGGACATGTCAAAGTGGCTCCTATTAGAAAGTCTGGGACAATGTCAACATCAAATACAGAATGGTAGCTATGGAACTGAAGCCACTGAATAAGATAACCAGGAGTTAATTAAGTGGAGAGAACTAAAACAAAGAAGGAATGATAGAGGTACAAAATCATCAATGCATGGTAAAAAGTAGTGGTTGAAAGTATAATGAAGAAGATAACTTACACAATCTTTTTTTTAATTTTTATTTATTTATGATAGTCACACAGAGAGAGAGGCAGAGACATAGGCAGAGGGAGAAGCAGGCTCCATGCACCGGGAGCCCGACGTGGGATTCCATCCCGGGTCTCCAGGATCGTGCCCTGGGCCAAAGGGAGGTGCTAAACCGCTGCGCCACCCAGGGATCCCTAACTTACACAATCTTAAAGTACTTCCTCACAAATTCCTACTCACCTAATAACAATTATTACCATAATTAACCATAATGATCACCATTACATGGCAGAGAATCAAAGGACACCATTTAACCAAAGTATCAACATGTAGTTCACCAATACAGACATAAACCAGCTATACCTCTTGACAGCATACTGAGAATAAAACATTGTTTTGTGGTACTCATGCCCAGAACACATGACACAAAATTGAGGTGCATTCTACAAAACAGCCACCTGTACCCTTCAAAAGGATCAAGGTCAAGAAAGGCCGAGGAATTATTTCAGATAATTCCTGTGCGAGCCTGGAGCAGGGAGAGAAAAGCTATAAAGATTATTGGGACAATACTTAAAATCTGAATATAAATGATGCATTAGACGTTGGATCAGTATTAAATTTCCCACTTTTCCTGCAAGCTGAAAATTCTATGAAAATAAAATGTTACAAATACAGCATGCTAGCCTGCCAAAATGGGGATATGAGTATAAAGATGATAATGGACAGCCCATATTTCATGAGTCCGTAATAAATGTTTTTTTGTTTGTTTGTTTGTTTGTTTAAAGCTGGGATGGGGGATCCCTGGGTGGCGCAGCGGTTTGGCGCCTGCCTTTGGCCCAGGGCACGATCCTGGAGACCCAGGATCGAATCCCACATCGGGCCCCCAGTGCATGGAGCCTGCTTCTCCCTCTGCCTGTGTCTCTGCCTCTCTCTCTCTCTCTCTGTGACTATCATGAATAAATAAATAAAAATCTTTAAAAAAAATAAAAATAAAAAAAATAAAGCTGGGATGGGTACCTGGGTGGCTCAGATGGACTCTTGGTTTTGGCTCAGGTCATGATCAAGCCTTGCACTGAGCTCCCCACTCAGCAGGGAGTCTGCTTCATCTCTCCCTCTCCCCACACCCAGCTTGTGTACTCTTTCTAAAACGACTAAATCTTTTTTTTTTTTAAAGATTTATTTATTTATTCATTCAGAGAGAGTGAGAGAGAGGCAGAGACACAACAGGCAGAGGGAGAAGCAGGCCCCAAGCAGGAAGCCCGACGTGGGACTCAATCCCGGGTCTCCAGGATCACACCCCAGGCTGCAGGCGGCGCTAAACCGCTGCACCACCAGGGCTGCCCCTAAAACGACTAAATCTTAAACAAACAAACAAAGGTGGGAGACAGGAAGAGAAAAGAGAAAAAAAAGGAAGCTCTTCACAGAATAGCAGCGAATTAATGTAGAATGAATACATTTGGAAAATTCCCAATATAAGTGATAGGGGCAAGGGGTCATTGAGGGTTTAAACTGCTGAGAAACAGAAGCTGCTCCATATATGTGGTTCCAAGAATCCATGGGGTTCCTGCCAGAAGATTGTGACCTAAACCTAATCATAAGGAACTGATCTGTACTCTGCAAAGCATTCAATGTCATGAAGAAGACAGGAAGGGCGGGAGGACTGTTCTAGACTGAGCACAATGCATGAAACGTGATTAGATCACAGACTGAAAATAAAACAAACAGCTGTAAAGAACTTCTGGGCGGGATAACTAGGTTGTCACTGAATTAATGCTTACTGTCTCAATGCGCTAAGGGTACTACAGGTGTGGGGAAAGAACACCCCTCTGCCTTTAATGAGTATCAGTATGGCCCCAAGGGTCTAGGAGTAAAGTGGTATTTTATGTTGGTGAAGTGTCAGAAGGTTTGGCCAAAGGGAAGAGAGGAGGAGGCAGGGAGGGAGGCAGAGATAGCCACTGAAGGAGTAGTAAGATGTTAATAGCTTGTTAAACCTAGGGAAGGAAAACAAACAAACAAACAAACAAACAAACTAGGGAAGGAGTGTATGGGTGTTCACTGTACTCTCAATTTTTCTATAGGTTTGAAAATGTTCTAAATTAATAAGAAAAAAATTAATACGGTGCTAGAAGTAACATTCTCAGGCTAGAGGTGCTGTAAATAAACGAATTTCCCATTCAGTTTTCATCAGTTAACTTTACAAGCAGGAGGCACTGGGCATCTTATAAAACACAGAGGCCATCCTTTTGGGTTACTTCCCCGCAGAAGGTGAAGACAGTGGAGTCGCCTCAAACTGTATTGGAGGCTGCAGGGCCACAAAGGCACCAGGGTAAAAAGCCCACTGCCAGCTCTCCGTTACAACCACCAGCACCACGCACACACGCAAATTCTTCTGGTTTGGAATGGCTGTCACATGGCCAGTCCAAAGAAAGAACCTGCTATTTGGGACTATGTGTAATACAGAATGATGAGAATCAACATGGCATTTTCTTCTTTGAAACATCTGTTACACTACATCCTTCTTTATAATGAAATTTATTTTAATGGAATTTTACTTTTATAACTAAACTGAACAAATGTTTATCTAGAATAACTGCTTTTTTTTTTTTTTTTAACTAACTGCTTTAAACAAATTCCACTTCCTCACAAAATAACTTAGTGTTCATCTCAGGCTTTTCTATTTATAAAGGATGAAGAAAGAGAGTGAAGCTCATGGGCTAATGGATTCCCTTAAAGCTTCTTAGGTCAATTTCTGGTTCCTAGATCTGAGACACAAGGCCCAATGCCAGTTTTATTGCTTTTCTTCATATATCTTCACATTACATTAACAGTAGATGGCGCTGAAGAAGATGTGACCCTGGAGCTGGACCCAGGCAACAGGAAGCTCCTTACCCACTCCCCTGTCCTTGAACATACAGTCTGACCACTGCTTCCACAATGGGAGCCATTTTCAAGGATGTAGCCTAGAAAGAATAGGTATTTTGGAGGCCATCTGGACAGTATATGTGACTGAGCCCAGTTAAGGCCTCTATGTATACTTTTAAGGTCTGGCAGGTGAATACAGAAATTGACTGACTTTGCGGTTGCCCAAGACAAGCTTTGTAATAAGTATGTATTAAAATATGTAAAAAGGGCCACCCGGGTGGCTCAGCAGTTGGGCGCCTGCCTTCAGCTCGGATCCTGGATTGAGTCCCACATCGGGCTCCCTGGAGGGAGCCTGCTTCTCCTTCTGCCTGTGTCTCTGTCTCTCTCTGTGTATCTCTCATGAATAACAAATAAATCTTAAAAAAAAGATGTAAAAAAATTTATGTGCTAAAACTGCCTCTACCAATCTGGACCATGCTGCCTCTTCAGTTTCTCCTTGTCCACTTGGTATTGGGGGTACTTGGCAAACCAACAGATGGAATTAAGTGCAAATTTTGAGATATTAGGGATGCCTGGGTAGCTCAGCGGTGGAGTGTCTGCCTTCAGTTCAGCATGATCCCAGATTCTCAGGATCGAGTCCCACATCAGGTTCCTCGCAGGAAGCCTGCTTCTCCCTCTGCCTGTGTCTCTGCCTCTCTCATGAATACATAAATAAAATCTAAAAAAAATTTTTTGAGGGATCCCTGGGTGGCGCAGCGGTTTGGCGCCTGCCTTTGGCCCAGGGCGCGATCCTGGAGACCCGGGATCGAATCCCACGTCGGGCTCCCGGTGCATGGAGCCTGCTTCTCCCTCTGCCTGTGTCTCTGCCTCATTCTCTCTCTCTCTCTGTGACAATCACAAATAAATAAAAATTAAAAAAAATTTTTTTTTTGAGATATTATAGAAGTATGTGGAGTTCATGCTTTTTCAAATTTGATACTTCACTTATATACTATTTGCAAATGATATATTAAAAAAACTGACTTCGGGACGACTGCGTGGCTCAGAGGTTAAATGCCTGCCTTCCACCCAGGGCATGGTCCTGGAGTCCTGGGATCGAGTCTCGCATTGGTCGCCCCGCATGGTGCCTGCTTCTCCTTCTGCCTGTGTCTCTGCCTGTCTCTCATGAATGAATAAAATCTTAAAACAAAACAAAACAAAACAAAACAAAACAAAACAAAACAAAACAAACAAACTGACTTCAACTAGTTTGTCCAAAATAAACTTTGGAAAGAAAAAAAAATACTGAATCTCTCTTAAAAAAAAAAAAAAAAAAAAATAGGGCAGCCCAGGTGGCGCAGCGGTTTAGCGCTGCCTGCAGCCTAGGGCGTGATCCTGGAGACCCTGGATCGAGTCCCACGTCAGGCTCTCTGCATGGAGCCTGCTTCTCCCTCTGCCTGTGTCTCTGCCTCTCTCTCTCTCTCTGTGTCTCTATGAATAAATAAATAATCTTAAAAAAGAAGAAGAAGAAATAAATAAATAAATAAATAAATAAATAAATAAATAAATAAATAGGGCAGCCCAGGTGGCTCAGTGGTTTAGCGCTGCCTTCAGCTCAAGGCGTGATTCTGGAGGCCCAGGATCCAGTCCCACGTCGGGCTCCCTGCCTGAAGTCTGCCTGTGTCTCTGCGTGTGTGTGTGTGTGTGTCTGTCTGTCTCTCTCATGAATAAATAAAAAATCTTAAAAAAAAATCCTTGTGTACTTTTCTTTAAAAAAATATATTTATTTATTTGGCAGAGAGAGAGAGAGAGAGAGAGCGAGCGCAAGTAGGCATAGGAGCAGAGGCAGAGGAAGAAGCAGGCTCCCCACTGAGCAGGGAGTCCACTGCAGGCTCTTGACCTGGGATCATGACCTGAGGTGAAGGCAGATACTTTTACCAACTGAGTCACCCAGGTGCCCCCAAAATACTGAATCTCAATCTCCACAGCAGCCCTCAATGTGTGCCACCTTGGCTCATAAACCTAACAAAGATGTCATACTTCACTTTTTCTTGCCTTTATAAATTTATTCAATCATTTCTTATAACCAAGGCACAGATATTGTTAGAAATGATTGCCTTCCACCTGTATGCACTCTCCATAGACACTTTCAGATGCAGAGGTGCATTTGGAAGCAGGACCACCACATAATTTTGAAAGAACCCATAGTAGTTCCTGTTCTTTCCACACCTATGTTTTCTTCAAACTACAGTACAATTTTGCTGAAGAGACATTCTTCATTATCAGATAAATCTGACCTTTATAGAATAGTCCTGGCCCACCTTCAGAAAAATATGCACTTGGGATAACCTATAACAAGCCCAGCCTGTACTCAGCTGTGGCAGCAGAGATTGTAAAAGCTGCCGTAAGAAAAACTTCAGAAGAGCGAACCAACAGCCAGGACACAGACCATTTGTTTTAACAGTGACCAGACAGGCATACCCCCCAATTCTACAACACATCACCATTACTGCAGTGGAGGTAAAGAGGCCAAAACCCAGGGCCTGGAAGGTTCATGCTGGAGATTAAGCATGGTTCTGGCCACACAGGCCAAGCCTCAACCTAGGTAGACACAGACTTACTGAGAGGGAGACTTAGCAACACAGAGCCACAGTTCTTTTGCTTCTTGGTTTTCTTTTTATGCAAACCTTACCTTGGAATTCAACATAATTTCTGGAGCCCTGTACCAACGTGTGGCTACATACTCCGTCAGGAACCCTGTGTGATCATGATCCGGATCTGCAACACGGGCCAAGCCAAAGTCACAGATCTAGAAGAGAAAAAAAAAAGGGACACCTCAGAGACTGTAATGAAATTAGTACCTCAGACTTACTTCCTGTCCTCCTTCCACCAGATTCATAAATGCAGGTACCTCCAAAGATTCTTCCCACTTCCTTCCCTTCCATGCAATCTATTCCCAAAGCCTTAGAAGAGGTTTCATATACTAAAGATGAAATTTTTTAAGGTAAATATCCAGACTCTAATTTTTGCTGACTCATAGAAGTGCCTGCTGGCTATCCATACTTTGGTGCTACTCCAACACATATAAAATTTAAATATAATACACAGTTGACTCTTGAAGAACATGGGTTTAAACTATGTAAGTCTGCTCAAATGTAGATTTTTTAAAAAAAAGATTTTATTTATTTATTCATAGAGAGACACACACAGAGAGAAAGACAGAGACATAGGCAGAGCGAGAAGCAGGGCTCCATGCAGAGAGCCTGATGTGGGACTCGATCCTGGGTCTCCAGGATCATGCCCTGGACTGAAGGCGGTGCTAAACCGCTGAGCCACCCAGGCTAATTTTTTTTTTTTCAATAAATATCTGGAGGGACGCCTGGGTGGCTCAGTGTCCTTCAAGACCACATGCTGCCACCAAGCTACCTTCCCGATCTCATGTCTCCCACTACCTTCTCTGCCCACATCTATTCTTACTGACTCCAGACTACACCTGCTTTTATAACCTAACTATACAATGACCTCTCCACTGAGTGCCCTAGCCATACCATTCCTTTACCCTAAACCCAGCTTGAAAGTTACCCCTTCTGAGAGGTATCCCAGCAATCAACAATATCCCCCAAGAACTGGTTGCTCACTTTTCTTTCTTTTCTTTAATTTAAATATTTTGTTTATTTATTCAGAGACACAGGCAGAGGGAGAAGCAGGCTCCCTACAGGAAGCCCGACGTGGGACTCAATCCACGGTCTCCAGGATCACAGCCAGGCTGCAGGCGGCGCCAAACCGCTGCGCCACCAGGGCTGCCTGATTGCTTACTTTTCTAAACTCGTCTAATACTTTGTTAGACGCTTATTAAAGTACATCCCACAATCCATGATAGTTAGCTGTCCACATGCCCATCTCCCCAGCTAAAAGAGTATCAAGTCCCTAAAAAAGGCAACACTTGATTGACTTGTTATTCCTATGTGTGACACACATGGTGGGCACTTGACGTTTGGTGAACAAATGCCTTACTTTACATGTTTATAGGAAGCACAACTGGGGTGGATTAATTGGCACAGACCCTGGTACTGACCACTTTTCACAATATCTGAATTATTGATAATCTTTTTTTTTAAATTATTGATAATCTTAAAAAATAAAAGTGAAGGACACCTGAGTGGCTCAGTGGTTGAGCATCTGCCTTCGGCTCGGGACATGATCCTAGGGTCCTGGGATTGAGTCACAAGGAGCCTGCTTCTCTCTCTGCCTATGTCTCTGCCTCTCTCTGTGTCTCTCTCATGAATAAATAAAATCTCCAAAAAAAAAAAAAAAAATCAGAGTATAGAATTACCGGGATTAAAACCTTACTTTAAATAATCGTTAAAAAAAAAAAAAATCGGGGATCCCTGGGTGGCGCAGCGGTTTGGCGCCTGCCTTTGGCCCAGGGCGTGATCCTGGAGACCCGGGATCGAATCCCACGTCGGGCTCCCGGTGCATGGAGCCTGCTTCTCCCTCTGCCTGTGTCTCTGCCTCTCTCTCTCTCTCACTCTCTCTGTGACTATCATAAATAAATAAAAATTTTAAAAAAATCGTTAGTAAAATTACAGCTTTCAAAAGTGGCAATACTGAGGAAGGAAAAATTAAAAACTGGAATTCCTAGTTTTCCTTTGCTAGGAAAGATGACATAACCTATCATACTGAATTCTGCAATACATCTATTTCCTTAAGATTAAAACTAAATGTGAAATTGCTCTTCCTCTTCCCCTCCCTATGAGAAATCTAGTCCAAAGGCCCTTAAGAAGAAAAAACAAAAAACAAACAAAAAAAGGCCCTTAAGAGGGAGATCATATGACATAAGGATCTCTGTGGGATTGGGAGAACTGCAGCAGCCCATGGGGGTATGACACCCAAGTGGAGGTAAGAGGGAGCTCCAGAGCAGGACGTAGACGTAGTCTATGTGTGAGGTGAAGCGAAAATTCATGGGGAGGCAGTGGCAGCCCACCTAGGGTCTGAGAGTCTGAGTGAAGAGAGCAGAGGATCCGTGGATTCTATGCTGTAAACCATATATTTCATTGAAGTTGCAAATGGTGGTTTTTTTCTAGTTTTATTATTTGTTCGCATTTATTAGCTGGCATTCTAAAAAGATTAAGAGCCATTGTTCATCAACTGGAGCTGTTTATCCTGATGCACAAATCCTAATGGAAAGATAGGAATGACATTTCATCCCTTTCTTTTATAGTGATCAATTTTCAAAATACTGAGTTGGTGTACCATGTTTTATATTTGTATCTACCACATCTAGCAAAGGACATAGAACCAGCAGGTTCTCAAAAAGTCATTGGTTACATTTTTAAAAATAAAGAGGGAGATGTAGAGTTCTGACTTCTAAAAGATTTTACCACTCTATTCACGGTTATCAATGAAAAGCTCCTATGATTAAAAACATACAAAACAGTAACATTACAACACTGAAGGCTAGCTAAACTTTTATGGCATTGTCCATTGTGGACAAGCAGGATATGGTACAAGAAACATAAAATGACCTCCAGCACTCCTACCTGGCTATTTTACAGCCTGTGTAAACTCAGATTTTCATTAAACAAAGGAAACCCCAAAGACTGGTTCATTTCCCATTTTCCAGTCTTCTTTCCCAGGCACACTGAAAACCACAACCACTGTGATCCTAGCACCCTTGGGACTCCAACTGGGATTTCTGTGGGCTGTCTAGCAAACATTAAGGACACAAACTGCTAGAGACCTCATTTCCCTGGTAGTTCCACTAGTTCCACTAGAAATATGCTAGCAGAATCTCCAAATAGGATCTGTAACTCTTGTGTTTCTATGGCCCTGAGAAATAAAATGGGAGTCTCCAAGAGGGGCTCGGCTCCCAGAAGGGTTCTAAGAGGTCAACATCTACTTGTCTCAGAGCTTCAGATAACAAGTGCAAAGCATGTTTAATGAAACGAGAGAAATCTTACTGGTGCTGACCCTGACTAGTATGAGAGTCAAAAAGTTAAGTTTAAAATACTAATAACAGCTGATATCCCAAGGGCTCAAGACTAAGAAATAGTTCAGTAACACAGAAGCCAATGGAAAAAGAAAGAAATGACAGGACTGTCTACTTGAAAATTCAAAAAAACCCTAAATAATAAGAGGTAAGATCACAGGCTACAATTTTCCAGGCACAAAGGCCTGTGGTACAGGTATCATGGTCACCCCCAAGCAGTGAAGACGTGATGGATATACAGTGACTTCAGAGGGCAAGCAGGGAAAGACCCTTTTCCCCACTGGTGCTCTCTCAACCATCATATATACACCTGAACTGCCACTATACCCTGACCTGCCTTTCGGACATGTTCACCATGACAAATCAGGGATGACATACCATACTCATCTTTACAATGAGATTCTCTCAATATTTATATGCCCATTGAATGAAGCATGCCCCATATGTATATTTCAAAATGTGGGTGAATTGTACTGCTGTAAATATCTAAATTATCCTATTGTGTTTCTGAGTCTGTTATACTGAGTTTTGAAAACAATACTTGGATTGTGCAGATGGCCAACAACACAGATATATCAAATATCAACGTGGGTGTAAATTTTGGTGAGTAAGAATAAAATGGCCCTAGGTAAAGACAAGCCCAGAAACAGAGAATAGACAACAAAGTAGCCTGGTTCTATTTGTTTTCTTCTTAAGGATGAGCATTTTCAAACAAAAGTTAAGAGTCAACTTTCCCCCAAAATATTACATACTGGAAATACTGATTGATAATGTCTCTCCAATCGGGTAGCCCGGGTGGCTCAGCAGTTTATCGCTTTCTTCAGTCCAGGGAGTGATCCCAGAGACCTGGGATCAAGTCCCTTGTCAGGCTCCCTGCATGGAGCCTGCTTCTCCCTCTGCCTGTGTCTCTGCCTCTCTCTCTCTCTCCCTGAATAAATAAAATCTTAAAAAAAAAAAAAAAAAAAAAAAAAAGATAATGTCTCTCTAAAAACAAAAAGCAATCTGTCATAACAGAGTTATGGTAAAAAGAAGAGAAAATAGAAAAAAATTAGGAGACACAAAAATACCTAATTTTTCCAGAAAATCATGAAGAGCCAATGAAGTGTGGCCATTCCTACAAGCAGTTATATTCGTTTTGTGCCTCCCTGGCTTTTAGTTGCAGATTGGTGGGACAGGATCTGTTTACACCCTCATGTAAGACATGAATCTAACTCTGTAGGATCCCAAGAGGTGACAGAGTCTAACCTGTGTGTAATGTAAGAAGATACCTACCTTTTACCACATCTCACAGGATGTTGGTCACCCTGTTTTAAACACTAAATGATAGTGAGTAAGCTGAGTGACCACCTGGAAACAGAACTCACCGTTTTTTTTTGGTTTTGTTTTTTTTTTATATAGTTCCAGAAGATTCTCCATGACCTACCTCCAACTTTAGTGACAACGACTTCCAATTACTCCCAAAGCTGCAGCCACAAAAAGTGGGCCTCAGTGTTTATGCACTAATCCTTTAACTTCTTACCTTTCTTTCTGTTGTTCCTTTTGTCTACTCTGATACCCTGTGCCCAACACAGTCACTCCCTCACCGAAAGCCTACCTGTCTTTAGAGGACCAGCATGGACACCACCTGCTTCCTGATGCTGCTTAAAGCCCCAGCTAGAACTAACCCACCTTTCTCCTTTGCATTTGTACATTATTCTTTTCAGTATCTCAGTCATAGTAGATATTATTACAATCATCTATCATTTATCAGACTTCTGACCTATTGGTTTGGAGATTGCAAGGGCATACACTCCTCCCTCTCCCTTGCCAGGTATATTTTTATGGGCTTCTCACAGGAATGGCTGTTAAACTGCAATCCAAGAAATGATCATTGCTATATACCTAAATGTCCTTTTTAAATAACTTTGAGACATATACCATACAATTCATCCACATAAGGTATACAATTCAATGGTTTTGGTGTTATACTCACAAGGTACACAACTGTTACCACCTCCTAATTTTAAAGGATTTTTGTAACCACAAGAAGAAATCTTGTATCTATTAGCAGTCTCCTCATTTCCTCCGCAATCCCTAGGATTTTTTTTAATCCATTTTCTGTTGCTACAGATTTGTATATTCTAGACACTTCATGTAAACAGAACCACACAATATGTAATCTTTTGTGACTGGCTTCTTTCACTTACAGAATCATTTTCTAAGATTTGCCAATGTTACAATGTAACATTGTAGCAAGTTACATCCATTCCCTTCTATTCCATTGTATGGATCTACCACATTTTATTTATTCATAGTCAAATACATTCAAATTGTTTCCACTTTTGGACTGTCATGCTACTTTAGATATTTGTATGCTAGTTTTTATGTGAACACATTCTCATTTTACTTAGGTATACACCAAGAGGTGGAATCCTCACCAATACATATTATCTGATTATACCATCATAGTGTGTATAAAGTGGTATCTCATTGTAGTTTTGACTTGCATTTCCCTACTGACTTATGATACCAAGCATTTTTTTATGTATTTATTGGCTGTCTGCATAACTTCTTTACAGAAATGTCCATTCAGATCCTTTGCCCAATATTAAGCTGGGCTATTTATCTTTTGTTGTTGAGTTTCAAGAGTTTTTCATATGTTCTAATATGTTTCTTATCAGTTACAGGATTTACAAATATTTTTTCTCTCATTTTGTGGGTTGTCTTTTCACTTTTTTTTTTCTTTTCACTTTCTTGATGGTTTAGTTTGTAACAGATTCCTAATCTAGATGAAATCCAATTTCTTTTCTTTTTGTTGCTTGTGTTTTTGGTGTCACGTCTAATAGGATCTGCCTAATGCAGTGTCATGTCTAATAGGATCCGCCTAACACAGATTGCTAAGATTCACTCCTATGTTTTCCAAGTCTATTCTAGTTTAGCTCTTAAATTTACGTATTTAGGGGCACCTGGGTGGCACAGTTAAGCATCCAACTTTAGCTCAGGTCATGAGGTCCTGGGATTGGCTGGTAACTGGCTCCTGCTCTACACTCAGCAGGGAGTCTGCTTGTCTGTCTCCCTCCCCTTCTGCCCCTTCTCATGCTCACTCTATATACATTCTGTCTCTTTCAATAAATAAACTCTTATAAAATATTTTTCTTAGGTCTTTGATTTGTTTTGTGTTAATTTTTATACATGGTATGAGCATATATCCAGTTGTCCCAGCACTTTGATCATTCGTTGAAAAGAATGACCTTGGCACTCACACCAAAAATCAGTTATCATAAACATACAGGTTTATTTATTAACTCACAATTTTATTTCATTGATCTATATGCCCCACTCTTATGGCAATATCAGAATGTCTTGATTACTATAGTTTTGTAGTAAGTTTTGAAATCAAGAAGTGTAATAAGCCCTCCAATTTCTTTCCAAAGATTATTTTGACTATTTTGGGACTCTTGAATTTCCATATGCATTTCAGGACCAGCCTGTCCATTTCTGCAAAAAAAGCTACCTGGAGAGGGCACCTGAGTGGCTCAGGCAGTTAAGTGTCTACCTTCCGCTCAGGTCATGATCCAGAGTACTGGGATTAAGCCTTGCATAGGGCTCCCTACTCAATGGGGAGCCTGCGTGTCCCGCACTCCCACTCCACCTGCTTACGCTCTGTCAACTAAATAAAAAAAAAAGAAAAAAAAAGCCACCTTGAGCTCTGACAGGGATCATCCTGACTCATTCAATATGGGAGAGCACTGCCTTCTAAACAGTATTAAGTCTTGCAATCCACAGACACTGGATATCTTTCCATTTATATATGTCTTCTTGGATTCACATGCATTTTTATCAGACTGAATCCACATCCCCTCTTATCTAATGCATCTGGAGATTTCCCACCTCTTTTAGCTCTGCTACTATTTAAAATAAAAATATACATATGCCAACGCTGCTCATTTTTAAGAGACTTCTGAGGACTGTAAGGATCTAGGGTTTCCCTATTTATTGGGAATGTCTTAGTCAGGTACTAAAGTCATTAACATTGAGTCTTCTGTTTTCTGAGTGTTCTTTGTATAAAATTTATTGAAGAAAAAAGTTACCAATGAAATGGATGATTTTTTAACTTACACATAATGCATATGATCCTGCTTTTATATATATAAGCATAAATGTTCATATGTAAGTAAGAGCACAGCAAAAACTTTGAAAGAAGATATACCAATATGTTATAGTGGTTACCTTTGGAGAGGAAGGAACAATCAGATGGAGAACAGGAATAGCACTCTTTACTTGGATGGGTGGGTGTGGGGGGGTGAGGAGCTATAAAAATGTTTTCATGTATTTTTGGTGTGATTTTTTTTTATTTTAAATATAATAATATAAATATGCCCCAGTGAAAGAGTTTTTCCAATATATATCACCCTGAGAGTAAATAACCTGGCTGACCTTGAGATCGCAGGTGGTATTGAGCAGCAGGTTGGAAGGTTTGAGGTCACGGTGCAGTACATTAGCTGAATGGATATATTTTAACCCTCTGAGGATCTGGTAAAGAAAATAGCAGATATGGTCGTTGCTGAGGTGTTGTGTCTTCAAGAGCTTGTAGAGATCTGTTTCCATGAGGTCTTGTACTATATATCTGTTTAGACAGGTTAAGGTAACCAAGTATCTGGCTGGTTACACTTAGCAAAGCACTGAAAACAAAATGAACCCTCTCCACAAACAGTCCACTATTATATCATGAGGACTGCAAGGAAAATGAGAAATGATGAAAACTTGGTTTATCTACTGAAGAAATCGGAAATAGAGAACCACTTCTTAGGTCCTGTGAAACAACAGGCATTAATGTATGACTGATGTGACCAATAATGGGCCTAGAGTGAGCTGAGACAGGCTGTTACAGAAATACTGGCCAATCTTCAAGTCTGAATCTCCTAGTCCTACAAATTGTCCAGCATCAACAAACCCTCTCCCAGGATTACTGGAAAGGGCTGGAAGAGGGTGGTGGCCAGCAGGCATCATACATCCCATCCTCTCTTTGGCCCAGCAACAACTTATAATGTCACTGTTCTTTTACCCCCTGTCAAGTCACCCCCTTCTTGTCCTTAAGAATCAACCATAAAACCAATGGAAATAGGACCTAGAACACATCTCTACTAAATTCAGCCTTCTGTGTGCTTGACCCTTCAACTAATATTAAGATCCTAAATAAAGAGAGTCCTGGGAAATCATGCTCATTTTGTTGCCTGGTTAAAGACTGCATTTGAAAGATAGAAGCGTTAAGTATACTGAAGAGGATCTGCCAGAAAAAAAGTTACTGTTTGGGCTAGTACAGCATTCCTACCAGGAGCTCATTTTGCTCCTCTTGCTTTCTTGCATATCCATGTATCTAAGCCACCTAGAACTTTATCTTTGGTTGATTTCTTCCTTACAGAAATTGAATTATAAAACTCTAGCTTTCACTAGCAGTGTTTTTACATATTCACTTCTGTGAAAATATTTTATGTCCCCTACAGATTCATGCTAGATAAGACACTGGGATTCAGAGGAAACATGATTTGAAAACTTACCATCTTGAGGGGTGCCTGATTAGCTCAGTCAGTTAAGAGTCTGCCTTTAGCTCAGGTCATGATCCTGGGGCCCTGGAATCAAGCCTCACGTAGGTTTGGGCTCCTTGCTCAGTGGGGAGCCTGCTTCTCCCTCTCCCTGCCACTCCCCATGCTTGTGCTGTCAAATAAATAAATAAAATCTTTTCTAAAAATTAAAAAATAGGGCAGCCCTGGTGGCCCAGCGGTTTAGCGCCGCCTTCAGCCTAGGGTGTGATCCTGGAGATCCGGCATCGAGTCCCACAACGGGCTCTCTGCATGGAGTCTGCTTCTCCCTCTGCCTGTGTCTCTGCCTCTCACTCTCTGTGTGTCTGTCATGAATAAATAAATACAATCTTTTTTAAAAAATTAAAAAATAAAACTAATCATCTTCAAAGAGACTGGATTTTCCTAGTAAAAGGTAAAGAAGGACAACAGGTGGCAGCAGCAGGAGACATTTTACTTAAAATAACACAATAACTTCATTACAGAGCTGCTTAAAAATGGAAAGGAAACAGTGAGTTGCTTGTCCTTGGGGGGTGGGGGTGCAGAATGCAAACTAGGAAAACTGGTAGGAATGCTGTACTAGCCCAAACAGTAACTTTTTTTCTGGCAGATCCTCTTCAGTATACTTAATGCTTCTATCTTTCAAATGCAGTCTTTAACCAGGCAACAACCTCTGGACCTACTTAGTCCAGATTTCTAAATGTTGCTTATAGTTAAAAGCAGAATTTCAGAGCTAAGTCAGCTTTAAAAGGTCATGAAAGCTAGTGCCTTAATACTAAAGACGGGAAAACAGACCTAGAGGCAAATGACACCGTCTAAGATCAGGACAGTCTGGATTTGACCAGGTGATATGCAGGGCACCCTCTTTCTTAGTCTACTGTTCACTCCTTCTCTTTCTACCATAAAAAATCATACCTTGAATGGAAAAAAACATGACTGGAAGCGGTGTTAAGATTTTCCATAACTACACTTAAAATCTTTACTAAAACAGAGAAAATATTGGATTTGCAAGACACGAAAAATAGTTGACAACGGATAAATCAAAGAGAAAAAATCACACAAGTCTTCTAGTAAATAGCCAGCAGATTACAATTTCCCCTTTAATGTGCTTTGTGTACTTTTTCTTTACTCTGGTAAGTTCAAGTATTTCAGGTTACATTTCCTCAACAAGGTGACCAATCACAGGAGTCAGCTGTCTGAAAAGGATACACATCTTTCATTTGCTCGATGGTTGGTGCTCGAATAATATCATTGATTCCAATGATGTTCTCATGTCTGAAGCGCAGTAAGATTTTTATCTCCCTCAGGGTTCTCTGGCAGTAGGTCTGGTGCTCAAAAGGACTGATTTTCTTGATGGCTACTCGAACTTTGTTGACATTATCATAAGCAGAGCTAAAAAAAAAAAAAATAGGGGAGGGGAGAGATGGCATTTAAAATAGTTTCAGAACATCTTGGCAGGAAAAATAAAGATCAGTAACGTATTAAATATTTAGCACTCTGGGTAAATACTCAGTTCATATACATGAAGGTACCCTGTATATTATCCACAAAAAGCCTCAAGCCAGGAAAGATGCAGCTGGCACAATGCAGCACATACTGAATATCAAACTTAACTAAGGGCCCAGTCCTGGTAAATATGTCGATGCCCACTGTCATAAACCCAGGAACATGGTTTTAGGCCACACATGCATGCATAAAACATTTTCCCATTGTTTTTAGTAGCAACTGCATTTTGTTGAGAGAAATCATTTCTGTCTCCAAAACAACTTCCTATTGTTGTATCAGATTCCTCTGACTCAGCAGAAACATTCAAAAGACCATCAACCACATCTTTATCCCTAACAAAAATGGACCCAGAGGACACGCCTCAATTGCTTGCATCCACTCTGTCTTACTTGCAAAATGATATGACTCTTTCTTCTTTTTTTTTTTTTTAACTGTTCCAAGTAATCAATTTATGTACACTCAGTTGCAGGAATGACCTTCATATAAATGATAAGCAAACTATTCTTGGTGAGGAAAAATGATGGTTCTATGTATATTAAAGTAGTTTTTAGGGATGCCTGGGGTGGTTCAGTGGTTGAGGGTCTGCCTTCAGCTCAGGTTGTGATCCCGGGATTGAGTCCCACATCCAGCTCCTGTGAAGAGTCTGCTTCTCTCTCTGCCTATGTCTCTGCCTCTGCCTCTGTGTGTGTGTGTGTGTCTCATGAATAAACAAGTCTTTTTAAAAACATAAAATAAAGTAGTCTTTAGGGGCACCTGGGTGGCTTAGTCCATTGGGCTTCTGCCTTCAGCTCAGGTCATGATCCCACAGTCCTGGGATGAAGCCCCGGGTCAGGCTCCCTCCCTGTTCAGTGGTAACTCTGTTTCTCCCTCTCCCTCTGCCCCTCTGCCTGCTTGTGCTCCCTCTCAATAAATAAATAAATAAATAAATAAATAAATAAATAAATAAGTAAGTAAATAAACAAACAAACAAACTTTTTAAAGAAATGGTTTTTAATCATAAAACACAAAAGCCATAAGGAAAAAAAATCACACTTTAAGATAGTATTGATAAATACTACATAATTTTGAAACTTATTATAACACATTAAAAAAAACCCTCTTCATACACATAATTGCATTTTGTCTTCACAATAGTTTTAAAAGTAAGGGACAGCAGTGTTCTTATGTACATTGTCCAGCTAAGATTCCCTTAGTTATAGAGAGGAGAATTCACTTACCCAAAAAGTTAATCTCCCTAGGCCCTCTTTATCAAAAGTACCTTAGGCTTACATCCTTTTCTCAGGAAGTTCTCTTTTTATCTCACTCTCTCTGGGACAACAGAGCAAGGATAGGTTGCCATTAATGGATGAGCCCCCCAGCTCAACTAAAGTGCTGCTCAAATTGTGGTCCTCAGACCCCTGCATCAGGATCACATGACATTCTTGTTAAAAATGCTAGTTTCAGGGTGCCTGGGTGGCTTAGTTAAGCATCTGACCTTTCATTTCAGCTCAGGTCATGATCTTGAGGTCCTGGGACTGAGCCCTGCATGGGGCTCTGCACTCAGCAGGCTGTCCACCTAAGACTCTCTCTTCCTCCGCCCCTCCCCCCACTCACATGCACTTTCTCCAATAAATCAATAAATCTTTAAAAAAAAAAAAAAAACAAAGCTAGATTCTGTGCCTCATCCTAGGCCTTCCTTTCTGGAAAAAAGTTTTTTTTTAATTCTAGTATAATTAATGTACTGTTATATTAGCTTCAAGTGTGTGATTCAGCAATTCTATATATTACTCAGTGCTCATCATGGTAGGTGCGCCTTCACCTATTTCATCCATCCCCTCATCCATTTCCCCTGTGGTAACATTTGTTCTCTATATTTAAGGGGGTAGGAGGAAGAGTCTATTTTTCTGTTTTCTTTGTTAATTTCTTTTGTTTCTTAAATTCCACATATGAGTGAAATCATATATTTATCTTCTCTATTTCACTTAGCATAATACTCTCTAGATCCATCCATGTCACGGCAAATGGCAAAATTTCATTCTTTTTTAATGACTACTCGAGTAATATTCCTGTGTGTGTGTATATATGTACACCACATTTTCACCCATTCATCTATCAGTGGACACTTGGGTTGCTTCCATGTTAGCTATTATAAATAATATTCCAATAAGCACATGGGTGCCCATATCTTTTCAAATTAATGTTTTAATATTCTTTGGGTAAATAGTAGTGGAATTACTGGATCATATGGTAATTCTATTTTTAATACTTTGAGGAATCTCCATATTGCTTTCCATAGGGGCTCTTTCTTTTTTTTCCCAAGTATTTAACCAAAGTATTTGGGTAATCATATAACAAAACCTATAAAGTATTCTTCAAAAAGAGTTCCAGGAGTGCCTGGCTGGCTCAGTGGGAAAGTGTGCAACTAGATCTTGGGGTCGTGAATTTGAGCCCCACACTGGGTGTAGAGATTACTAAAAAGAATAAATAAACTTAAAAAAAAGAGAGAGAGAGAGTTCCATAGCTCTTATACAGAGCCCAGTTCTTTCCAAGTTGACCTCAAGGTTTGACTTAACAGAATTCCAAGCAGAAACAGTAATAATTATGCTTCAATTTCGTGATGAATTTATTTTAGAGAAAGTGAGCAAAAGAGCACAGAGAGGGGCAGAGGGACAGAATCTTGAAGTAGACTCCCCACTGAGTGCAGAGTCTTACTTGGGGCTTGATCTCCTGACCCTGAGGATCATGACCTGAACCAAAACCAGGAACAGGATGTTCAACTGACTGTGCCACCCCGGCACCCCATGGTGATGAATTTTAATCTTGAATGTTACTACTATCTTTATGATCAATATTCCATTTAATCTTTTCTATAAGAGCTTTTCATCTTAATAAATATCAATATCTGGGGATCCCTGGGTGGCTCGGCGGTTTAGCGCCTGCCTTTGGCCCAGGGCGCCGTCCTGGAGTCCCGGGATCAAGTCCCATGTCGGGCTCCTGGCATGGAGCTTGCTTCTCCCTCTGCCTGAGTCTCTGCCTCTCTCTCTCTTTCTGTGTCTATCATGAATAAATCAATAAAATCTTTAAAAAAATAATTAGTATCTGGTCCACTGACTGAAGCAATAACACTGACAGGCAATAAGACACTGCTTCTTGTTTCCTCAAGTAAGTGCCAGAAATAGAAAAAAGCCAAGTAAGTTTATTCTCAAGTTTGTGCTTCTATATGGTATTTGTCAGTTTGCTTATTTTGAGAATTACTGATACATTTGTCTGTCTCCATCGCAAAACTATACTGTAGGAGGCACCTTACCTTATTCGACTTCAATTCTCCCACACTACCATTAATATATTGCACTTAGATGCCCCCAATACTTTGAAATGAAATGTATTTATTTCCTTAAATAAAAGAATCACTACTCAAATCTTATTTTGCTTAGGTTTGCTGCATGAATGCCTAAAACCACTGATTTTCAGGTAGGCAGGCAGAGGGACATGTCATTCAAACAACTTTATCCAATATTGATAATATTTTTATAATTTAAAACTTTTGGGGCAATTAAATCATAGAGCATGAGTCCGATAAAAGAGAACACAGTTTAATACACTGGTTTAATATTAACATTTTAAATTTCTAGTTTTACTAAAACAGGGTAGTCAAACAAGGCCAAAAATTTGCTTCTAAGCCAAGATTGTTGGGGGGAAGGGGTTATGGTGAACGTACCCCTCCAGCTGTATCAACACTTAGGTGATGAAATAACCAACTGCCCCCTTTTAAGTGCGAAGGCATGAAATCCTCCTCGTTGGCTCCTACTTGAAAAGAAAGTATGATCCTGTCCATGGAGTTGGGTTATTTCCTATTGTTTTATACAATCTGCCATAGGACTGATCACAAACAGTTTGTTTTACACTCTTCCACAATTCTTTATTTGCTCATTTCTTCTTGGATTTCTCAGTTTTGTTTTATGTATTTTATTTTGCTATATCTTTTACTGTGGAGTTTGTGTTAGCTTTTATTTTTTTAATCTTTTTTTAAAGATTTATTTATTTATGATAGACACAGGTAGAGAGAGGCAGAGACACAGGCAGAGGGAGAAGCAGGCTCCATGCCGGAAGCCCAATGCGGAACTTGATCCCGGGACTCCAGGATCGCGCCCTGGGCCAAAAGCAGGCGCTGAACCACTGGGCCACCTAGGGATCCCCTAGCTTTTGTTTTAAAATCACTTTGGCACTGGGTTGCCTGGGTGGCTCAGAGGTTGAGCATCTGCCTTCAGCTCAGAGCATGATCCTGGTCGGAGGATTGAGTCCCACATCGGGCTCTCTGAGAGAAGCCTGCTTCTCCCTCTGCCTATGTCTTTGCCTCTATGTCTCTCATGAATAAATAAAAATCTAAAAAAAAAAAAAAAAAAAAATTAGGGACTCCTGGGTGGCTCAGAGGTTGAGCGTCTGCCTTCGGCTCAGGGCGTGATCCTAGAGTTCTGGGATCAAGTCCCACATCGGGCTCCTGCAGGAAGCCTGCTTCTCCCTCTGTCTCTGCCTCTCTCTCTGTGTTTCTCATGAATAAATAAATAAATAAATATTTTTAAAATTATAAAATCACTTTGGCATTTTCAACTTTTCCCTTTTAAGAATTTGATTTTTGCTCATCTCCATTTCCCCCACAACTAACACCATGCTGCAACTTTTGCTTTAAGGGTCTCTCTGTAAACAACTTATGGGTGTGGTTTAGGATCTCAATCTAGTATGTGATTATATAGTCTTTGAATGAGTTAATTTTAGATACTCGTATTTTTTTCTTTGAACTGATAAACTTGCTCTTTTCAAAAACAAAATTTAAACAAATTGTTCAACATTAAGGGAAATCTTCCTAACTCATCTCTATAAGGTAAATAATCTTTTTTTTAAAAAAAGATTTTATTTATTCATGAAAGAAACACACAGAGAGGCAGAGATACAGGCAGAGGGAGAAGCAGGCTCTCTGCAGGGAGCCTGATGTGGGACCCTGGGACCACGGCCTGAGCCAAAGGTATGATACTCAGCCCTTGAGCCACCCAGGAGCCCCTAATATAAGTAATCTTTAAAAATAAATAAAAAGTGATGATGATGAGAAAGAACTAAAGCCAAAACTAAAGACCAGGGGTGCCTGGGTGACTCAGTCGGTTGAGCATTTGACTCTTGATTTAGGCTCAAGTCATGATCTCAGGGTTGTGAAATCAAGCCCCTTGTCAGGCTCTGCATCCAGCAGTCTGCTTGTCCTTTTTCCCTCTGCAACTCCTCCTGCTCTATCAAAAAAAAAAAAAAAAAGCCCCAGAACTTTGTGCAAAAAGAGCAAACACCCCTACAACAAACAAAAAGACCTATCTGTTTTATAAGCACAGGCTTGAAAATCAACAAAAAATGAGTAAGTATAATTCAACAACACATTAAAAATCCATTATGTGCAAGTAGTACTTAATCTTGGGAATTTAAGAATGGTTCAATTAAAAATAAGATGACATGTGCTCACTCCCGCAGCACATATACTAAGAAACAAGATATCACGTCAAATAGACATTTCTCCAAACAAGATACATAAATGGCCAACAAGGATCTAAAAAGTTAGGGAGGGACGCCTGGGTGGCTCAGGGGTTAGTTAAGTATCTATCTTTGGCTCAGGGTGTGATCCCCAGGTCCCAGGATCGAGTCCCACATCAGGCTTCCTGTGGGGAGCCTGCTTCTCCCTCTGCCTATGTCTCTGGCTCTATCATGAAAAGGAAGGAAGGAAGGAAGGAGGGAAGGAAGGAAGGAATGGAGGGAGGGAGGGAAAGAAAAAGAAAAAGAAAAAAGAAAAGAAAAGAAAAGAAAAGAAAAGAAAAGAAAAGAAAAGAGACTGAAAGACTGAATGAAAAACTGCAACAAGTTATCATCTCATACCCATCATGATTGCCAATACATATATACAAACAAACACCTCCCCACTTTGTTGGTAATGTAACATGATACAGCCACTATGGAAAACGGTATGAAAGTTTCTAAATAAAAAAAAAAAAAAAAAAAAAAAAAAGACAGTTTCTAAATAAATAAATAAATATAGATTTACCATATGGTCCAGCAATTTCACCTCTGGGTATACATCCAAAAGAATCTAAATAGGATCTTGAAGATATATTGGCACATTTATGTTCACTATAGCATTATTCATAATAGCCAATTTGGAAGCAACATAAATGTCCACGGATGGATGAATGGATAAAGAAAATGTGATACATACATACACGGAAATATTATTGTCTTAAATAATATTTATTTAATATTTATTTATTTTAATATTTAAAAATATATCATATGCTATAACATGGATAAACTTTGAAGACATTAACAAATAAGCCAGCCACAAAGTACTGTGTATGATTCCACTCATAGGTAGTATCTAAAGTTGTTAAATTCATAAAAATCAGAATGTAGAATAGTGGTTACCAAGGGCTTGGGGGAGGGAGGAAATGAGGAGGTGGTGTGCAAAGGTACAGTTTCAGTTTTGCAAGATGAAAAAGTTCTTGAGATCTGTTGCACAATAATGTGAATATACTTAACATCACTGAACTGTATACTTAAGAATGGTTAAAATGTTAAATTTTACATTGTTATTTATTTGTTTGTTTGTTTATAAGATGTATTTATTCATGAGACACACAGACTGAAAGAAGAGAAGCAGAGACATAAGCGGAAGGAGAAGCAGGCTCCTCGCAGGGAGTCCAATGTGGGACTCGATCCCAGATCCCAGGATCATGACCTGAGCTGAAGGCAGGCGCCCAACTGCTGAGCCATCCAGTTATCCCCTTTTTTTAAATTTTAAAAGAGGTGCAACCATCTGGAAAACAGTACGAAGGTTCCTCAAAAAATTAAAAATAGAACTACCATACGATCTAGCAATTCCACTCTAGGTAGCTATCTAAAGAAAATTAAAACACGAATTCAAAAGGATATATGCACCCTCTTCTCTTCTTTCGCTGCCGCCCGGTCTTGGAGCCGCCGACGCCATGGGTTTCGGAGACCTGAAAAGCCCCGCCGGCCTCCAGGTGCTCAACGACTACCTAGCGGACAAGAGCTACATCGAGGGGTACATGCCGTCACAAGCGGACATGGCAGTGTTTGAAGCAGTCTCCAGTCTCCGGCTCGCCAACTTGTATCATGCCCTGCGTTGGTACAATCACATCAAGTCTTACGAGAAGGAAAAGGCCAGCCTTCCAGGAGTGAAGAAAGCTTTGGGCAAGTATGGTCCTGCTAATGTGGAAGACACCACAGGAAGTGGAGCTACAGATAGTAAAGATGATGATGATATTGATCTCTTCGGATCTAATGACGAGGAGGAAAGTGAAAAAGAAAAGAGGCTAAGAGAGGAACGCTTTGCACAGTATGAGTCAAAGAAAGCCAAAAAACCTGCACTTGTTGCCAAGTCTTCCATATTACTAGATGTGAAACCTTGGGACGATGAGACAGATATGGCAAAATTAGAGGAGTGCGTCCGAAGCATTCAGGCAGATGGCTTGGTCTGGGGCTCTTCTAAACTAGTTCCAGTGGGATATGGAATTAAAAAACTTCAAATACAGCGTGTAGTGGAAGATGATAAAGTTGGAACAGATATGCTGGGGGAACGGATCACTGCTTTTGAGGACTATGTGAAGTCCATGGACGTGGCTGCTCTTAATAAGATCTAAAATCTACATCATAGGGGATCCCTGGGTAAATAAATAAATCTTGAAAAATAAAAATAAAAATAAAATAAAATAAAATCTACATCGTAGATCATTGCCCTTAAATAAAAGCTTAAAAGAAAGAAAAAAAAGAATATATGCACCCCATTGTTCACTGCAGCATTATTTTTTTTCAAGATTTATTTTTATTTATTTATGATAGACATGGGGGAGAGAGAGAGAGAGAGGCAGAGACACAGGCAGAGGGATAAGCAGGCTCCATGCCGGGAGCCCGACGCGGGACTTGATCCCGGGACTCCAGGATTGCACCCTGGGCCAAAGGCAGGCGCGAAACCACTGAGCCACCCAGGGATCCCCTCACTGCAGCATTATTTACGATAGTGAAGATATAGAAACAACCTAAGTGTCTGCAGATGAATGGATAGATGATCTGGGGTGTATGTGTGTGTGTATTTGTATACACACATTTCACTTGTAAGTGCAATCTAAACAACAAAATACAACAAAATCCAGACTCATAGATACTGAGTGCTGGTTATCAGAGGGGAAAGAGTTGCAGAAAGGGTGAAATGGGTGAAGAGGATCAAGAGATACAAACTTCCAGGGATCCCTGGGTGGCGCAGCGGTTTGGTGCCTGCCTTTGGCCCAGGGCGAGATCCTGGAGACCCGGGATCGAATCCCACGTCGGGCTCCCGGTGCATGGAGCCTGCTTCTCCCTCTGCCTGTGTCTCTGCCTCTCTCTCTCTCTCTGTGTGACTATCATAGATAAATAAAAATTAAAAAAAAAAAAAAAAGATACAAACTTCCAGTGATAAAATAAGTAAGTCATGTTGATATAATGCACAGCATGGGGAATACAGTCAATAATACTGTATTAACTTTGCATGGTAACACATGATAACTAGACCTACTATGGTAATCAGTTAGCAATGTATACAAATGTTGAATCACTATGGTATATACATGAAATAGAATACTACCGGGGCACCTAAGTGGCTCAGCCGGTTAAGTGTCTGACTTTGGCTCAGGTCATGGTCTCAGGGACCTAGAATTGAGACCCGAGTGGGGCTCCCCACTCTGAAGAGTCTGTTTGTCCTTCTTCCTCTGCCCCTCTTCCCACTCATGCATGTGTTCTCTCTCAAAAAAATAAAAAGGAAACAATAATGTCAATTATACTTTAAAATAAAATTTTTAAAAGAGTTTATTTATTCATGAGAGACAGAGAGAGAGACAGAGACATAGGCAGAGGGAGAAGCAGGCTCACTGCAGGGAGCCTGATTCAGGACTCAATCCCAGGACCCTGGGATCATGACCTGAGCCAAAGGCAGATGCTCGACCACCGAACCTCCAGGCTCCCTCAACTTAAAATTTTTTAAGCGGTGCCTGGGTGGGCTCAGTCAGTTAAGCATCTGACTCTCGATCTCAGCTCAAGCCTTGATCTCCGGGAGGTAAATTCAATCCCTGTATTGTGCTCCATGCTGGGTATGAAGCCTACTTAAAAATTTAAAAAATTTTTAATTTAAGGGGAAAAAATACATGTTAACAAGGAAAAATTAAACATTTCAAGAAAGGTCAAAAAAGAATGGTAGTGGTTTATGAACCTACATATGGAATAAAAATGTACAGAAAACACACACACACACACACACACACACACAGGGATGATATACAGTTAGCGATATATGAATGAGCTCTATAGATTCTATCAATGTCAGTCTCCCAGCTATGGTACTGTGTGCTGTAACGTAACATATACTGTAATGTATAATAAAAACACAAGATGTTACCAAGAAACTGGGACCTCTCTGTATTATTTCTTACAACTGCATGTGATTCTACAATTATCTCAAAATAAAAAGTTTAATTAAAAAAGCATCCAACAGGGGAGTAGTTATCCATTCAGTGAAATACTATGTAGCTAAGAAAATGCATGATGCAAGATCTGTTAAGTGGGATAAAAACAAAGCCTAGCAGTGGATAACAAGCTATCTTTTTCTAATAAATAATAAAAGATAATATATATATTAACATTTGCTTATGTTTGCATAAAGGAAGTCTGAAGGATATACAAGGAAGTAAAGGAGTGGTGGTGTAGGGACAGAATGCCAGGCTGGAGTGGGAGACATAGGAAAACAAAACTTTTTTTACTGTATAACTTGATTGAAGAGCCATGTAAACCTCTTCCAAAAAAAAAAAAAATCTTATTTGGGAAAAAATGTACTGGAGAAATACTACTGCAATATTGGAATATCCCTTAAAGGAGGAAGAACAATTACTTTGAATTCCTGACCAATACAAAAATACTTGAAAAGTAATACTGGAAAGAGGTGCAAAATTAATTAGCCTTGTTCCTACCTGAGAGAATAGCTTGCTCTAATGAATAAATAAAATCTTTTAAGAAAAATTAGATTGGGTATATTATTTATACTCTTACACACACACACACACACACACACACACACACACCCCTGAATAAAGGGGGAACTTTTATCCAGTCTTGGGTTACTATTTTTTCTTAAAGATTTTATTTATTTATTCATGAGAGACACAAATAGAGAGAGAGAGAGAGAGATGCATAGACACAGACAGAGGGAGAAGGAGGCTCCATGCAGGGAGACTCGATCCTGGGTCTCCAGGATCACACTCCGGGCTGCAGGCGGCGCTAAACTGCTGCGCTACCGGGGCTGCCCTTGGGTTACTATTTGCCTTGTACCAAAGACTATTTTAACAGTTACAAAGATTACAAATAGTACTCTGTCCTTGAGAAACTCCAGCTACTGACAGAGCCAGTCATCTTACATAAATGTAGCCTCAAGTTCCAGATGAATCCTGAGATCCATTAATTGTGGGGAATGGGCATGGTCAAGGCTGGAGGTGAGTATCTCAATATTCAAAACAAATTCCTACTATTCAGCAATCAAAGGGAATGAACTTAATATAAACAGCACATAGGAATCTCAAAATAATTATGCTGAGTAAAGCCAGACCACCAGAAAAGTACTTCTACTCATATAAAATGAAAACTAATCTTTGAGGACAGAGAGCTGATCATATGGTTGCTGGCGGCTAGTGAGGAAGGGGGCTGGTGGGATGAAGGACTACACAAATGGAAACCAAACAACTTTGGAGGTGATGAATATTTTCATTACCTTGGCTGTGCTGACAGACATGGGTGTATATCAAAATATAAACTGTATACTTTAAATATGTGCAGTATATTGTTTATCAAATTGCTTCTCAAGAGAGCAGTTCCTTAAAAAAAAAAAAAAAGAACCAAGGTTCAGTTCCTGGGCCAACGTGGATGGAACAGATAGATTCCAGAAACCTATTTGATCAGCAAATGTGGAAGTAAAAGCCTACAAAATTCTGGAGTAGGTTATTTAACAGATGTTTTGTGATCACCTAGGGAAGAAAAGGGAACCAGTGTGAGTCAATTATGAACAAGTCATGCTAAACTAACTTCATTTCCTGTTTTGATAGGGTTACCACAACAACATGAGAATGACGCCAGACCTGTGGTGGACTCAAGCCGCACTTGACAAGTACTTCCCATTTGTGAGACTTCATGTTAAGGACTGGTGACAAAAACAAATAATGGTCTTGCCCTTAAGAAGCTAAGAAACTTGCAATTTAGTAAGGGAAGGAGACAGGATCAGACAACATACACTGCCTTTACATAGTAAAGCACTTCTGAAACCCAAAGCAAACCTAGATTTGGATCAAGTCCAAATAGGGGTATTAGAAGAGGATTAAAACATGATGAGACCTATAGAAACCATATCCCAAAGGATGAGCAGGCTCTTGAAAGAGGAGCAAGGGCATTAAGAAAGGCAAGAGGTAATACTTGGCAGAGGAAAACGAGCAGAACACCTATGGGGATCACTGCCCTCACCCAGTCAGGCCCTTCTCCATAAGGAGGTGTTCATGGGGTCTGGAGAACATGTCTATCAGGAGCTCCAGAATTCCTGTTGCCTGAGTCTCCTCCTTCCAAGGCTGTGCAGGCCTCTTACACAGCAGCTTTGCTGAGAGGAGAATATTCCTCCAGTTTCTATGCCCCAAAGAATGGCCAAAGGGCAGCTGTTTGCAGGGTGTGCACTGCACCTGGACTGTCATGTCAAGCTGGTATCCCATTCATGAGACACACACAAGCTCAAGCTCACAGCAGGGCCCAGCTCTGGGGGAAGAGAAGAGGGGTATGCTAGAGGTCTGCTTTTCTGGAACTGCTAGTACCAAACTCTAATAAGCCTAAGAATTTTCAATTTTTTAAAAAATGATTTTATTTATTTATTCATGAGAGACACAGAGAGAGAGAGAGGCAGAGAGAGAAGCAGGCTCCGTGCAGGGAGCCCGACGTGGGACTCGATCCTGGGTCTCTAGGATCACACCCTGGGCCACAGGCAGGCGCTAAACCACTGAGCCACCCAGGGATCCCGGAATTTTCAATTTGAAGCTGATCTTACAGGTCCTTAAGAAGGTTTATCTCTGTGGTAGGAGGAAAGACTATATTTTATTTATTATTATTTTTTTAATTTAAGGTTTCTTAATTTGAGGCTCCATTTGTTTTTTTTTGTTTGTTTTTTTAATTTTTATTTATTTATGATAGAGAGAGAGAGAGAGAGAGAGAGAGAGAGAGGCAGAGACAAAGGCAGAGGGAGAAGCAGGCTCCATGCACCGGGAGCCCGACGTGGGATTCGATCCCGGGTCTCCAGGATCGCGCCCTGGGCCAAAGGCAGGCGCCAAACCGCTGTGCCACCCAGGGATCCCCCCCATTTGTTTTGTTGTTGTTGTTTTGTATTTTGGACACAAGCCTTGAAACATATTCTTGACACAGGCCTTGCACACATTAGAGCTAGGTTTTAGAAGTACAAAATGAAGAAGGGGGGGTGGAGAGGATAAGGATCGTCTTGAACTTCCTGATTTAAAGGATCTAAGGATGCTTGTAGGTGATTCAGATGGAGGAAACGAAGGTTTTCTTCTTCCAAGAGCATTAAGGAGAGATCAAGGTTGCAAATAAGATATAGGAATCTTTAACAGAAACCAAGTGGGTAGGGGCACCTGGGTGGTTTAGTGGGTTAAGCATCCAACTCTGGTTTTCAGCTCAGGTCATGATTTTAGGGATGTGAGATGTCATGAGATCAAGCCTTGCATCAGGCTCCACATTTACCAAAGAGTCAGTTTGAGATTTTTCTCTCTCCCTCTCCTCCTCCCTTTTCTCATGCACACATACTCTCTCTCTCAAATAAATTAAAAAAAAATTTTTTTTTAAAGCCAACTGGGCAGTACTGCTGAGGAGAGATGATGTCATGAAAAGAGGCCTGAGGATAAAATTCAGAAACAGAGGAAGAGGAACTGGCTAAAGAGAGAAAGTAGTAGAAGTAATAATGGAATGAGAACCCTTGTTGTCCAATTCCAAAGCCACATGCTAAGCCACATACAAGAACCAGGAGGGAGTGGTGTTTCCGAAGCCAAGGAAGGAAACACAGAAGACTAAGAAAGGTAAAAACTGCAAAGCAGTCACTGAATCTGCAATGAGATGATTTGTGGTAATGTGGGTGTAAATAAGTAAATGGAGTGGAATAGCGACAGCAGTGGAAAAAATGCTGCGGACTGTTTTTTAAAGGAGGCAAGGAGGAGAACAACTAGCAAATCCAGGTGAACAACTGAGAGGGACAGGGTATTATGCAAGAAGTGGGTGGTCAGAGGCTGGAGGACCAGGTGGGGTGAAAGAAAAGGCTCCCTAAAGCTAGCCAGGGGGATGAGAGAGTGTCTATTTCAAGCAAAGCGGGTACAAAGGTGCAGAGGCCTGAGGAAACCTGGGGCAATGGTGTGCAGGGGCAAGGGGGTGGGTATCACGCTGAGGCTGGAGGCAGAAGACTAAAATGGAATTTGTTAAGGGAGGAACAGTAACTTTATAGTGTCGAAATCCAGCAGATACCACCTCAACCAAGTAATCGCAGTTCATACTCTCAGTGATAACACGTAAATATTGTGAATCCATTGACACGAGACAAAAAGGGCATTTCACCTCTGTGATATTCTTTCCCAATACCTGTAACTCCAGTCTAATAAACCCAAATTGAGGGACATTATACAAAACACTTAAGTAGTACTCCTTAAAACCATCAAAGTCATGAAAAGAAAGTATGAGAAACAGACCGGAGGAGATGAAGCCGACATGACAACTAAATGTATGTGGTATCTTGGGAACAGAAAAAGCAGAAAAATGAAATCTGAATAAAATCTGGAGTTCAGCTATAACATACTAACGTTGGTTTCTTAGTTTTGACAAGCTTACTACAGAAATATAAGAGGTCAACATCAGAAGAAACAAAGTGGGTGGGCGTACACAGGAACCCTTTGTCCTATCTTTGCAACTTCTTTGTAAACCTAAAATTATTCCAACATAAAAGTTTATCTGAGGGGTGCCTGGGTGGCTCAACTGGTTAAGCATCTGCTTTTGCTCAGGTTATGATCCCAGAGTCCTGGGATCGAACTCCATGTCAAGCCCCACACCTGGCTACCTCCTCAGTGGGGAGTCTTGCTTCTTTCTCTGCCTCTCCCCTAGCTTGTGCTCTCTCTCTCTCTAATAAAATCTTTTTTTAAAAACGGCTATTTTAATTTCCCATGAAAGTGAATGTTTGAGGGGATCCCTGGGTGGCTCAGCGGTTTAGTGCCAGCCTTCGGCCCAGAGTGTAGTCCTGGAGTCGCAGGATCAAGTCCCACATCGGGCTCCCTGCATGGAGCCTGCTTCTGCCTGTGTCTCTGCCCCCCAACCCCCCCATGTCTCTCATGAATAAATAAATAAAATGTTTTTTAAAAAAGTGAATGTTTGATGGAATAAAAATATTCTTAAAAAGGTAACTGAAAATGTTATCTAATTGAACTTTATAAGTTAAATTCCACCTCAATCATTTGATAAACATTTACTAATAAATACCTAACATAGCCTAAATATTCATTGTAAAGCAAAATAAATAAAACATCTCATCTGTCTTTCTCCCTCTGAGCATCCTTAAGAATAGGGATAATAGGGCAGCCCCAGTGGCGCAGCAGTTTAGCGCCGCCTGCAGCCCGGGGTGTGATCCTGGAGACCCCGGATCGAGTCCCGCATCGGGCTTCCTGCATGGAGCCTGCTTCTCCCTCTGCCTGTGTCTCTGCCTCTCTCTCGCTCTCTCTGAATGAATAAATAAATAAATCTTAAAAAAAAAAAAGAATAGGGATAATAAATGAAGATATATATACTGAAGCACTACCTTACAAAGCTTGTATTGCCAAATATAAGGATTACTACATTATAGAATGTTAATTTAACAGGTCATTGTGCAGCCATTTAATTGAGTATGAATAATAAATTAACTAAAGATAAGATTGAAAATAAAACCAAAGGGACGCCTAGGTGGCTCAACGGTTGAGTGTCTGCCTTCGGCTCAGGGCGTGATCCCGGGATCCAGGATCCAGTCCCGCATCGGGCTCCCTGCATGGAGCCTGCTTCTCCCTCTGCCTGTGTCTCTGCCTCTCTCTCTCTGTGTCTCTCATGAATAAATAAATAAAATCTTAAAAAAAGAAAAAAGAAAAAAAATAAAACCAAAGACTGAAGCTTAAAAATAATATCTAGAGGAGGCAATTTACAAAACAAGCTAAGATGATGGGATCATGAGTGATTTAAGACATAATTTATCTTTTGTCTCACCATTTCTGTCTAATCCACTGGGAGGAAAAAAAACAACCAATAAAGTGTAGGTTATATACAACAAGACAGCTTAAAATAAGGCAATAACCTGAGATTAAAAGAAGTTCCCAAAGTTCTATTTTCTTTTTTAAAGATTTTATTTATTCATTCATGATAGGCAGAGACTCAGGCAGAGGGAGAAGCAGGCTCCATGTGGGGAGCCCGATGTGGGACTTGATCCCAGGTCTCCAGAATCACGCCCTGGGCCAAAGGTGGTGCTAAACCACTGAGCCACCCAGGAATCCCCTAAGAAGTTCCCAAAGTTCTAAATACCTTCACAGGCTTTTGCTTCTAACCATGACAAAAGAACACAGTCTGATTTACTCTCCAACCTTAACCAATGAAAAAAAAAAATCCAGACAATATGTATGTGAAACTAATTTTTGGACATCCAACAATGGCCAACACAGGATAGTGAAGTTAGTCCTATGACTGCCCCAGCTTACTGCCTGGAGTCTCCAGACTGTAATGCAGAAAAGAGGAACTCAAATGGAGCCTGGTTGTCACCATGAGTCAAGGACAGAATTCAAATTTGTAGAGTTAAGTAAGAATTTGCCAGGCAGAGTACAGGACAGGAGAGAACTTCAGAGAAGGTTGAGATCAGTAGATGGGTTCCCTGCAAGTCTTCAGCTGAGTAATAATCAGAAGCACATGCACGATGAAATTTCCAAGGCTGGGGAAGGAGCCACCAAAATCCAAAAAAGCTTAAAAGTAATAAGCTTCTAAAGAACTGAACTGTACCTTAGCTGCATCCCAGATAAAAAGCCCTCAAATATTTAAAGGAATGCCAAAAAAAGAAAAAAAAAATCTTAGCACTTAGTAATGTAAATCCATTATGTCTTATATCTAATCAAACCTTACCAATATATTTTTTTAAGATTTTATTTATTTATTCATGAGAGACAGAGAGAGAGAGAGAGGCAGAGACCCACAGGCAGAGGGAGAAGCAGGCTCCATGCAGGGAGCCCAACGTGGGACTCGACCCCAGGTCTCCAGGATCGTGACCTGGGCTGAAGGCAGTGCTAAACCACTGAGCCACCCGGGCTGCCCACCAATATTTTAAAAAGCAAGAAAATACAATCCATAATGAGGAGAAAGCCAATGATAAAAAAAAAGACCCAGGGGGCACCTAGGTGGCTCAGTTGGCCTTCAGCTCGGGTCATGATCTCAGGGTCCTGGGATGGAGCCCCATATCGGGGTCCCTGCTCAACTGGAAGCCTGCTTCTCTCTCTCCCTACTGCTCCCCCTGCTTGTGTGTGCTCCCTCTATCAAATAAGAAAATAAAATCTTTTAAAAAAGATCTAGAGGGCAGCCCGGGTGGCTCAGCGGTTTAGCGCAGCCTTCGGCCCAGGGTGTGATCCTAGAGGCCCGGGATCGAGTCCCACGTCGGGCTCCCTGCATGGAGCCCGCTTCTCCCTCTGCTTGTGTCTGTGCCTCTCTCTGTCTCTCATGCATAAATAAATAAAATCTTAAAAAAAAAAAAAAGATCTAGAAATTAGAAATGATAGATAAGAATGTTAAAACAATTATAAGTTTAAAAAAAGAAAGTACAGCATGACAAAGAGAAATGGACGTTATAAAAAAAGACTTGAATTTCTAGAGATGAAAAAAATTACAATGGTTGGGAATTAGGAACAGATTACACACTGAAAAAAAAACCTGGTGACTTAGCAGACACAGCAATAGAAACTAGTCAAAATGTAATACAAGGAGAAAAAAGACTGGGCATGGGGAGTGGGTAACAGCATGAGTGAGCTATGGGACAAGATCAAGTGGTTCCACATACATTTAATTGTAATCTAACACCTTCATATGTACAAAATCTGAGAGAAACTAAATACCTGTTTCTATAAAAGTGCTGGAAAAAAAGAAACATACAAGTCCTCTCTCAACACTGGTTTTAAAACCAAGTTATAAGCACTAGCTAAAAGAGGAAAGACACTGTCATTACTACAGAGAGTGAAATGTATTCTAATGTCCAAGTAAAAGCCTGAGTGGTTACAGTTGTTGGATGCTTAAAATATTTGTCTCTTAGACTATAAAAGGAAGCAATTATTTACAGGTTCCCACTTGGACATACAGGAATACTTTTATATATTCTGGACTCTGAGAAACAAAAGAACCATTTCAAACCTGCTGTTTGCCAACTAGAACTGGCAGCAACAGTCTTCTGGGGGTGGAGTGAGGGGGAAGCAACCGGCCTTCTCCAAATTGTGATATGAAAACTGTACCTTTCATACTTTAGAAAGGCATTACTTCAAAATTTCAGATTTCTAGGGGTGCCTGGGTGACTCAGTCAGTTAAGCATCTGACTTGATTTCAGCTTAGGTCATAATCTTAGGGTCATGGGATTGAGCTCCATGTAGGGCTCCATGCTCAGCAAAGAGTCTCCTTGAAATACTCCCTCTCCTTCTGTCCCTCCCGCTCTCTCATATAAATAAGTAAATCTTTAAAATATTTTCAGATTTCTGGGGCTCCTGGGTGGGTGGTTCAGTGGTCGAGCCTTTGGTTCAACTCTGATCCCACGGTCCTGGAATCTAGTCCCACATTGGACTCCCCGCAGGGAGTCTCCCCCCTCTGCTTATTTCTCTGCCTCTCATGAATAAATAAAATCTTTTAAAAAAATATTTTCAGATTTCTAATTATTTGGTTCTTAGAGTTTGGGAACTAAATTTTATTCCTAAAACTTTTTGAAAAGCTTTACTTTTGTAGTATAGGTACTTTCAGTGAGAGTATTTCTTTGATTGTTTCTCTTAACATTAGTATCCCCCTCCTTGCTATCTTGAACATACTTGCTTTTTTCTAGATGCATTTGGGTCTATCCATGGGCCTGAAGGGAGGGCGCTCCACAATATTACCATTCTCTCTCCAGTGCTAGTAGTGCCCACATAGCAGTGAGTCAACTTGATTCCTACAGCTACACTTCCAAAACCGCTCTGCATTCTTATATAAGCTGTCTAGGCTTTGAAATACTCCACACTGCTGGCTTATACTGGGAAACTTTTCATACTATCTACTTCTGATCACATCTCCCGTCCTTTCTAGGTCATATTTACTACGGTGTAAAAAGCAACAACAGTTAACGTGGTTGGTATAGTACTTTCAACTCTTGCTTGCCCCATGTCAAGACTTCTTTTTCATGTACGTTATGTACTGAGCAGCAATTAAAGCATATTAAAAGTGTGAAAAAAATAGAATTCTTAAAAACTTGATGGCTTTGTTTTATAAAAAATGACTGGGGATGCCTGGGATGGCTAGGCTGGTTGGGTATCTGATTCTTGATCTCAGCCTAGGGTCTTGATCTCAGGGTCGTGAGTTCAAGCCTTGTGTTAGGTTCCCCGCTGGACATGGAGCCTACTTAAAAAAAAAAAAAAAAAAAAAATCATTGAGAGTACTCTAAATCTACCATACCGGGGATCCCTGGGTGGCTCAGCAGTTTAGTGCCTGCCTTCGGCCCAGGGCGTGATCCTGGAGTCCCAGGATCAAGTCCTGCGTGGGCTCCCTGCAAGGAGACTGCTTCTCCCTCTGCCTGTGTCTCTGCCTCTCTCTCTCTGTCTTTCATGAATAAATAGATAGAATCTTAAAAAAAATAAAAATATAAAAATAAATAAATCTACCATACCTGTAAGGATTCCTAGTGGGTTTTGGGGGGACCAAGTATAAAAGATAAGATATATCTATTAAGGGCAGCCGGGGTGGCTCAGTGGTCTAGCACCGCCTTCAGCCCAGGGCCTGATCCTGGAGACCCAGGATCGAGTCCCAAGTTAGGCTCCTGCATGGAGCCTGCTTCTCCCTCTGCCTGTGTCTCTGCCCCCTCCCCCTCTGTGTATCTCTCATGAATAAATAAATAAAATCTTTTTTAAAAAACGATATATCTATTAAATAATTTTCTCATTGCATTCTGATGTAAAACTGATAACCATTCAAACCAAGATCAAAACAAAATTCTAAGTTTTTTTTTTTTCAAAATTCTAAGTATTAATCATTTATGCACTCACCTTACATTATGCTTGCTTACACTTACTGACCTATTGATTTGCCTTATTTCCAATATGTACGTCACTCAAATGTTTATAGTTTACTTATGAGGAACTAAATAGTGGTGATAATGAAAAGTTATGTGAACAATTCTTTTTTTAATAATAGCTACAATTTATTGAGTGCTTATTATGTGTCAGGCACTGCTCTGTTACTATCTGTAGATCTCTTTCAGAAGGTGGTATTTTTTTTTAAAAAGCAGGCAAAATTGGGATCCCTGGGTGGCGCAGCGGTTTGGCGCCTGCCTTTGGCCCAGGGCGCGATCCTGGAGACCCGGGATCGAATCCCACATCAGGCTCCCGGTGCATGGTGCCTGCTTCTCCCTCTGCCTGTGTCTCTGCCTCTCTCTCTCTCTCTGTGACTATCATAAAAAAAAAAAGAAAAAAAAATTAAAAAAAAAAAGGCAAAATTTAAAAATAGGCAATATATGAGAAGGGCTTGTAGGTGGATGGAGCTGCAGGAGCTAAAGCATGGAAGGCTAAGTACAAGTGCTGAGTCGTTCCATATGGCTGGAGTTTTAGAACCCATCTAGGGAAAGAGAGAAAGGTGATGTAAGATGAGAAAACTGAAAAATCTAGGCTTTCTTCTTCTAAAAGATTCTTCAAGACCTAAGAGTGACACTATCAGAAAAACGGGTATAAAGCTGATGAAGGAGGCTAACTAGAAACAGGAAGACCAGTGAGAAGACTACAACTGTAATTCTCAAAATACTTATAATACTTATACTCCTCACTAACTTGAAATTACAATAGTCATGAGACCTGCTGCCTGATCTTGTTATTTACGGCATTAATAACAAGCACATATATCAGAATTAAGAGTACACTTATCATGATGAGCACTGAATAACGGATAGAACTGCTGAATCAGGGATCCCTGGGTGGCGCAGCGGTTTGGCGCCTGCCTTTGGCCCGGGGCGTGATCCTGGAGACCCGGGATCGAATCCCACATCGGGCTCCCGGAGCATGGAGCCTGCTTCTCCCTCTGCCTGTGTCTCTGCCTCTCTCTCTCTGTGACTATCATAAATAAATAAAAATTAAAAAAAAAAAAAAAGAACTGCTGAATCACTATACTGTACACCTGAAATGAATAACACCGTATGTTAACTATATTGGAACTAAAATGAAATCTTACAGTTTGTTTCACTAACGGTCTAAAAGATCCAGAGCACAAAAAGATTAAAAAGCCTTGTTACTGGCAATTTATAGATTCACTATAAGTGACAGAGATAGAAAACTAATATAGAAGTTTATATTCAAAGAAAGGACAATTTAGGATCTTGAAGGAGGTGCACTGTTGAATGTTAAAAACATTCACTTGTTAAAATTCGAATGTTAAGGTCAATTTTATTTTTTAGTCAAATATCTATTAACCATCCACACTGCACTGAATGCTAAGGAAAGAGCAGAGAAAATAGAAAGCTCCCTGTTCTTATTAACTTTATATAATATGGGGGCAGCCCCGGTGGTTCAGCGGTTTAGCGCCTGCCTTCAGCCCAGGGCGTGATCCTGGAGACCCGGGATCGAGTCCCATGTCGGGCTCCCTGTAGGGAGCCTGCTTCTGTCTCTGCCCCGCCCTCCCCCCCGTCATGAATAAATAAATAAAATCTTTAGAAAAAAAAATGTTATACAATATGAGGAAAGCATAGAGACACATATTAACATATATTTATATATAATAGAATATATGACTATATAAATTATGATGGATGCCAAGGAAAAATGCAAATGGTATCATCAATGTCGTCACGGATAACTAGACAACTTGGTTTAAACGGTTTAGAGGTTTTTCCTCTCTAAGGAAGTAGCATTTATTTTTTTTTTAATTTTTAATTTTTATTTATTTATGATAGTCACACAGAGAGAGAGAGAGAGAGGCAGAGACACAGGCAGAGGGAGAAGCAGGCTCCATGCACCGGGAGCCCGACGTGGGATTCGATCCCGGGTCTCCAGGATCGCGCCCTGGGCCAAAGGCAGGCGCCAAACCACTGCGCCACCCAGGGATCCCAGGAAGTAGCATTTAAAACAGACTTGAGGACACCCCTCAAGTGTGGGGGCTCAGCAGTTTAGCGCCAACTTCGGCCCAGGGCATGATCCTGGTAGACCCGGGATCGAGTCCCACGTCGGGCTCCCTGCATGGAGCCTGCTTCTCCCACTGCCTGTGCCTCTGCCTCTCTCTGTGTGTCTCTCATGAATAAATAAAATCATAAAATAAAATAAAATAAAATAATAAAATAAATAAATAAAATAAAATAAAAAATAAAATAATAAAATAAAATAAAATAAAATAAAATAAAAATAAAAATAAAAAAAAATAAAATAAAATAAAATAAAATAACCAGAAAGATGAGCAGGAATTAGGCAAGTTGAAGAAGGACAGGGACACGTATGGAGGAGTTAGGCTGGAGGATTTCTGGGCTCAAAAGGTTTCCAGGGTGGCTGAAGCACACCAAGCAGACAGTGTTAAGGGTGATGCTGAAAAAATAGGCAGTTCTGCTAAAGAATTAAGATAAGTGTTCTTCCACTATAAGCTGAGAACTAAAAGTGCCAAATTTATATTTTTAAATAATCTCTCCAGCTATAATACGCAGAATGAATTTTAAAAAGGAAAAAGTAAAAAAAAAAGAAAAAGAAAAAAAGGAAAGAAACCATTTGAAGCACTCCAGTGGTACCAGTGAGAGAAGACAGCACCTTGGACTAAGCAACAAGCACAAGTGGCACTTTACGGAAGTCAGTTACTGTGTGAAACTGCGCAATCTACTGCAGGACGTTTAGCATCCCAGGCCAAAGAGCTCTATGAACCAGAAGCATACTCAATTCAGGAAAATAATTTTAAAAAGAAAAAAAAAAACCACCACACCTCTGAGGGGAGTGGTAAAGCCCCTGGAATATACAAGAGCAACAGCAGGGAGACAGGAGGAAGAGCAAGGCAATGAGATGGGTGAGCCAATGAGATGGATGAGCCAGTCGGGAGCCTGACGTGGGATTCGATCCCGAGTCTCCAGGATCGCGCCCTGGGCCAAAGGCAGGCGCCAAACCGCTGCGCCACCCAGGGATCCCTGTTTGTAGGAGTTTTATGCACAGCAGCCACAAACTTGGAATAACCTAGTGTCCATCAAAACAAGAAAAGGGTGGTACGCCTGGGTAGCTCAGTGGTTGAACATCTGCCTTTGGCTCAGGTTGTGGTCCTGGGGTCCTGGGATCGAGTCCCACTTCAGGCTCCCCACTGAGGGCCTGCTTCTCCTTCTGCCTATGCCTGTTTCTGTTTCTGTAACGAATAAATAAAATCTTAAAAAAAAAAAAAAAAGGAACGGTAAACAAACTGCGCCATCTCCATACAATGGAAGAATACTCAGCAACAGAAAAGAAACAACTACAGCCCTGATACATGGAACACCAAAGATGAATCTGAAATACACTATGTCAAGTGACAGAACCAGGCACAAAAAGTACAGACTTTTTTTTTTTTTTTTTTTTTTTTGAGAGGGAGACAGAGAAGGCAGGGAGCAGAGGGAGGGAGAGGGAGAGAGAATCCCAAGCAGGGTCCACATCCAGCACAAAGCCTGCCGAGCTCCATCTCACAACCCTGAAGATCATGACCTGAGCTGAAATCAAGAGCCACTGAACTACCCAGGCACCCCAAAAGCACAACTTTCAAACTCCATTTACATGAACTTCTAGAAAAATTGAAGCTGAGCAATAGTTATAGAAAACTGATCTGTGACAGCCTGAGGTGAAGACTGATTGTAAAGGGATACATGGGTGCCTTTCTAGGGTTAAGTAACATTCTATATCTTTGTGGTGGTGGTTACACAAGTATATCCACTTGCCAAGATTCACTAAACTGTACACATAGAGAAGGTGCATTTTACTATATATATATTACACCTCAAAGGTGATTAAGAAAATTGAGCTGTGCTATAAATTATAGGGTTGGTTTTCTTTCATGGTTCATATACTTATATTGAAGGCAATTCCAAAAGAAACGTTCAAACAGGTTTTGAGCAATGGCAGGATCATCAGAATAAATGCCCAAATTTCCACCATTATTGCTGAGGCTTTAATATAATTATAAAATTTCTGGTATGTTCCAGTTTTCTCATCCTTCCCAATCCCCTGTCATTATAATCATTTCTTAGCAAAAGCTCAATAATTTTTGTGGATAATAAAGAATGTCTAAATAAAGTAGGTATCTTATCTTGCACAAGCACACAGATTGTACATGCTGTTAAGCAACTAAAATGCTACCTATCAACTGTGAATGAGATATTTTTAGAGAAAGCTATTAAGCTGTTCTCCAAGCTACCCATTTTGATGAACTTTAATTATCTGAACAAAACTACAGTACTTCATTTTACAGATAAAAATTAACTTGTCTTCAGATGCTAAGTAAGTTAGACTGATCCAAATTAATGTTCCAAAAATAAGAAGACAGATAATACAAATGACTGCTTTAAAAGAAAATGTATTCCTTACCTCAGCTTGATTCTCTCATAATTTACTAACCAAGAAAGCCAGTGCAAAGGGTTTTGTAAGAGGATGCAAACCATTCGGTGAGCAAAAAATAGCTTGTCTAAAGCCATTTCGACTCTAAAACCATCATTTTAAGAATCACAGCTTTATGGGACACCTGGGTGGCTCAGCGGTTAAGCGCCTCCCTTCGGCTCAGGTCGTGATCCCAGGATCCAGAATCAAGTCTTGCACCCGGCTCCCTGCGAGCAACCTGCTTCTCCCTCTGCCTGTGTCTCTGCCTCTCTCCCTCAGCCTGTATCTTTCATGAATAAATAATCTTAAAAAAAAAAAAAAAAGATCACAGGTCCAGGGGCACCTGGGTGGGTGAGCTGGTTAAGCATATGACTCTTGATTTTGGCTCGGGTCATAATCTCAAGAGTCAGGCTCTGTGCTAAGCATGGAACCTGCTGCTTAAGATTCTCTCTCTCCCCCTTCCTCTGCCCCTCCCCACCTCTTTCCCCCTCTCTTTAGGAAAAAAAAAAATCAGGGCAGCCCCAGTGGCCCAGGGGTTTAGCATCGCCTTCAGCCTGGGGTATGATCCTGGAGACCCGGGATCAAGTCCCACATCAGGCTCCCCGCATGGAGCCTGCTTCTCCCTCTGCCTGTGTCTCTGCCTCTCTCTCTGTGTCTGTCATGAATAAATAAATAAAATATTTTTCAAAAAAAGGTAAAAAAAAAATCAGTGCTCCAATATAATATCACAGCTTAAGATCTGATGTCATTGATACATACACAACCTCTCAAGAAAAGGTGCTCTGGACAGTCCAGAGCTTAAAAAAAGTTTGGCTGTCCATATGTGCATATTTCAATCTCTTCAGTAATAAAACAGGAGCCAAGAGTAAAAGACTTCCAACTCTATCCCTTCCTGAGACATCACTGAGTTACCTAACAAGGATCTCTGAACAATCGTTTGCTTGGATCAAAAATGAGGAAAGCCCAAAGTTTGTAAAGATTGCAGAAATAGGGGGATCCCTGGGTGGCGCAGCGGTTTGGCGCCTGCCTTTGGCCCAGGGCGCAATCCTGGAGACCCGGGATTGAATCCCACGTCGGGCTGCCGGTGCATGGAGCCTGCTTCTCTCTCTGCCTGTGTCTTTGCCTCTCTCTCTCTCTCTCTCTCTCTCTGTGTGACTATCATAAATAAATTTAAAAGAATTAAAAAAAAAAGATTGCAGAAATAGCTGATGCAAAGCCAAAAAGAAATCAGGCTTTCCCCCCAAAATGGCAGCAATTCTTATTGTTTTATTATATTATTCACTATATTCATTAATCTTAAAAGAGATAATAACATTAGGAAAGAACACCATGGGGCACCTGGGTGGCTCAGTCTGTTAAGTATCTGCCCTCAGCTCAGGTCATGATCCCAGAGTCCCAGAACTGAGTCCTGCACTGGGCTCCCAGTTCAGTGGGGAGTCTGTTTCTCCTTCTTGTGCTCTCACTCTCTCTCAAATAAATAAATATTTATTTATTTATTTTTAAATAAATATTAAAAAAAAAAAAAAAGGGAAAGAAAACACCAGACTTCAAATTAGGAGGGTCTGAGTTTTAGTCCTAGCTTTTGCTATGCCCTACATGTCTGCTCTGACAGTGTTGGCCAGTTACCAAAGAAGAGAAGACTCTAATATTCTGTGTTCAGGCTTCTTCTAAACATAGCCAAGCGAAAAAAAACTAATATGCATACACGACAATGAAAAAGATACCTACACCTAATACTGTATATACACGTGTGCATAGATATAAAAAGATGGAGACTTGTAGTGGCTTATATTTTGTAAACGTTCCTCAAATTTTTGATGGATTAAAGAATACAAATTATGGGGGGCCTGGGTGGCTCTGACTGTTGGTTTCAGCGCAGGTCATGATCTCAGGGTCCTGGGATCAAGCCCTGTGCTGGGCTCCATGCTAGCGGAGAATCTGAGGATTCTCTCTCTTGCAAATAAATAAACCTTAAAAAAAAGTATACAAATTATTGGAAGAGTATGAAAAACTAACATTCCTTGCCTCTTGAATAGGAGAAATGAGTCTATGCTATTAGATCTAAGATATCATAACAGGATTTGGTACCCTATCATCATCCTAAAAATCCACAACCAGTAAATCTTGTTTAAGTTGAAGCATGTTCGGGTAACAACACAAAATCAGTATTCTTTGTAACAGATACTCTAATCCAAAGCTGTGCTATTTAGAAGTGATCTTTGGGGTGCCTGGGTGGCTTAGTCAGTTAAGCGTCCAACTCTTGATCTTGGCTCAGGTCTTGTCCCAGGGTTGTGAGTTCAAGCCCCATGCTGAACTTAAAAAAAAAAGTGATCTCTGTAATTCCACTGTGCTCTGAACTTGTCATGACGAAGAGACAGAAACCTTGATGAAGCAGATGGGCCACTCACTTTTCGCTTATTGCCTTACATTTCCTTCCTTGGTTATTCCCTCCCACCTTCACTGGGCAGGAATTTTGTAAGGGTCAGGTCAGGCTGGTTAGTAGTGTGCTATAATGACAGCTAGAAGTCATCAACAACAAAGACTAAGAGCATCAGGTCTCTTCCAACGCCAAGCTTCAATGGTAGCACAGGCACCTCTGTGTGCCTCTGCACTTGGAAGTAGACTAAGAAAATGAAAAAGGACCTCTCTATTCATTATGACCATAGTGTCCCAAGCACTTGGCACAGTGCTAAGAGCTTTAAAAAAAAAAAAAACCTTTAAAAAAAAGATTTTATTTATTTATTCATGAGAGACACAGAAAGAAAGGCAGAGACATAGGCAGGGGAAGAAGCAGGCTCCATGCAGGGAGCCAGCTGTGCAACTCGATCCCAGGACCGCAGGATCACACCCTGAGCCAAAGGTAGATGGCTCAACCACTGAGCCACCCAGGCATCCCTAAAAAAAATCCTTACATACTGTCTTTACCATAACCCTATGAAGTAACCCATTTTGTGGATGATGAAACTCAGGCAGATGGGAAGAGTCAAGTAAGCTGTCTGTGAATACTTAACCAACAGCTAACAGAACTGGTACTTAAACCCACAAGTGCTGACCTCCCACATTCTCAGCCAGTACACCAAATGAGGACCCACAGTCCTCTACTAGCCATGCCCTCTTGGTAGTGGTGATTGATAAACCAAAACTAGGCCCATAACTGAGCCACATTTTGATAGGTAACTGGAAGAAGAAGAAGAAAAAAAAAGGCAGACAATGAAGACAAGAAAAAATGATCATGATTTTTTACAGATATGTTCTGCTTTCCAAAGCAGCCTATCTGTTTTGTTGGTTCTGGCTATTTAGATGTTCTTCAGGATGAGCCAAAATTCATCTCCCCGAAACAACAGACAAAAATAAATGCTGAAGGGCAGCCCCGGTGGCGCAGCGGTTGAGCACCGCCTGCAGCCCGGGGTGTGATCCTGGAGACCCTGGATCGAGTCCTACGTCAGGCTCCCTGCATGGAGCCTGCTTCTCCCTCTGCCTGTGCCTCTGCCCCTCTCTCTCTGTGTCTCTATGAATAAATAAATAAAATCTTAAAAACAAACAAACAAATATATGCTGAAAATGAGGTGTGATTGGGGTGCCTGGTGGCTCAGGTCATGTTCCCAGGGTTCTGGGATTGAGCCCTGCATCAGACTTTTGCTCAGTGGGGAGCCTGCCATTCTCGTTCTGCCTGCCACTCCCTCTGCTTATGTCTCTCTCTCTCTCTCAAATAAATAAAATCTTTTAAAAAAGAAAGAAAGAGAGAGAGAATATGAGGAGGGGGAGTGGGAGAGTATACTTGAAGGCACAAGACAGAAAGCCAAACCAGATACAAGGGAGGTGAGAAAGGGACCTGAATGGAGACAAGCAAAAAGATCACGGTGAAAAGCTGAAGAGGGACACACCTAGGTAGCTCAGCAGTTGGGCATCTGCCTTCAGCTCAGCTCATAATCCTGGAGACCCAGGATCGAGTCCCACATCAGGCTTCCTGCAAGGAGCTTGGTTCTCTTTCTGCCTAGGTCTCTTCTGCCTCTCTCTGCCTCTCATGAATAAATTTTAAAAACTTTTTTTTTTTTTAAGATTTTTATTTATTTATTCATGAGTGACACAGACAGAGAGAGAGAGGTAGAGACACAGGCAGAGGGAGAAGCAGGCTCCATGCAGGGAGCCCGATGTACTCCATCCCGGGTCTCCAGGATCACACCCTGGACTGAAGGCAGGTGCTAAACCACTGAGCCACCCAGGGATCCCTAAATTTAAAAATCTTAAAAAGAAAAGAAAACCTGAAGAAATTAGAATCCAGAGATTTTCAGTGGCACTAATTATGACACTTAAGTGATTTGTCTCCAGCATCTATCATAACCCTGAGCAAGATCAGGGTGGATTCTTGTAAAATGGGAGTGGAAAGATAAGTTGAGCATCTGGTCAGAGGAGAGGTCAACAGCCAGAATCCAGACCAATGCCAGATCAGACTAATATACTGGGAAAGCCAGAGAAATCTCAAGCCAAAGGGCACAGGGCAAAAGAAAGAAGGGACAACATAGAGCTTTGGTTTCTAAGAGGATGACCTACTTCATGAGTTTGACCCTTGCACACCTTCGTAAGCTAAACCCTGATGAGTCAAGTCAAAGAAAGAGCACCTGAGGGACACCTGGGTAGCTCAGCAGTTGAGCATCTACCTTTGGCTCAGGGTGTGATCCCGCGGTCCCAGGATCAAGTACCACATTGGGCTCCCTGTGGGAAGCCTGCTTCTCCCTCTGCCTATGTCTCTGCCTCTCTCTGTGTGTGTCTCTCATGAATAAATAAATAAAATCTTTAAAAATAAAAAGAAAGAGCAACTCAGAGGACTGTCCCCATCACTGAAACATAAAGTAGTTGTTACCCTTAAAAATAAAACTGAGTGGGACCCCTGGGTGGCTCAGCGGTTTACACCTGCCTTTGGCCCAGGGCATGATCCTTGAGTCCCAAGATCGAGTCCCATGTCAGGTTCCCTGCATGGAGCCTGCTTCTCTCTGCCTATGTCTCTGCCTCTCTCTCTCTGTCTCTCATTAATAAATAAAATCTTTTTTAAAAATTAAAAAAAAAAACTGAATTATTTTACCACTAAAAATGGGTTTATTCAGGAATAACAGAGAGTTATAATTTGGGACACACAAACTACAGTAAGACCACAGGCAAATCCGACAAAAGAGAGAAATTTCATTTTATGGAGCAGTAAGTTGGAAGGGGTTGTTTTGAACAAAAGTCCACTGGAGGGACACCTGGCTGGCTCAGTGGTTGAGCATCTGCCTTCAGCTCAGGGCATGATCCTGGGGTCCTGAGGAGTCCCACATCCGGCTCCCCACAGGGAGCCTGCTTCTCCCTCAGCCTGTGTCTCTGCCTCTCTCTCTCCCATGAATAAATAAAAGTCTAAAAAAAAAAAAAAAAAAGTCCACTGGAGAAAAGCAAAAGTTCAGGGTGAGGATGGTTTCTCATTGGCTGAATTGTAGAGGCAGTTAATTTCTTTTTCTTTCTTTCCTTTTCTTTTCTTTTCTTTTCTTCTTTTCTTTCTTTCTTCTTTCTTTCTTTCTTTCTTTCTTTCTTTCTTTCTTTCTTTCTTTCTTTCTTTCTTTCTTTCTTTCTTCTTTCTTTCTCTTCCTTTCCTTTCCTTTCCTTTCCTTTCCTTTCCTTTCTTTTTTTGAGGCAGTTAATTTCTTATAGGAGATACAATGTATCTCTCCCTACTGGGGCCTCCAAGCATTTTTTCCTGTTGACATTCTTTTGTTAGGTTCTATAATTGACATCCAGCAGTAAAGTCCTGCTCTAGGCTCCCAACTCCATTTTAGCAAGGTTTCACTTTATTAATTTTCAGTGTCTAGAAATCCAAGTGTCTTATGAACTGTCACTGTCAGAAATATCAAACACCTGCCTCAGACATGTGGAAAATGACTAAGATGGGGGGGGAAATGACTAAGATGGGGAAAATGTTTAAGCTTGAAGTATACAGTATTATTACCTAAACTGAAAAGAGCTGCCTGCACAATTAAGCAGGTGGTGAGATGTTATATAACAGATGCTAAACTAGGTAAAGTAGAAAACTGTAACATATAATTATAACTAAAATGCCAGTAAGAAAATCTCCAGTCAGCTCTGGAAAACTAATTTACTTCTTCCCATTAAAAAAGTTTCTGCAGGGGAGCCCTGGTGGCCCGGGATCAGGTCCCACATCGGGCTCCCTGCACGGAGCCTGCTTCTCCCTCTACCTGTGTCTCTGCCTGTGAGTAAATAAATCTTAAAAAAAAAAAAAAAAAAAGTTTCTGCAGTTAAAAGTTTTTGGGTTTTTTGCACAACCCATCATGACAGAAGCAGCAGATAAGGAAAGAATATCCTGAGCAAAATTTGATAATCTCTTACATGTATGTCAAGTTATAAAATGTAAGCAATTAACTCTCATATATTGCTGATGGGAATGCAAACTGTATTAATTTCTGGAGAGGAATTTGGCAATACTCACAAAATTATTTATCTACATCTATCTTTTGATTCAGCAATCCCACTCCTAATAATCTGCCCTGGAGATACACCTCCAATAATAGGAAAGTATAGATGTGCAATGTTATTTGTGGCAGCATTATTTATAGTTATTAGTTTCATAATACTGGAAATAATCTAACTACCCCTATATACTGGAGGGAGGCTGAATAAATTATGGTACACCCACACAAAGGAGTACTATACAACTGTAAAAAATAAGATCCCTAGCAAACTGATAATACAGGGTGACTCACTGGTTGAGCATCTGCCTTCGGCTCAGGGTGTGATCCTGGGTTCCTGGGATCAAGTCCCACGTTGGGCTCCCCAGAGGGAGCCTGCTTCTCCCTTTGCCTGCATCTCTGCCTCTCTCTGTATCTCTCATGAATAAATAAATAAAATCTTTGTAAAAAAAAAAAAAAAAAAAAAAAAGAACTGATAATAGAATGGTTTCCAAGATACAGTGTTTAAAAAAAAAAAAGCAAGTACAAAAGCAGTTTATACTATGCTATTTTTTTAAAGATTTTATAACATGTATTTTATATACATACACACTGCTTATTTGTACAAGAAATATAAGGATAAACCAGAAACCGACAGGATACCTATAGCAGGGTGAGTGGGAAAATGACAAAGCAGAGAATGAGAGCAGGATGACACAGATGAGGAAGGAATAAGATACTTCTCTCTGGGAAAAAAGAAAAAAAGAAAAAGATACTTCTCTCTGGAGCATACCTTTTGTGTAAGTCTAACTCTTAGAACCATAGCAATGTATCACATACTCAAAACTATCAAGCAAACAAAACCAGGATGCAGGAAGAAGCCAAAAATGGAACACAACTAGTAACAAATGAACCTAACTATATTACAAATATATAATATCACATTGAAGGGCATGAGGAAGAAACCAAGTAGCCTCAATAACTTTGGAAAACAGTATTTTAACTGGATGCTCTAAAGCTAAAATCAGAACCGTACACAAATCCTGTAATCTAGTTTGTAAATTTATTTCTCACAAGGATATGGGTTAGCAATTCTGAAATTACTTTATGTATATAGAGAATGGATCTGAACAAATAAACAAATGGAAAATAATGAGCCAGATGGCAAAGAATGACAAGAGGGAAGGCTAAAATAAATTAAATAGTGCTGGTTTCAGAATCAAAAGGTATCAGTATGAACCCACAGTTTTTAATATATACACAACAAATAGATACAGAAATACAGATGTGTGTATAAATGTGGACTGGTATATGTACACGTTTTCCGAGATGTTTGCTGAGAAGACCTCAAAACACCACCACCTCAGTAGCAATGATCAAACTTTGCACCTAAGAGGAACCCAAAAAAGGGGAAGGTTTATTGAAAGGATCTGGGAGTCAATCTGAAGGAACAAACAAAGGTCAAAGTTGCAACAATTTCAACAACAAAATAATGACAGTATAGGATTATAACCCACGGAATAAAACAAATATCCATGAGTTCATACTGAAATAACAAATAGAGACAGAACATGAAGACTCCTAACTCTGGGAAATGAACTAGGGGTGGTGGAAGGGGAGGAGTGAAGGGGGTGGGGGTGAATGGGTGACAGGCACTGAAGGGGGCACTTGACCGGATGAGCACTGGGTGTTATTCTGTATGCTGGCAAATTGAACACCAATAAAAAATAAATTTATTATAAAAAATAAATAAATAAAATGAAACAACAAATAGAAAAGATAGCTGTTTCCTACAGAAGCATTTCAATTAATACATTTAGAAAGAATAAGGGAGGCAGAGAAATCATCATTAGGCAAATACCACAATAATATTTTTTTGAGGAGTGGCTGGCTGGCTCAGTTGGTAGAGCATGTGACTCTTGATATCAGGGTCATGAGTTCAAGCTCCATCTTGGGGGTAAAGATTACTTTACAAAATTATTAAAGTTACCATCTCCAAGAATAAGACAAAAAACATCATGAATGGGATCCTTGGGTGGCACAGCAGTTTGGCGCCTGCCTCTGGCCCAGGGCGCGATCCCAGAGACCCGGGATTGAATCCCACATCGGGTTCCCAGTGCATGGAGCCTGCTTCTCCCTCTGCCTGTGTCTCTGCCTCTCTCTCTCTATCATAAATAAATAAAAATTAAAAAAAAAAAAACATGAACTCTCAAACATGCTTTCAGAAGGACACATCACTTTTTTCGCTTTTTTTGCCAAAAGTGTATAATCTCATTCCCCTCATAAGAAAACATCTAAAATAAACTGAGGGACAGTCTACAAAATAATCCAGTAGTCTGCAAATGTGTCATGGTCATGAAAGACAGGGACAGACTAAAATGGCATAGAAGAGACTTAAAGAAAAGTGACAATTAAATGCAACATGGGATCCTAGAAGAAGAAAAATGACTTTAGTGGGAATATGGGGAAATCTGAATGAAATCTGCGTCTGGTTATTAATAGCACTGTACCAGTTTTAATTTCCTGGTTTTCATAACTCTCCTATATGATACAAAAGATGTTACATTAGGAAAAGGTGAGTGCATGGAAACTATGAGGGCTATTTTTGCTACTTCTTCTATTAACAGAAATAGACTAATATAATCTATTATGTACCTTATAATAATCTATTACCTCAATATAAAAAGTCTAAAATAGTATACGCTTATATTAAAAATCACATGTTTGTGTAACAAATATTTTTTAAAAACAAACAGAAAAAGAAGGAAGAATATGAAAATAAACGGTAACTAGACTTGAAAGGAATAAAGTAAAAAAAAAAGAAGGAATAGTTATTAACTGGTGAGAAAAAAGAGCTAACAGACACAATATGGAAGAATAAATTAAATAAAGGACTTAATAGTTCCTGGCCCAAAATAAACATTCAATAAATGTTTTGATTCATATATTTCAAAGAGAAAAGAAATAAAAAGGGCAATGGGCAGAGCCATCATGGCAAATTTCCTGTTGCACTGGCCCACTGGTTCTCAACCTTGGCTGCATGTTGAAATCAAACACGGAATTTTTTTCTTTAATGCCTGGTCTCACATCCAGAAATTGACTGACTTGATCTAGGGTACAGTTCTGGGCACAGGATTTTTCTGTTTTTAAAGGCCCTCAATGAGTCTAATGTATAATTAAGGTTTAGAATCATTGCTCCAACCTTTCCTTCTAGCCCACTTTGTCCTGGGCAGGTATCTCACAGTTTTAGGTTGCTGTGGGAGATACCTCCCTATAGAACAGAAATAAGGCCAGAGAACACAAGATCTTCCAGTTATCCCTTTCTCTCTATTTTCACTTTGTATTGAATGGTTGTTGTATAGCCACAAGCAATCACCGGTTCCAGCCATGAGACAGATGAAGATGATCGCAGCATCTCTGTAAAAATTTACATATACATGAAACCTCTTCCAAGAGTATCTCAATTCTTTGAGCACATCAATGATTAACCACAAACCAAAATTTCATGTACTCATGCAAAAACAACTTAGGTGTTTCTGGATCACTTACAGTTCCTTCTTCAGATCTGATTTGTAAGACCTGCTAAGCAGGAAGCCTGATGCAGTGCTCAATTCCGGGACCCTAGCTAGAATCATGACCTGAATCGAAGGCAGCCACTTAACCTACTGAACCACTGAGGTGCCCTCTTTTTTTTTTTTTTTTTTTTTAGATTTAAATTCAAGTTATTTAACATACAGTGTAGAGGGTGTCTGGGTGGCTCAGTTGGTTAAGCATCTGCCTTCAGCTCAGGTCATGATCCCAGAGTCCTGGGATAGAGTCCCACATTGATGTCCCTGCTCAGCAGGGAACCTGCTTCTCCCTCCCTCTGCCCATCCCCGCTACTTGGGTGCACTCTCATAAATAAAATCTTCAAAAAAAATCATGTAGTATTGGTTTCAGGAGTAGAATCGAATGATTCATCACTTAAATATAACACCTAGTGCTCATTACACTATCTCTTTCTTCCCCAACCTACCAGTATTAATGTCTTTCAGATTATGCTTATAAGGGAAAATGCATTTAAATAATAAGTACCAAAAATTGACATTACTTTTCAGATGAGAAAACTGGCCACAGAAAAACCTTCTGGCCTCATTATCTTCATTTTTTTTTTTTTTTAATGAGGGGTCTTTTGTTTTGTTTGTTTTGTTTTTGTTTTTTTTTGAGGGGTCTTTTGGATTTTATTTTCTTTTATGATTTATTTATTTGAGTGACAGAGAGACACAGTGCACAAGCAGGGGTAGGGGCAGAAAGTGAGGGACAGAGAACTTCTAGCAGGCTTCCCACTGAGTGCAGAGCCCAACTCAGGGCTCAATCACAGGACCTAAGTCCAAATCAAGTCAGAAGCTTAACCCACTAAGCCACCCAGGCACCCCAGGTTTTGTTTTCTAATTGATTGTTCCCATCCCTGTCTTTATCTACCCGGATCCCATAAACGTTTTGAGTTTTCTGTTTATCCTTCCATTATTTCCTTATGCAAATACATACTGATTTATTTATGTATATTGGAATAAACTGATTTCCAAACCTAAGTAGGCCACTAGAGTCAACCAGGGAGGTTTTTTTTTTAAGATTATATTTATTTGAGAGAGACAGAGAACAAAAGGAGAACCAGATTCCCTGCTGAGTAGAGAGCCAGATGTGGGGCTCAATCCCAGGATCCTGGGATCATAATCTGAGCCAAAATCAGACACTTAATGGATTGATCCAACCAAGTGCCCCATCCAGAGAGTTTTTTAAAGTGTGGGCACCCAGTTTTTATCCTATACCTATTGCTTGAACAAAAATGTCTGGGAAGTGGATGTCTGGGAAGTGGAGCCTAGAAACTCTTTGCACAAAGTTCCCCCATGTGACTCTCTGTGAAACATCTTTTAGGGTACCTGGCCAGCCCACATTCCCCTCACCCAACGAAATTTGCCCCATTGCCATGACTGATAAAATAATACCCAGTATACAAGAAACCATCCAAAGGCTAAACTGGACCAACTAGCTTTTCTTCCGAGAAAACGTGTGTTTGGAGGGTGGAGAATGCTGGGATGGGCCACGCATACTCACACTTCATTCTGCAGAGAGAGGAGTATGAAGCAGACAGAGCTAGAGAAAGGGCCTGCTGCTCCAGAGAGATGACAAGAGCACTGCGCCTTGATCCCTAATGACTTTCCAATTCCTCCATCTAGTCCTCCATCCCTCAGGTCCTAGCCTCAGTTTGTTTCAATAATCTGAGAGCATACACACACAGAGTCCCCTGAGGATTTCAGAGACCGACTAGAACTCTGTAGGATACTGGTCAGTAGAATTACCAACTTTGTGAAACTACTCAGATTCTTCATTGCTCAAGTTACTGTGGAAATCTTATTTCTGAAATCATTTCCTTTTTTTCTCCATATATTACCTCCTCATTTTCACCTCTGAGCCATAAATATATCTGTGCCCAAACACAATCAAAGATTAAGAAAGGGAAATACTGCGAGAGTGGCTACCCCCAGATAACTCACAATACTGACCCACAGCACAAAGTAATTGATGATCTCCAGGACAACTGCTGAAACTCCTGCCTTTACGCACTTCAGAAAACCTACTGACATGATAGAGTAGCACGTGTTATAAGAACTAACCTTAAAACTTCTCAAGTTTTATTTTGGGTCATGTTACAAATGCTGGTCTTGGAAATACTGAAATCTAATTCAAGATCTTGCACTGTCACAACTCTATGCTTGTAACATTGGCCATGTCTCTTAACCTTGCTGAACCGCAGTATCTTCCCCTGAAAAATCACCTCCCACATATTGTATAGTTATTTGGAGGAATAAGTATCTGTGAACTACATACATTCAGTACATATGCAAACAATACTGCCACCTAAAAACAATTTTTATGAGTCCCAGCCCCAACAATCTGTTATTTTATTATTATTTAAAAAGAACCATTAAATCACTTAATAATACTCATTTTCTTTTGACCATTGTAAACTCTGTGTATTTTAATTTCCCTCATATTTTCATTAAACGTAAAAAATACACTTATTTTTAAGAACATGATAATAATATAGAACTTTAAAAAAAAAAAAAAAAAAGAACTTTAGAAGAATTCCTGGGACACCTGGGTGGCTCAGCAGTTGAGCATCTGCCTTTGGCTCAGGGCATGATCCCAAAGTCCTGGGATGGAGTCTCACATCGGGATCCCTGCAGAGAGCCTGCTTCTCCCTCTGCCTGTCTCTCTTCCTGTGTCTCTCCCTTTCTTTGTGTCTTTCTTGAATAAATAAATCAAATCTTTAAAAAAAAAAAAATCCTATCATAGAGTATAAATGACTTAATCAAAGCTATCCAATGAGAGAGGGCTACTTGGGTCTTTCTTCTGAATTCTGCGTTCTTTCCATCATACAAGAATGTGCTCAGAAAGTCTTACACAACAGAACTTTGGGAAGTGTTAAGTGAGAAATGGTACAGAATGCCTCCTTCAAAACCCAACAAAATAAACAAACATGTTACAAACAAAGAACAAAGATGAAACTCAGATGAAGGAACACAGCAAGCATATTTTAAAGGGCAACCCAGGAGCAGGGAGTGGTAACTAAGTACAAACCATAAAGGCCCAGGAGAAAAGGAACAGGATTGGCAGTCTAGTCTACAAGAATGGACATAAATAAAAAACAGAATGGGGGATCCCTGGGTGGCGCAGCGGTTTGGCGCCTGCCTTTGGCCCAGGGCGCGATCCTGGAGACCCGGAATCGAATCCCACGTCAGGCTCCCGGTGCATGGAGCCTGCTTCTCCCTCTGCCTGTGTCTCTGCCTCTCTCTCTCTCTGTGTGTGTGTGTGTGACTATCATAAATAAATAAATAAAATAAAATAAAAACCAGAATGGGGTTCACTAACATTTAAAGTATTACACATAGGAGGATGCTAAATAAAAATAGGCCACAATATATATTGTAGAACTATGACATATTACAAATGAATTTAAAACACTTCAGAAGGCAGAATGAGATTGAAACTAAAAAATAGGGGATCCCTGGGTGGCTCAGCAGTTTAGCGTCTGCCTTTGGCCCAGGGCGTGATCCTGGAGTCCCGGGATCGAGTCCCACATCAGGCTCCCTGCATGGAGCCTGCTTCTCCCTCTGCCTGTCTCTCTGTCCCTCTCTCTCTCTCTCTCATGAATAAATTTAAAAAAATTTTTTTTAAAGTGTGATGATTATTCTCAAGTAAATTTTATGGAGTCACTGACAAATAGTAACTAATGACTCTGAAAAGTAAATCCTGACAAGGCAACAAAAAAGTAAAATGCATGTGGAAAGATAAAGCAGAAGAGTGCAAAAGGATACATAGTATACTCAAAGAGCTTCACAGCAGCACAGCAAGCTCTATACTATTAAGGAAACGGGTTGGCTGCTAGGGGAGAAATGGGGAGTAACCACTAACCATAACAGGTACAGGATTTTAGGAAGTAATGAAAATTTTGATATTAGATATCTCCTCCCACCCCATGGTCACATGTTATAAAAAATTCTTTTTTCAGGGGGCACTTTTTTCAGGGGCGCTCAGTGGGTTAAGCGTCTGCCTTCAGCTCAGATCATGATCCAGGGGTCTTGGGTTCAAACCTTGCATCAGGCTCCCTGCTCAGCAGGGAGTTTGCTTTTTCCCTCTACCTCTGAACCTCCCCCTGCTTGTGCTCTTGGGTTCTCTCTCTCTCTCTAACGAATAAATAAAAAAAAAAAAACAAACTTTTTTTTTAATAGACATCTGGGAAAAATGAGAGTAAAAACCCTTATAATAATGCCAGGTATAGGGCAGCCCGGGTGGCTCAGTGGTTTAGCACCGCCTTCAGCCCAGGGTGTGATCCTGGAGACCCGGGATCAAGCCCGGTGTTGGGCTCCCTGCATGGAGCCTGCTTCTCCCTCTGCCTGTGTCTCTGCCCACAACTACCGCCCCCCCCCCACCATGAATAAATAAATAAAATCTTTAGAAAAAAAAAAATTCTACAGTATAAGCTTAAAAAAAAAAAAAGGGACCGTGCTGAGAACAGATCTAGCAGAGCAGAGGGAGCTGAAACCCAATGTGGGAAGGAGGACAGAACAGGAGGCAGGACCTGGAGAAGAGAGAAGCATGGCAGTGCTTGAAAGGGTACTGGGAGTTTGGTACTCCCTCACCTTTTTTTTTTTTTTTTTTAAGGAGTGGAGTCATCAATACATAGCAATTTGGATGAAGTCACCCAGACAGATTGTATGAACATGTGACAGCCCAATAACTAAGAACAAAGGGTCAAAGACTAAAAAACAGATGTATTTCAGCAAAGAGTGAAGGTAACTTTTTAAAAAGGAAATGGTTTACAACATCACCTCTCCAGAAAGATCAAAATCCTGGCAGGAGGATTTGGGGACCATGGCGAAAAACTGCCAAATCCAGAAGGATTAAAATTGAAAAAGACTACACATTTCTTAATGTACACAGCCTCAGTTCTGACTGAAGTCTGACTGAAGTGCTAGGTCTGAAGTCTGACTGCAGTGAGCACAAGAAGCTTAGAACACATAGAAAGAAATAGACCATTCCTGAGAGAATCTGAGTATAACAAGAACAAAAGGGATGCCTCGGTGGCTCAGCGGTGAAACAAATTTTAAAAACAAATTTTTTAAATAATAAAACAATGAAAAAGTACTAGATAGAATAACAAAAACAGGTATTTTCAATATATGTTTTACACCAAAAGATTTATTTCACTGACTTAAATTTTTTTTCCACCATAAAACTGGCTAAACCTTCAGATAAAGAGTATAATTTAGGGGATCCCTGGGTGGCTCAGCGGTTTGGCGCCTGCCTTTGGCGCAGGGCACAATCCTGGAGTCCCGGGATGGAGTCCCACATCGGGCTCCTGGCATGGAGCCTGCTTCTCCCTCCTCCTGTGTCTCTGCCTCTCTCTCTCTCTCTCTAGGTCTATCATAAATAAATAAATCTTTTAAGAAATAAAAAAATATATATATAATTTAAAAATAATTTTTATTGGGATCCCTGGGTGGAGCAGCGGTTTGGCGCCTGCCTTTGGCCCAGGGCGCGATCCTGGAGACCCGGGATCGAATCCCACATCGGGCTCCCGGTGCATGGAGCCTGCTTCTCCCTCTGCCTGTGTCTCTGCCTCTCTCTCTCTCTAACTGCCATAAATAAATAAAAATTAAAAAAAAATTAAAAAAAAATAATTTTTATTACCTTAAATAACAAAGAAATATTGTACAAACCCCTAGTCACTTAGAAGGCTTCTAAGATCAGGAACAAGAGGATGTTAGGGGCACCTGGCTGGCTCAATTGGAAAAGCATACAATTTTTGATCTCATGGTTATGAGTTTGAGTCCCATGCCAGGTGTAGAGATTACTTAAGTGCAAGAGTCTAATTCTCCCCCCCCGCCCATCCCCCACAACTCACTGCACACTCTCTAAAATAAATGAATAGGGACGCCTGGGTGGCTCAGCGGTTGGGGGCCTGCCTTGGGCTCAAGTCGGGATTCCGGTACTCAGGATCGAGTCCCACATCGGGCTCCCTGTGAGGAGCCTGCTTCTCACTCTGCCTATGTCTCTGCCGCTCTCTCAGTCTGTGTCTCTCATGAATAAATGAATAAAATCTTAAAAAAAAAAAAAAAAAAAAAAAGACCTACAGACTCAATGCAATCTCTATCTGAATCCCAGCTAGCTTCTTTGTAGAAGCTGACAAGGTGATTCTAAAATTATATGGATGGAGATCCCTGGGTGGCCTGGAGGGTTGGCGCCTGCCTTCGGCCGAGGGAGTTGTCCTAGAGTCCCGGGATGGAGTCCCACGTCGGGCTCCCTGCGTGGAGCCTGCTTCTCCCTCTGCCTCTATCTCTGCCTCTCTCACTCTCTCTCTCTCTCTGTCTCTTGTGAATAGATAAAATCTTAAAAAATAATAATAAAATAAAATTATATGGAAACTCAAGGGAGCCAAAATAACCAAAAGAATCTCACAAAGGAAGAACAAATTTTCAGGACTTATACTGCCTAATTTCAAAACTTATTAAAGAGTAATCAAGATGGGATCCCTGGGTGGCGCAGCGGTTTGGCGCCTGCCTTTGGCCCAGGGCGTGATCCTGGAGACCCGGGATCGAATCCCACATCGGGCTCCTGGTGCATGGAGCCTGCTTCTCCCTCTGCCTATGTCTCTGCCTCTCTCTCTCTCTCTCTCTGTGACTATCATAAATAAATAAAATTAAAAAAAAAAAAAAAAAGAGTAATCAAGAGGTTCGGTACTAGGCAAATGAACAGAGACCAAAAGAACAGAATGGTGTGGAAATAAACTCATTTGTCTATGGTCAACTAATATTTTTTTTAAGTATTTATTTGAGAGAGTGAGAGCACTTGAGTGAGGAGCAGAGAGAGAGAATCTTTTTTTTTTTTTTTTTTTTAATACATTTATTCATGAGAGACACAGAAAGAGAGAGGCAGAGACAAAGGCAGAGGGAGAAGCAGGCTCCATGCAGGGAGCCCAACACCGGACTCAATCCCTGGTCTCCAGGATCAGGCCCTGGGCTAAAGGTGGCGCCAAACTGCCTGAGCCACCCGGGCTGCCCGAGAGAGAGAGAGAGAGAGAGAGAGAGAGAGAGAGAGAGAGAGAGAGAATGAATGAGAATCTTAAGCAGGCTCCACACCCAGCACAAAGTCCAAAGTGGGGCTCATCTCATGATCTTAAGATCATGACCTGAGCCAAAACCAAGAGTTGGACACACGTAACCAGACTGCACCACCAAGGCGCCCCTATGGTCAACTGATTTTCAACAAGAGTGGCAAGACCACTCAGTGGAGGAAGGAAAGTCTTTCCCACAAATTATGCTAGGGAAATGGCATAGCTACATGCAAAAGAATGAAGTTGGACCCTAACCTCACATCATATACAAAAATCAATTCAAAATAAATTAAAAGACATAGGGGTCCCTGGCTGGTTCAGTTGGTACAGCATATGACTCTTGATCTTGGGGTGTAGGTTTGAGCCCCATGTTGGTTGGGTATAGGGAATATTTAAAAATAAGTCTTAAAGACAAACAAAAATAGATTAAAGACCTAAATCTAAGAGCTAAAATTGTAAAACTCTTAAAATGAAACAGAGGTTGTCTTAATCGTTGGGCTGATAAAATACCAGACTGGGTAGCTTATAAAAAGAAAATTACTTCTTACAGTTCCGGAAGCTTGAAGTTTGAGATCAGAGTGAGGGCACTCTTGCTGGTTTGCAGAGTTCTCATTATATCCTTGCATGGTAGAGGGGACTAGGGAGCTCTGTGGAGTCTCTTTTATAAGAGGACTAATCCCACTCATGAGAGCTCAGGGCTCCATCCTCATGACCTAACCACCTCCCAAAGGCCCTACCTCTGAATACCATTACAGTTGTCATTAGGATTTCAGCAAATAAATTTGGGTTGGGGGTGGGGGGCGGGTACACAAAAATTCAGACAATAGTAAGAGTAAATCTTCATGATTCTAGACTTAGCAATAAATTCTTAGATATGCCACCAAAAGCACAAGCAACAGAAGAAAAAACCAGTAAATGTGACTTGGTCAAAATTAAAAGCCTTTCTGCTTCAAAGGATACTATCAAGAAAGTAAAAAGGTAGGAGCACTTGGCTGGCTCAGTCAGTAGATCACATAATTCTTGATTTTGGGGTCCTGAGTTTGAGCTCCATTTTGAGGGTAGAATTTACTTAAAGATAAATAAATGTAAAAAAGCAATTCACAGAATGGAAGAGAACATTTGCAAATCATGTATCTGATAAGGAATGTGTATCTAGAATATATAAGTAACTCTTAGAAGTCAATAATAAAAAGATAAATACTCCAATTTAAAAATGGGCAAAGGATCTAAATAAATAGATGGTTCTCACTGCCTAAAAATTTGAAAAGCCAATAAACACATGAAAAGATGTTCAACATCATTAGTCATTAGAGAAATACAAAACAAAACCACAATGAGATACCACTTCACACCCACTAGGACAACTATTTAAAAAAAAAAAAAAGGAAAATAAGTGTTAGTGAAGATATGAAGAAATTGGGACCTATACAATAGGGACTTTAGCTAATGTATTAGTATTGATTCTTTAATCGTGACAAATGTACCACACAAATGTGAAATGTTAATAAAAGGGGGAACTGAGTGCTGTGGAGTATATGGGAAAATTCTGTACTATCTTTGTAATTTTTCTGTATTATCTAAAACTATTTTTTAAAAGATTTATTTATTTATTCAGAGAGAGAGAGAGGCAGAGACACAGGCAGAGGGAGAAGAAGGCTCCATGCAGGGAGCCTGATGTGGGACTCGATCCCAGGTCTCCAAGATCACACCTCGGGCTGCAGGCGGCGCTAAACCGCTGCGCTACCAGGGCTGCCCTAAAACTATTTTTTTAAAGCCCTTTTATTCTAGTATTTAAATACATTGCTTTGCAATGCATGAATGATATGGGTGGGTTTTTTTTTTTAAGATTTTATTTATTTATTTATTTATTTATTTATTTATTTATTTATTTGAGAGGGAGGGAGGCGCGCAGACACACCAGCCCTTTTATTCTAGTATTTAAATACATTGCTTTGCAATGCATGAATGATACGGGTGGGGTTTTAAGATTTTATTTATGTATTTATTTATTTATTTATTTGGGGGGGGGGAAGGAGGGAGGGAGGGTTACACACACACACACACACACACGCACGCGCGCGCGCGCGCAGACACACCAGCAGAGGGGAGAAGCAGGCTCCATGCAGGAAGCCAGATGCAAGACTTGATTCCGGGACCCTAGGATCACGCCCTGGGCCGAAGGCAGATGCCCAACCACTGGTGCCACCCAGGCCCCCATGAATGACATGGTTTTAATATTTTGACTGTTTTCAACGAATGTTTAGTGGCTCAGAAAATACATCATGTTAGATGAAAGAATCAGGACACCAAACTATATACAACTGACCCTTGAACAACATGGGTTTGAACTTCATGAGTCCATTTACACATGGGTTTATTTTATATGCAGTACAGTATTGTACGTGTATTTTCTTTTCTCTAGCTTACTTTAAGAATACAGTATATAATACATAGAACATACAAAATATGTGTTAACTGTTTATGTTATTGGCAAGGTTGACAGTAAGACTACCAGTAGTTAAGTTTGGAGGAATAAAAAATAAGATGGATATTTGAATGTGTAAGAGGTTGGGACCCTGAGCCCCATATCATTCAAAAATTCACTGTAAAAAAAAAAAAAAAATTCACTGTAATGTAACCTCAATTTTATTAGGAAAAAAATGTGCCAAGATGTTGACAGTAGATATCCCTGGCTACTAGCATTACAGGTGAAATTGTTAGGGTGTGTGTGCCTTTATTACCAGATTCTCCATAATAAAAAGCTGACACAATTCTCAAATCATATCATTTACTTGGACATTACAAACTACCAAGTTCAAAAAAAAAAAAAAAAAAAAAAAACAAACTACCAAGTTCAGAAGGAGTACACATTCATTAGTTCTTAGCTAAAGCCCTTGAAATCAGAGGGGTTTCAGAATTCAATACTTTTCAGATTTTACAAAGATAATAGAGTGCATATAAATGCAGCATACAACATCTCTGGCAAGGTCTCAAGACACATCCAACAATCCAATACTAGTATTTCTGCAGCAAATTATATGAACAATTACACTGAATGGGAAAAATAAAGACTATAAATAGCCACATGGTAGTTCAGGTTAGGGTTTTTTTTTTTTGCCATTTTATTATTTTTTAATTTAAATTCAATTAATTAACATACAATGTATCATTAGTTTCAGAAATAGAAGTCAGTGATTCATCAGTCTTATATAATAATACCCAGTGCTCATTACATCACGGTTTTGCCCTGAAGGAGTTACAAAAGAATCCAAAAAGGCCTGAGACTTTGAATTTGAACTGTATGAATAAGGACAGTGGACCTGTAGGCAGAGGCTTCTGGTCTGTAGGAGGACTTCCAACCCACAGAACCAATTCCAGCAATAACAGCCCTTCCTTCATGGGTTTGCTGAAACAAGAACTCAGTAGTTTCAAGTGTAAGTGTATAGATCCTATTCGGAGAAGATGAGACAGAAAGGGGCAAAGAGAATGCACTTCAGCAAAGGGCAAGGCAGAGCTCTCTTGTCAGAGGGAAGAGCACAGGGGCCACCACACAGCTCAGAGGATCATCATTATCTCATCTAAGGCAATCGGGACTGTAGTTTTGATACGTCTGATATTTTACTTGAGTTGTGTCATTTTACAGCTCTGCTGAGCCTTGGATATCTACCAGAATGCAGGTGTATTTTAAAAATTTAGATGTACGGGCGGGGGGGGGGGATCCCCAGGTGGCTCGGCGGTTTGACGCCTGCCTTCGGCCCAGGGTGTGATCCTGAAGACCTGGGATCAAGTCCCACATCAGGCTCCCTGCATGGAGCCTGCTCCTCTCTCCTATGTGTCCCTGCCTCTCTCTCTCTCTCTCTCCCTCTGTCTCTCATGAATAAATAAATCTAAAAAAATTAAAAAAATAAAAAATAAATAAAGATGTACGGACACCTATATTAAATCCTAAGAATTATTAGCATTTTTAAGAACAAGTGAGATTTATGTAAACATAGCACTCAAATGGTTACAGAAGACAGAAACACTTTAAGTTCCAGTGTATACTTAACCCCCTTCATAGTGTTGATATTTATAGACAGAGAACGTAAATAAAATATTACCTACCCTTACACTGTAGCAACAGGCTTACTATTTTCCTTTGTGGGCTAGACTACCCTTACACTGTAGCAACAGGCTTACTATTTTCCTTTGTGGGCTAGAACTCAAGACCCTGAGATCAAGACCTGAGCTGAGATCAAGAATCAGATGCTTAATTAACTGAGCCACCTAGGTGCCCCTGCAATAGGCTTACTTTTTAACATGACTTTGCTACAACCAGCAAAATGGTATCCACTCAAGTAGTGAATATTTTATTTCCAAGGATTTCATTAAAACCTCTATTCTGGGGAAGCCTGGGTAGCTCAGCAGCTGGGTGTCTGCCTTTGGCTCAGGGCGTGATCCCACAGTCCCGGGATCGAGTCCCGCATCGGGCTCCCTGCATGAAGCCTGCTTCTCCCTCTGCCTACGTCTCTGCCTCTCTCTCCATGTCTCTCATGAATAAATAAATAAATCTAAAAAAAAAAAAAAAAAAAAAAAAAACAGAACAAAAAACCTCTATTCTGTTTAAGAGAGTTTAAAAAGGCAAATATAGTTGCTGTGTTAGTTACAATTCCATTATGTGACAGTCTTACAGCTGATGACTTTCCTTACCTCCAAAGGAATACAGGCCAAACTCAGTAACTTGCTTCTAACAACAACAACAAAAAAGGGGCAGGGGAGGGATGGGTAGAAGTGATGGTATATCTTCCCAGGCTAGGTCATAAAGGTACTCCCTCTGGGAGAGCCTGGCCAACCAAAATGTGGTGAAAACACTCAAGCAGCCTATGGAGAAGCCTCCATGGGGACAAACAGGTCTAACCTCCTATCCCCTTACCACCAACAAGCCAGCCCTGTGAGTGAGAGAAGCAGATCCTCTAGCCTCAAGCAAGCCTTCAGATGTTTATGGCCCCACCTGAGATCTTGGCTGCAATGTCTTGAGCCCCTGAGCCAGAACTGTTCAGCTAGGCTCACTCCTCATTCTGATCCAAAGGAAGTGTGAGATAACAAATATTTATTGTTGTTTTAAGTCACTAAATTGTAGGACATTTATCACATAGCATTTATAGCAAGGAGTGCCTAGGTGGCTCAGTTGGTTAAATGTGGTTAAATCTCTGCTTTGGCTCAGGTCATGGTCCTGGAACTGAACCCCTCATCGGGCTCACTGCTCAGTGGGAAGCCCACTTCCCACTTTCCCTACTTGTGCTCTTTCTCTGTCAAATAAATAAATAAAATTAAAAAAAAAATTAGCAACACAGTAGTGGAATGAGGAAAATATGATGATGGAAAACTTTACAGGTATCATGTGGTCTGGGAAAAAAAATGGAAAGAATATGAAGACTACCTAGAAACTTCTTCCCTCCAGAAATGGAGCATTAACAGCACTGCATCAATTGCAGAGAAATGAGGAAAATCTCTTTCTAGGCTGTCAATAGTTTGCCTTAAAAAGTAAAATAATTTTGGGGGATCCCTGGGTGGCTCAGTGGTTTAGCGCCTGCCTTCGGCCCAGGGCGTGATCCTGGAGTCCTAGGATCAAGTCCCGCGTCGGGCTCCCTGCATGGAGCCTGCTTCTCCCTCTGCCTGTGTCTCTGCCTCTCTCTCCCTCTCTCTATCTCATGAATAAATAAAATAATATTTTTTTTAAAAAGTAAAATTATTTTGAACTACAGATATGCACAATATGAATGATACTCACAACACTGAATTTAAAAAAATAAAAAATCCAGACACAAAAGAAAAACAAACCATAGGATCCATTTACATAAAGCACAAAGCCAGGCAACTAATCTGCATGTTAGAAGTCAGGATAACAGTTACTCCAGTGGGTGAGAGGTGGGTAATGATTGAGAGGGAACACAAGGCAGGCTTCTGTAATGCCAATCACGTTCTTTTTCCTGATTGGAGTACTGATTACCTAGGTGTGTTCAGTTTGCAAAAATCCATTTGGCTGAACAATTAAAATACATGTAGGGATGCCTGAGTGGCTCCGCGGTTGGGTGCCTGCCTTCAGCTCAGGTCGTGATCCTGGGATCTGGGGTTGAGTCCCACATTGGGCTCTGCATGGAGCCTGCTTCTCCCTCTGCCTAGGTCTCAGTCTCTCTCTCTCTTGGTGTCTCTCATGACTTAATAAATAGATCTTTAAAAATATATATATGTAACACTTGGCTAACTGTATAATTCAATAAAACATCTTTAAAAAGGGCACCAGGGTGGCCCAGTCAGTTAAGTGTCTCCCTTTGGCTCAGGTCACAATCCCATGGTCCTGGGATCAAGGCCCACATCAGGCTCCTTGCTGGGCTGAGAGCCTGCTTTTCTTTCTCTCCTCCCTCTGCCCCTGTTAGTTCTCCCTCTCAATTAAACAAAAACCTTTAAAAAAAATATATATATATATATATATTTATTTATTTGACCAGATAGAGTATTACTTATTATTGTTACTAGGAATAATAACTGAACCCACATTAATGCTTTTCTTCAGCTTACAGGTTTCTCATAAAAAACCTTGACCAGGGATGCCTGGTTGAGTGTCTGCCTTTGGCCCAGGACATGATCCCAGGGTCCAGGATCAAGTCCCACATCGGGCTCCTTGTGGGGAGCCTGCTTCTCACTCTATGTCTCTGCGCCTCTCTCTCTGTCTCTCATGAATAAATAAGTGGGGGCAGCCCCAGTGGCTCAGCGGTTGGATCTTGGAGTCCCGGGATAGAGTCCCGCATCAGGTTCCCTGCATGGAGCCTGCTTGTCCCTCTGCCTGTGTCTCTACCTCTCTTTCTCTCTCTCATGAATAAATAAAATCTTAAAAATAAATAAATAAATAAATAAATAAACAAATAAATAAATAAATAAATAAATAAATAAATAAAATCTTTAAAAAAGCAAAACCTTAACCACCACAAAGGAATTTGACAGTTTTATCATATGCATCAAAGCCATTTAAAAAAAAATCAAGTTCATACAGGGAACCAACCCACTTCTCCCTCTGCCAATGTCTCTGATGAATAAATAAAATCTAAAAAAACAAAAAACAAAAACAAAAATCAAGTTCATATTCCAACAACAAGGAGAAGAATGCTTTCTATGCAGAAAATTCTCTCTGAAGACTACTTAGGGAAGAAAATAGTATCTCTCCACTTCTACCTGTACCCCCACTCTCCACCCCCACAGATAAAGCAAGCTAGGCTTTCCCTATCCTCTCAATACATACTATTTTCTGGGTATTATATTACACTCTCTCCCTCTGCCCCACTAAGTGATAATAAAGAACAGAGGGCAATGCCTACCTTATCCACCCTCAGGGAGGCTGTCACATCTGAAGGCTCTATCACAAGGCTAAGGAAAATGGAAATTCTAGGATTATCAGAGTATTTATGAAGTATAGTCTAAATAACTGGAAAATTTATCATGTCTTTTGAAATTCCACTGAGGGCAGCCCCGGTGGCCCAGCGGTTTAGCGCCGCCTTCAGCCCAGGGCGTGATCCTGGAGACCCAGGATGGATAGGAAATATCAGAAAGGGAGACAGAACATGAAGACTCCTAACTCTGGGAAACGAACTAGGGGTGGTGGAAAGGGAGGAGGGCGGGGGGTGGGGGTGAACGGGTGACGGGCACTGAGGTGGGGCACTTGACGGGATGAGCACTGGGTGTTATTCTGTATGTTGGCAAATTGAACACCAAAAAAAAAATAAATTTATTAAAAAAAAAAAAAAAAAGAATTCCTTTAGCAGCCTGGGTGGCTCAGCGGTTTAGCGCCACCTTCGGCCCAAGGCGTGATCCTGGAGACCTGGGATCAAGTCTGGCGTGGGGCTCCCTGGAAGGAGCCTGCTTCTCCTCCCTCTGCGTCTCTCTCTGTGTCTCTCATGAATGAATAAATAAATAAAATCTTAAAAAAAAAAAAAAAAAAAAAGAGTCTGACTTGATTTAAAAAAAAGGGGGCGGGGGAAATCCCTGGGTGGCTCAGCGGTTTAGCACCTGCCTTCAGCCCAGGGCCTGATCCTCCAGTCCTGGGATCGAGTCCCACATCGGGCTCCTGGCATGGAGCCTGCGCTTCTCCCTCTGCCTGTGTCTCTGCCTCTCTCTCTCTCTCTGTCTCTCATGAATAAGTAAACAAAATCTTAAAAAGAAAAAAAATTCATTTATAACTGCTGAGGAACAAAGGGCATGCTAGGGAAAACACTCATACACACATGGACTTCTAAATTGTAAGCTCCCTACTTTATGTACTAAAGGCTTCTCTGAGATAAGGGTTGTGCCTGACTCGTACTTTTATCCTATCAAGTGCTTAACACTATTTATTGAAATAGTCACTCCCATTTTATTTTTTTAAAGACTTTATTTATTTATTCATGAGAGACACAAAGAGACAGGCGGAGAAACAGGCTCCATGCAGGGAGCCCAATGTGGGACTCCAGATGTGGGACTCCATCTGAGACTCTAGGATCATGCCCTGGGCCGAAGGCAGGCACTAAACCGCTGAGCCACCCAGGGATCCCCCTCACTCCCATTTTAACTGCCAAATATCAACTGCTGACTGAAAGCACATCAAATATACAGGGCAAAAGACCCATCAAAACAAGATCTCCATCTCCCACCCATTAGAATGGCTACTATCAAAGTGAAAAAGAAAAAAAAACAAAAACAAAACCAGAAAATAAGTGATGGTGAAGATGTGGAGAAATCACAACCCTTGGGTGGAATGTAAAATGGTACAGCTGCTTTGAAAAACAGTATGGTGATACCTCAAAGAATTAAACCTAGAACTATGATATGATCTGGGAATTCCACTTCTGACTACATATCCAAAAGAAGTGAAAGAAGGGTCTCACAGTGGTATTCATACATCTATGTTAAAAGTAGCATTATTCACAATAGCTAAAAGGTGGAAGAAATCCAAGAGTGCATGAGTAGATAAATGGATAACAAGAAGGAAATCCGGCCATTGGCAACAACATGAAAGAACCTTAAGGAGATTATGCTCACTTATGAGGTACCTGTAGTAGTAAAATTTCACAGAAACAGAAAATAGAATGGTAGTTGCCAGGGGTTGAGAAGAGGGGAGAATGGGTAGAGTTTCAGTTATTCAGGATGATACACTTATAATTATACGGTCAAAAATGGTTAAAATAGTAAATTCCATGTCAAGTGCATTTTACCACCATTTTGAAAATAGTAATTTTAGGGATCCCTGGGTGGCGCAGCGGTTTGGCGTCTGCCTTTGGCCCAGGGCGCGATCCTGGAGACCCGGGATCGAATCCCACGTCAGGCTCCCGGTGCATGGAGCCTGCTTCTCCCTCTGCCTGTGTCTCTGCCTCTCTCTCTCTCACTGTGTGCCTATCATAAATAAATTTTTTTAAAAAATAGTAATTTTAAAACCCCTACACCAACCTTATGAGTTACCTACTTATACAGATATCCAGCCTGTACCCCTCAGTTTTCATTTCAATGCTTTATTTTCTAGTCTCATACTGGGATGCAAGAAAAATTGCTCTCAGGATTATATAGTGATTTAGTTGATGTAATCATTTCAACACTCATAAGGCATGACTCTACTTCACTAAAAAGTGAAATGAGACTGAGAAGTTAAATGACATGCTCTAGGGATCCCTGGGTGGCGCAGTGGTTTGGCGCCTGCCTTTGGCCCAGGGCGCGATCCTGGAGACCTGAGATCGAATCCCACATTGGGCTCCTGGTGCATGGAGCCTGCTTCTCCCTCTGCCTATGTCTCTGCCTCTCTCTCTCTCTGTGACTATCATAAATAAATTTAAAAAAATAAATGACATGCTCTAAAGTCACCCAGCTATCAATGCCAAAGCTGAGATTTTATTTTTTATTTTTTTTTAAAGATGTTCTTTATTCAAGCAAGACACACAGAGAGAGGCAGAGACATAGACTGAGGGAGAAGCAGGCTCTCCGCAGGGAGCCCAACGTGGGACTCGATCCTGGGACTGGGATCATGCCCTGAGCCAAAGGCAGATGCTCAATCACGGAGCCACCCAGGCGTACCAAAGCTGAGATTTTTTTATTTTAGTATTTTTAAGTTCTTTTTTTTAATTTTTTTTTATTGGTGTTCAATTTGCCAACATATATAGAATAACACCCAGTGCTCATCCCATCAAGTGCCCCCCTCAGTGCCCATCACCCAGTCACCTCCACCAACCACCCACCTCCTTACCACCCCTTGTTCGTTTCCCAGAATTAGGAGTCTCTCATGTTCTGTCACCCTCTCTGATATTTCCCACTCATTTTTTCTCCTTTCCCCTTTATTCCCTTTCACTATTTTTTATACTCCCCAAATGAAATGAATGAGACCATATAATGTTTGTCCTTCTCCGACTTACTTCACTCAGCATAATAACCCTCCAGTTCCACCCACATCGAAGCAAATGGTGGATATTTGTCGTTTCTAATGGCTGAGGAATATTCCATTGTATACATAGACCACATCTTCTTTATCCATCATCTTTCGATGGACACCGAGGCTCCTGCCACAGTTTGGCTATTGTGGACATTGCTGCTAGAAACATCGGGGTGCAGGTGTCCCGGCAATTCACTGCATCTGTATCTTTGGGGTAAATCCCCAGCAGTGCAACTGCTGGGTCATAGGGCAGGTCTATTTTTAACTCTTTGAGGAACCTCCACAGTTTTCCAGGGTGGCTCCACCAGTTCCCATTCCCATCAACAGTGCAAGAGGGTTCCCCTTTCTCCACATCCTCTCCAACATTTGTGGTTTCCTGCCTTGTTAGTTTTCCCCATTCTCACTGGTGTGAGGTGATATCTCATTGTGGTTTTGATTTGTATTTCCCTGATGGCAAGTGATGCGGAGCATTATCTCATGTGCTTGTTGGCCATGTCTTTGTCTTCCTCGGTGAGATTTCTCTTCATGTCTTTTGCCCATTTCATGATTATGGATTGTTTGTTTCTTTGGTGTGGAGTTTAATACGTTCTTTATAGATCTTGGAAACTAGCCCTTTATCTGATACGTCATTTGCAAATATCTTCTCCCATTCTGTAAGTTGTCTTTGAGTTTTGTTGACTGTATCCTTTGCTGTGCAAAAGCTTCTTATCTTGATGAAGTCCCAATAGTTCATTTTTGCTTTTGTTTCTCTTGCCTTCATGGATGTATCTTGCAAAAAGTTACTGTGGCCGAGTTCAAAAAGGGTGTTACCTGTGTTCTCCTCTAGGATTTTGATGGAATCTTGTGTCACATTAAGATCTTACATCCGTTTTGAGTTTATCTTTGTGTATGGTGTAAGTGAATGGTCTAGTTTCATTCTTCTGCATGTGGATGTCCACTTTTCCCAGCACCATTTATTGAAGAGCCTGTCTTTTTTCCAGTGGATAGTCTTTCCTCCTTTGTCGAATATTAGTTGACCATAAAGTTGAGGGTCCACTTCTGGATTCTCTATTCTGTTCCATTGATCTGTTTTTGTGCCAGGACCACACTGTCTTGATGACCACAGCTTTGTAGTACAACCTGAAATCTGGCATGAAGTTTCTGAATTGAGACATATCCCTGATGCTTTTATTTATTTTTTTAATTTTTATTTATTTATGATAGTCACACAGAGAGAGAGAGAGAAAGAGAGAGAGGCAGAGACATAGGCAGAGGGAGAAGCAGGCTCCATGCACCGGGAACCCGACGTGGGATTCGATCCCGGGTCTCCAGTATCGCGCCCTGGGCCAAAGGCAGGCGCCAAACCACCGCGCCACCCAGGGATCCCCTCCCTGATGCTTTTAAAGACGCTTATAGTTTAGTGAGGAATGTTTTTCTTCCTTCAATTCAAATTGATGGAATTTTCAAATAATATAGGGAAATGAATGGAAATGTGAGAAGGACATGTAAGGAGGACAGCACAGAGAGCTAGCCAGCTTCAACGTACCATCACTGGTACTATTACATATGGCTGATTCCACAAATATTTGCTAAGCACGTACTACGTGCAATGTGTGCATTAGATGCTGGGGCTACACCAGGGAACGAAATCCTTGCTCTCAAGGAGTAGGACCAGTCCATCGATTTATCTCTAGCTGACTTTAAAGCACAAAACAGGGATCCCTGGGTGGCGCAGCGGTTTGGCGCCTGCCTTTGGCCCAGGGCGCGATCCTGGAGACCCAGGATCGAATCCCACATTGGGCTCCCGGTGCATGGAGCCTGCTTCTCCCTCTGCCTGTGTCTCTGCCTCTCTCTCTCTCTGTGTGTGACTATCATAAATAAATAAAAATTAAAAAAAAAATAAAAATAAAAAAATAAAGCACAAAACAGCTGTGTCAAACTTTCTTCTGACTTTCCAAGCCCCTGATCCCTCACACAATGAATGCACTCTTGACAGATGTCTGACCTTAACTCCTAAACTCAGAAGCTAAAGCCACCTGGCAAAAATATTCCTTTTTTCCACCAGAAATAATGGAGGTGCAATTGTCAAAGGCCTGTTCCTTTTTCCTTCCCTGGGGCCTTCTTCCCACAAATACCCCTTCTTCTAATACCACTAATCTAGCCAGCAGAAAAGAGATGACAAGATGATGAACTTCACTAGAGAACTTAAATCTGTGAAAAAGAATCAAAGAGACTCCATCAAGAAAATGAAAAGGCAACACTCAGAATGAAGGAGGTATATGCAATATATAAATTTAAAAAGACTCCTGTTCAAGACCTATTAAAAAAACTCCTATTATTTACTAAAAACAGAAAGCCGAGGCACCTGGGTGGCTCTGTCGGTTAAGCATTTGACTCTTGGTTTTGACTCAGGTCATGATCTCAGGGTCCTGAGACTGAGCCAAGTCCAATTCTGCTCTCACCATGGAGCCTGCTGGAGATTCTCTCTTCCCTTCCCCTCTGCTCCTCCCCCTGCTTGTGTGTACACACAACACATACACATTCTCTCTCTGAAATAAATAGAATCTTAAAAAAAAAAAAAAAAAAAGACAGAAATCTCAATATAGGGGCATCTAGGGGGCTCAGTTGGTTAAGTGTCTGCTTTTAGCTCAGATCATGATCTCAGGGTCCTGGGATCAAGCCCCACATCTGGCTCCCTGCCCAGCGGGGAGCCTGCTTCTCCCTCTCTCTGCCCCTTCCCTGCTTGTGCTCTCTCTCAAACAAAATAAAATCTTAATGGGGAGGAAAAAAAAAAAAAACTTAAAGGGCACCTAGGTGGTTCAGTGCTTAAGCATCTGCCTTTGGTTCAAGTCGTGGTCCCAGGGTCCTGGGATCAAGTCCTGCATCAGGCTCCCCAGAGGGAGCCTGTTTCTCCTTCTGCCTCTCTCTTTCATGAATAAATAAATTTTTAAAAACCTCAATATAAAAATGTGCAAAAAGGTTTCTTCAAATGAAGATGATCAAAAGACTAATAGCCAGAAAGTAATCTGAAGAGCTAAATTCATCAGGGAGATGGCAAACAAACCCAACAACGCATACCATTTCACACCCACCAAAATGGCTAAAACTAAGGTAGAAATTATCAAATGCTGTTGAGGATATGGAGCAGTCCAAAAATCTAATACACTGCTAGTGGGTATGAATATGATTTAACCCCTTTCAAAAATTGTATGGCAACAACCACTGAAGTGGAACCTATGCCTTCCCCGGGCATAACCATTCTGTTCCTAGGTATCTATTCAACAGAAATGTGCAACATGATCACCAAAATACACTGCACTATGATGTTTATGGTAGCACTACTAATGATGGTCAAAAACTGGGAAGAATCCAAATGAATATTAACAGGATGAATAACTGAGATACAGTCACACTATGAATACTAATACTATAATGAGAATAATTTAAAGCTGCAAAAACATGATGCTGAATAAAAGAAGCCAGTTACAATAGAAAACAAATATGTTATATAAGTAAAAGTACAAAACAAAGGACGCCTGGGTGGGTCAGCAGTTGGGCATCTGCATTCGGCGCAGGGCATAATCCTGGAGTTCCGGGATCGAGTCCTGTGCATTGGGCTCCCTGCTAGAAGCCTGCTTCTCCCCCACTGCCTATGTCTCTGCCTTCTCTCTGTCTTTCTCATGAATAAATATATAAAATCTTAAAAAAAAAGTACAAAACGATACATCTATGCTACACGTCAGGAGAGAGGTCACCTATGTATCTATGGAGAATGATGGGAAAGGAATTCAAAAGGAGCTTCTGAATTGCTGGGGTTCTGACTGTTGATCTGGACATGGTCATTTACATGAGTGTGTTTACTTTGTGTAAATTTATCTAGCTGTAATCTTGTGACTTGTGTACTTTTCTGAATACTATATTATACTTCAATAAAAATAAAAAGGGAGTGAAGGCTGCAAAGAACAATTATCACAAAATTGAGGATAGTGGTCGACTCCAGAAGGGGATTTCATAAAGCATTTCTAAGGTACTGATGATGTTCTAATTTTCTTTTAAAGATTTTATTTATTTATTCATGAGAGAGAGAGAGAGAGAGAGAGAGAGAGGCAGAGACACAGGCAGAAGGAGAAGCAGGGCTCCATGCAGGGAGCCTGACGTGGGACTCGATCCCGGGTCTCCAGGATCAGGCCCTGGGCTGAAGGTGGCACTAAACCGCTGAGCTACCCAGGCTGCCCAACGATGTTCTAGTTTAGAATTTGCATGATTACATGTATTTAATTTGTTATTCTTTAAACAGTACATATGTTTGAGTATCTCAATAAAACTGAGAAGAGGTAAGAAAATATAATACTTTAATAAATGTAGAAGGGGATCCCTGGGTGGCGCAGCGGTTTGGCGCCTGCCTTTGGCCCAGGGCGCGATCCTGGAGACCCGGGATCGAATCCCACGTCGGGCTCCCGGTGCATGGAGCCTGCTTCTCCCTCTGCCTGTGTCTCTGTCTCATTCTCTCTCTCTCTGTGACTATCACAAATAAAAAAAAATTAAAAAAAATTAAAAAAAAATGTAGAAATAAATTCCTAGAAAAATATAAATTATCAAGAAGAAATAGAAAACGGAGAGTCATACATAACCATTTTTTAAAGAACACTGAAACAGTACTTTAACATATTCCCACCAGAAACAAAAACGAACACCAAAACAAAGCAAAAACAATGAACCACTCAGGTCCAGACTTTTTTACAGGCAAGTTCTACCAAACTTTACATGAATCCATCATTCCAATTTTACAGAAATAGGAATAGTAGAAAAAGAAGAAGCACTTTCTAACTAATTTTATAAGGGTAGTCTCTCTTTTTTTTTTTTTTTTTTTTTGAGGGAGAGAGAGAGAGAGAGAAGGCACATAAGTGTGGAAAGGGGCAGAGGAAGACGGATAATCTCGAGCAGACTCCCCATGAGTGGGGAGCTATATGCAGCCCAATACCACAACCCCAAGACCATGACTTGAGCTGAAATCAAGAGTGTAACATCTAAAGGACTGAGCCACCCAGGCACCCCAGGGTGGTCTAATTTTGATACCCCAACTAGAGGAGAACATGAGAAAGGGAAAACAGGCCAATTTCATTCATGAACACAATGAGGAAACCTTAACTATTTATTAGCAAACCAAATGTAGCAATATATAATAATGATAATACATTACGGCCAAGCTGGGTTTAATCCCAGAATTGCGAAATTGGTTCAGCATTAGCAAAACCTATTAATGCAATCTGAAATTTATAACAGATTGAAGGAGAAAAATCACATGAAAATTTCTACAGATTCAGAAAAAAAAAACGTGTGGAAATTCAACAAACAGGATAAAAGCAACAACAAAAAAATCTTTAAAAACCTTGAAAAAAAAACCTAATAAGGAAAACTACAGTAAAACAGACAGCCCCTCCCCCATTCAACTAGCGCTTTCAACATCAGAACAAGTCTGCATGATGCCACTATCCCCACTGCTCTCAAGATAAAAGAAATGTAAGTAATGAAAAGAAAGTTGTCATGATTTTCAGATGATGTGCTTGTCTTAAAAGAATTTAAGCAGAAATTACTACAATAAGGGTTTAGTGAAGTTATGAGACATAAAATCAATTTTATAAAAATCAAATACATTTCTATAAACAGCTACAAACAGATACAAATTATGATAGAAACAACAAATGAAGGTACCCAGAATAAATTTAACAGAAGATATACAAAAGTAAATAGCACAAAAATTTGCTGGAAAAACTACCTAGGGAAACAAGGTGGCATTACCTAGTGAACATGCATGCATATGCCCTATCACCTACCAATTCTACTACTGGGGTATGTCTAAAGAAACTCTCATACACCAAAACCACTGTATTAACAAGAAACAATTCTAATGTTCATTAATCCCTGACTGGGATAAATTGTGGTATTTTTATACATGAGACTTATAAAGCCATGAAAATGAATAACTTATACTAAAAAACATAACAATGGGTGAAAAAAGCTAGTTGAAGATGATGTATGGTATGATTCCACTCCTACATATGGTGCTTAATGGATAATAAGCTCTTGAAAAAATAGTAGTCATGATGGTAGTTATGCAGAACAAACTGGAGGAGCAAGAGTGATGGCAGAGAGACCAGGCAGAAACAAAACTTGAAGGAACACAAAAAAGCACCAGGCTAATGGTTTCTTAGGGACATTCTACCACTTAAAGTAATCCTAATGCTATCTCAGAACACAGAAAAAGAAAACTTCCAAATTCACTTTATGAAGAAAGAGTAACTATAACCCTCACACCTGCCAAAAGATTGCACAAAAAAAAAATATAGTAGACTAGTATCGCTTGTGAATATCAACACAAAATCTTTAAACATTAGGAAACAGAATCCAACAGTACATTATAAAAAAGAATACAGCCTACCCAAGCAGGATTTATCCTAAGAATTTAAGGGAAGTGCAATATAATATGGATATTAATAAAGAGGAAAAATATCTTCATGGAGGCAGAAAAGACAAATTTGACAAAATTCACTCATTTATGTTAAAAAACAACCAAAATAAGAAATGATAGAAGGATGCCTGGGTGGCTCAGCAATTGAACGTCAGCCTTCAGCTCAGGGCATGATCCTGGGGTCCCGGGATCAAGTCCCACATCGGACTCCCTGCATGGAGCATGCTTCTCCCTCTCTCTATGTCTCTAACTCTGTGTGTCTCATGAATAAATAAATAAAATCTTTAAAAAGAAAAAAAGTAATGGATACTTCCTTACATAAGTAAAATACATCTCAGCCCAATGCCAGCAGTTTACTTAGTAGGGAAACGTAAGACACTCCTGCTGAAATCAGAAAATACATAAGGCCAAAATATCATCCAATTTGCATTTTTATAGATTAGCATTAAATTCAAGGATGCTATACAAACATTTACCAGTTTTTGAAAGCTACATTCTGCCTTCTGGGGTAATTCTTATGACCATTCTGTCTTACACTTTTTGGTGGCAGGAAATAAATGGCTCTTCCAAGCAGTTATGTCAGAGTGGACAAAGAATCACAAATGCCCTTTCTTTACAGATCCTTCTAGACTAAACAAAGAATTTATAACACTTCTAAAGAGGGGCACCTGGATGGCTCAGTAGTTGAGCATCTGCCTTTGGCTCAGGTCATGAACCCAGGGGTCGTGGGATCCAGTCCTGCATCAGGCTCCCCACATGGAGCCTGCTTCTCCCTTTGCCTATGTCTCTGCCTCTCTCTCTCTCTCTCTCTCTGGTGAATAAATTAAAAAAAAAAAAAAAAAAAGCAAGTCTAAAGAATATCACTTTTAGGGGCACCTGGGTGGCTCAGTCGGTTAAGCATCTGTCTTTGGCTCAGGTCAAAATCCCAAGACCCTGGGATCCAGGCCCACATCAGGCTCTGTACTCATGGCAGAGTCTGCTTCTCCCTCTCCCTGCTGTTCCCCTGCTTGTTTTCTCTCTCTCAAATAAATAAAATATTTAAAATTAAAAAAAAAAAAAAAAGAATATCACTTTTATCATCACATGAATGGTAAGGAATCAGACTTGTCCTAAAAGGATGCTTGAAAACATTGGCAAAATATGTAACAGGCAGAACGGCCCAAAAAGGAGATAAACATTCCTGGTAACAGTCTTCGATTAATGTAGTCTTGCTATCAACTGGTTTTTCAGGTATGTGAAACATCACATCAGTTATTTTTATATGCTTATATGGTCTTGCAAAAATTAATTTACATGAAAGGATTAGATCGATGTTAAAAAAAAATCTGCTTCAACTATGAAACAGAAACAAAGATGATTTAACAGGCGAAATAAAATTTTATTTGAAGTTCAGCACTGCTAGATTGAAAAGGGAAGGAACACTTCAAATAAGCCCCAAACTAAACATTTTCACATTTCTATTGAAGCAATTAAGAGCAGTACCTTCAGGATCCCTGGGTGGCTCAGCGGTCTAGCGTCGTCTGGCCTTCCGCCCAGGGCATGATCCTGGGGTCCCGGGATCGAGTCCCACGTTGGGCTCCCTGCATGGAACCTGCTTCTCCCTCTACCTATGTCTCTGTCTCTCTCTCTCATGAACAAATAAATAAATTTTTCTTAAAAAAAAGCAGTACCGTCAACTCAGTTACTGACTCAAGATAAAAACCTTGTGGGGATCTCTGGGTGGCGCAGCGGTTTGGCGCCTGCCTTTGGCCCGGGGCGCGATCCTGGAGACCCGGGATCGAATCCCACGTCGGGCTCCCGGTGCATGGAGCCTGCTTCTCCCTCTGCCTGTGTCTCTGCCTCTCTCTCTCTCTCTCTCTGTGACTATCATAAATAAATAAATAAATAAATAAATAAATAAATAAATAAATAAATAAATAAATAAATCCAGCAAAAACCTTGTGGCTGGGCAGCCCGGGTGGCTCAGCGGTTTAGCGCCGCCTTCAGCCCAGGGCGTGATCCTGGAGACCGGGGATCCAGTCCCACGTCCGGCTCCCTGCATGGAGCCTGCTTCTCCCTCTCTCTCAGGAATAAATAAATAAAATATTTTTTTAAAAAAACCTTGTGGCCAAAGTAAATTCTGTAGGTTTTACTCCCTACTTTACAAACCTGACCTGTGTTCGGTGGAAATTTAGATATTAATTGGGAAAATGTATTGGTTTTGCTTAATTTTCTTTACCTGTGCAGTTAAAACTATTTCTTCTAAAAATTAGATTGTACTAACTTATCTTTTTCAGAATTACTTATTATCAGGAGCACCTAACTGGCTCAGGCAGTGGAGCATTGAGACTCGATCTCAAGAGTTGTAAATCTGAGCCCCACATTGGATGTAGAGATTACTTAAAGATAAAAAATTTAAGATTTTATTTATTTGAGAGAATGCACACATGTGCACTTGCACAAGATGCGGAGGAGAGAGAGTGAAAGAGTGAAAGAGAGAGAGAGAGAAACAGACTCCCTGAGCAGGGAGCCCGTCCCAGGGCTCAATCCCAGGACTCCAAGATCATGACCTGAGCTGAAGGCAGATGCTTAAGCAACTGATCCACCCAGGTGCCCCAAAATTTAAAAAATCTTAAAAAAAAAAAAAAAAAAAAAAGATTTACTTATAATCGGTTCTATTTAAATATCTCCTATCTCTGAAACTCTACATTTTCATCATACATTTGTTCCCAAGCTGAGGACAGCTTAACATTCATCTCAGTCACCAAATAAACTCTCTTCAAATGCACACAAATGATCTAATCACTTGAAGTAAACCAATACTCTGGTACAGTATAGAAAGAGCACAAAAATAATCATTCTCCTCAGTTTAATTTTGAGATTAACATTTTGTTAGTTTTTAATAGGAAGTTCCCCAATGTTTTTTTAGAACTCAATAATGACTATCCAGAGGTTTCTCAGGTGAACTACACTAAAACAGACATCTTTCCAATAACAGGTAAATAAATAATCTCAAATATGCATATGTACATACGTGTACATACACATGTGTGTATTTGTGTATATATATATACACACATATGCACACTAATTTTATGGACTGTCTCTGAGGGAAGTAACAATATTAGAGATGGAAAGGACTTTATAAAGACTTACCTAATCACTTTATTTTCAGATAAGAAAAACTAAAACCTCCAGAAGCAAAGTGACTAGCACAAGCCCATGAAACATGCCAATGATGGCAGGTATGGAGACTCAGGTCCCCTGACACTGAGGCCAGTGATCTTTCACTTGGCTGAAAGATGCCTTTTATGACTTCTCCCAAATTTCTGCACACCCTCACACAGGCACCTTCTGGAGACCCAGCAACTCCAAACTTGGTACTCTCTGAAGCATCTGAGAGTAAGTTTGCTGTGATACCTCATTGTTCCCTGATACTTTAGTGTATACTTCCTACAAACAAAACAAGACCATTTTCTCACATAACATGCAAATATCAGAATTGTTAACACTGATACATTCTTACAATCTAATCTCCAAGCCCTACTGTACCAATTCAGAATCATCCAACACATTTAGTTGTCACATCTCTTTAGATTCCTTCAGCCTGGAACAATTCTTCAGGGTTTGTTTTTTGTTTTTACTTTCATGACCTTGACATACTTGAAGATTACAGCCTAGTTATTTTATAGAATATCCCTAAATCAGGTTTTTCTGGTGCTGCCTCATGATTAGATTTGGATTATGCTTCAAATTCTTGGCTGTCCTTATACTTAAGGAAAACATAGTGCTGAGCTATATATATCAGAACCAAATGAAAGACGACAATTTTTTTAAAGGGGCAAAAGTTAAGACCAGACATTTCATCAATGAAGATATACAAGTGGTTAATACGCACAGAAAAAAATCATCATTAGTCATGAGGAAATTGCGAAGTGAAATTATAATGTAATACCACTTATAAACTCAATAGGATATAACCAAAAGACTACGTTTTGGTAAGGCTGTGAAGAACTGGAACACCTCACACATCGCTGATGGAAATGTAAAATGGTGTATGTGCTTTGGAAAATAGTTTGGTGGTTTCTTCAAAACTAAAAATAAAAAAAAATAAAAAAATAAACAAAACTAAAAATACAGGGCACTAGGGTGGCTAGTTGGTTGAGTGTCTGCCTTCAGCTCAGGTCATGATCCCAGGGTCTTGGGATCAAGCCCTACCTTGGTCTCCCTGCTCAGTGGGGGATCTACTTCTCCCTCTCCCTCTCTGCCCTGCCCCCCCTGGCTCAAGCTCTCTTTCTCTCTCAAATAAATAAAATCTTAAAAAAAAAAAAAAAGGTAAAAATACAACAATTTTCAAAAGTGTCAAGGCAGGGATGCCTGGGTGGCTCAGCAGTTCAGCGTCTACTTTTGACTCCGAGAATGATCCTGAGGTCCAGGATCAAGTCCCACATCGGGCTTCCTGCAGGGAGCCTGCTTCTCTCTCTGCCTGTGTCTCTGCCTCTTTCTCTCTCTGTTTCTCATGAATAAATAAATAAAATCTTTAAAAGAAAAAAAAAAAGTGTCAAGGCTTTAGATTCAAAGGAAACCTGAGGAACTGCTCCAGCCAAAAGGAGACAGGACAACTAAATGAAACACGGGATTACTGAATAGGGTCTAAAAAGTAGGAAGTAATAATGTGTCAGTGTTAATTTCCTGATGGTGATGGTTATATTACGGTTATGCAGGAGACATTTCTTGTTTGGTAAAAATACACATTGAAGTGTTCCGGTGATTTGGGGCACTCTATCAGCAATTTACTCTCAAACGGTGTAGGGAAAACCTTTGAAATATATATTTTTATTTATTTATTTATTTATTCATTCATTCATTCATTCGAGACACAAAGAGAGGCAGAGACATAGGCAGAGGGAGAAGCAGCCTCCGTGCGAGCCCGATGTGGGATTCAATCTCAGGACCCCAGGATCAAGATCTGAACTAAAGACAGATGCTCAACCACTGAGCCACCCAGGTGAGAAAACCTTTGTACTGTCCTTATAATATTTCTAAACATTTCAGATTGTTAAAAAAAAAAATAATTTTTAAAAAGATTGTTGGGCAGCACGGGTGGCTCGGCGGTTTAGTGCTGCCTTCAGCCTAGGGTGTGATCCTGGAGACCCAGGATTGAGTCCCACATTGGGCTCCCTGCATGGAGCCTGCTTCTCCCTCTGCCTGTGTCTCTGCCTCTCTCTCTCTGTGTCTCTCATGAATAAATAAATAAAATCTTTAAAAATTAAAAAATTATTAAATGTGTAGCATTAAAAAGGTTGACAATCTATTACAGAAAAAAAATGCCTTCCCCTTTCCATTCTATACTCTTAATCTACTTTATAAAAGTTTTCTTCAGGGAGGCCTGGGTGGCTCAGCGGTTGGGTATCTGCCTTTGGCTCAGGGTGTGCTCCTGGAGTCCTGGGATCAAGTCCCACATCGGGCTCCCTACAGGGAGCCTGCTTCTCCTTCTGCCTGTGTCTCTGTGTCTCTCATGAATAAAATCTTTATATAAAAAAAAAATCTGGGATCCCTGGGTGGCGCAGCGGTTTGGCGCCTGCCTTTGGCCCAGGGCGCGATCCTGGAGATCCGGGATCGAATTCCACGTCGGGCTCCCGGTGCATGGAGCCTGCTTCTCCCTCTGCTTATGTCTCTGCCTCTCTCTTTCTCTCTGTGTGTGACTATCATAAATAAATAAAAAAATTAAAAAATTTAAAAAAAAATCTTAAAAAAATAATAATAAAATAAAATAAAAGTTTTCTTCATAGCACTTACCAGTCAGTGAAATGTTAGTCTATCTTTTCCACTAAAAAGGAACTTCCTCAAGGTCAGGGACTAAGTTTTGTTTACCACACTATTTTCAGGACTTAGACTCGTACACAATACATAGGGTATTCATATTCATTCAGTGAATTAATTTGTTGTCTTATTATGGTTTAAAATAAAATAATTTTGGGATGCCTGGGTGGCTCAGCAGTTGATCGTCTGCCTTTGGCTCACAGGATCCAGGATGGAGTCCTGCATCGGGCTCCCTGCGAGAAGCCTACTTTTCCCTCTGCCTATGTCTCTGCCTCTCTTGCTGTGTCGCCCATGAATAAATATTTTTTTAATAAATAAAATAAATTCATTTTACCATCCTCTCCCAAAAACCACACACACACAAATCATCTGTCCTATGACCCAGCAACCCAACTAACCAAAAGATATAAAACCAAATGACACAAAAACTTATACATGAATACATATTAGCAACATTCATAATAGACAAAACCCCAAAACTGGTATATCCAACCAAGTAATTACTATTTAATGACAAAAAATAAACTACAGATCCTGGCAATGACACAGATGAATCTCAAAACCATGTAAGTGAAGAAAACACCAGATACAAAAAATTGTATCTTGCATGATTCTATTTTCATGAAAGTTTAAGGACAAGCAAAACAGAAAGCAGATCAGGAGTTGCCTGGGGGTGGGAGTGGGAGTGGGAACTGACTGCAAATGACAAGAGGGAACTTTATGGAATGATGGAAATGTTCTAAAGCTGGATTGCACTTTAGATGGTTGCACAACTTTGTAAATTTACTAAAACTGATTGAACTGAACACTTAAAATTTTATGAATTTTGTATTATACTGATATAGCTATTTTAAAAGGTAGAAAGAAAGCTAGACACAGCCTTCTTTTGCTTGCCATTTGGTTAATTTTTTAAAAATCAGTGTCATATAAATGGATGAGTGAGGCTACATCCTGTAAGGGGGACAGGAGTATTTTAAAAGAGCTTGCTAACCCAAATTAAGGTCCAAATTGCAAAACCTGAGACCCTGATAATTAGTAGGAGCTGCAACTACCATATTCTGTCCATTTGTCTAATCTTATGAGGGTCAAGTTGGCCTTAAAGGGAATTCTCAGAATCTGCATCAGACTCATACCTGGTCATCCCTCCAACACTGGGGACAAGAGGCTCTGGGAGTACCTGGGCTTGGAAAACAACCCATTAATGCTATAATTGAAATTACTTTGAAAAATTAGAGCTAAAGAATTTGAATTTAGGGTACTGTTTTGCTGAGAAAGAAACCATTAATTTTCTTAGGCTATCCTATCAACTTTTTAGTTGTCAACCACAGTTTTATTTCTTACAATAGAATATGATTCTTAAATAGGGAGGACAACTTTGACAGGGCTTCAGATTCTCAAAAATTATTTCAGGGGACACGTAAGAAAAAAGAAAACAAACATGTCCTGCTTAGTACAGAAACTGCTCAGAGATGCTTCATTTTCATTTAATAACAACAGAAAGTTTAAATAGAAATAGAAAGCTTGGAGCGCCTGGGTGGCTCAGTCAGTTGAGCATCTGCCTTTGGCTCAGGTCATGATCTCAGGCTCTCTGCTCATCAGGGAGTCTCTTCTCCCTCTCCCTCTGGGACTGTGTGCTCACAAATAAATAAAAGAAAAAAGGAAAGAAAAAAGAAAGAAAAAAAAGGTTAAAGTTTAAATAGAAACAGAAAGCTTAAAAACTAGGTTTGTGCATGGAGTGCCTGGCCGGCTCAGTGGACGTGAATCTTGGTCTCAGGGTTGTGAGTTCAAATCCCAAACTGGGTATAGAGATTACTTTAAAAAATAGAATCTAGGGGGGATCCCTGGGTGGCTCAGCGGTTTGGCGCCTGCCTTTGGCCCAGGGCGCGATCCTGGAGTCCCGGGATTGAGTCCCGCGTCGGGCTCCCAGCATGGAGCCTGCTTCTCCCTCCTCCTGAATCTCTGCCTCTCTTTCTCTCAATGCCTATCATAAATAAATAAATGAATAAATGAATAAATAAATAAATAAATAAATAAATAAATAAATAAATCTTTAAAAAAAAAAAAAAGAATCTAGGGGCACCTGGGTGGCTCAATCAGTTAAGCACCGGCTTTCAGCTGTGGTCATGACCGCAGAGTCCTGGGATCGTGTACCTCCTCAGTGGGGAGCCTGTTTCTCCCTCTCCTACTGCTCCTTCTCCTCCTCACATTCTCTCATTCTCAAATTAATAAAATGTTTATTATAATAGAATCTTTAAAAAAAAAAACAGGTTTGTGCATAATCCACCCTTTCTGCTTTCCAAATGCAGAACAGGAAGGCCATTGAAAATTAAATGAAATATCTATGAACTCCAAAAAAAATATTTTAAACTTGTCCTGGGGATAAATGCTATAAAAAGAGAAATAAAAGGAAGCTCACTGGAAAGAACTTAAAAGTGAAGGCCGTGACCAGGCCTAACTCTCTCTTCAAGCCACTCCCATTAAACCAGCCATTCCAAACACCGTAAGCTCCCAGGGCCACATGTTTGTTTCACTGACGTACCCACACAACTACAAGGTGCCTAGTATATATGTTATTTGTTAATTATAACTAGAAAGGTTAGCCAGAGTTACCTGCTCAATCGAGAATGATTTTATAACAGTGTTTTTTTTTTTATCATATTACACATTTATTTATCAGTCTGCCCCTAATACTATACTGCAACATTTGTGAGGGAGATCAGGAACACGGCTCAGGGCTTGGCACAGAAGATGCTCTATGATTGTTCAATCAAAAAATAGGAAAGGCATTTGCCCAAGATCACACAATTGGAACTTGACAAACAACTTGTGTGACCCAATGCACATGCTGCTTTATACTACAAGAAGCTATTCCAAAAGACTGGGGCACCTGGGTGGCTCAGTCAGCTGAGCATCTGACTCTTGGTTTCAGGTCAGGGTCATGAGATCCAGCACAGTGTCAGCTCCATGAGCTCAGTGTGGAGTCTACTTGAGATTCTTTCCCCCTCCTTCTCCCTCTACTCCTCCCCCACCCATGTGTACACTCTCTCTTAAATTAATAAATAAAATGGGACACCTGAGTGGCTCAGTGGTTGAGTGTCTGCCTTTGGCTCAGGGCATGATCCCAGAATCCCGGGATGGAGTCCCGCATGGGGCTCCCTTCAGGGAGCCTGCTTCTCCCTCTGCCTGTGTCTCCGCCTTTCTCTCCGTGTCTCCCAGGAATAAATAAATTAAATCTTTAAATAAATAAATAAAAATTTTAAGAGAAATGGATATTCCAAGAGACTGAGGTAAGAGAGGATCCAGATTTGCAAGGCCCACTGACTTCAAGGGAATAATTAGAGCATGAATTGGACACTGAGAACTCAGCACTTCACCTACATACCTCACTTAATACAACACTGAGGTGTACACCACTACTACCTTTCTACAGATGGGGAAAACAAGGTATAACCTGGATAACCTGTCAAAGCCACATATGTAAGTGGTGAAAACCCATGCTCTCAATCCATTGTACAGGCTCCCAGAAAGAAGTTAAACCTTGGAGTGAAGACTGTGGCTAAGTATCAGAATGCTGGCCTCAGACAATCTGGTCAAGAAGTCACTGAAGGGCGTGGGGGGCGGACTTAAATAGCTCAGTTGGTTATTAAACATCTGCCTTCAGGGACACCTGGGTAGCTCAGCAGCTGAGCACCTACCTTTGGCTCAGGGCATGATTCCACGGTACCGGGATCAAGTCCCCACTGGGCTCCCTGCATGGAGCCTGCTCCTCCCTCTGCCTACGTCTCTGCCTCTCTGTCTCTCTTATGAATAAATAAGGTCTTTTTAAAAAATTAAAAAATAAACATCTGCCTTGGGACGCCTGAGTGGCTCTACGTGTTGAGCATCATCTGCCTTTGGCTCAGGGCGTCATCCCGGAGTTCTGGGATTGAGTCCCACACTGGGCTCCCTGCATGGAGCCTGCTTCTCTTTCTGCCTGTGTCTCTGCCTCTCTGTGTGTCCCTCATGAATAAATAATTTTTTTAAAAAATAAACAAACATCTGCCTTCAGCTTAGGTCATGATCTCAGAGTCCTGGTATCAAGCCCCAGGTTGAGCTCCCTGCTCAGTGGGGAGATTACTTCTCCCTCTCCCTACCCGCCCCCATGCTTGTGTTCTGAGATAGATAAAAAGAAAAAGAAAATCTTTAAAAAAAAAAAGTCACTCAGAGGGTGGTGAGTTCTTAAGTATTTATTGTTAGCCTGCATAACTCATACATGTTAGATATGTATCAAATATTAAAGTTTGAGATACCACTCAGTTTAGCAGCTGCCACCACCATAATGCCAGAGACAGGAAAACAAAAGAATCCTAAAAGCAACCCAAAGCCCTTCTTCTGCCTCAACTACTTCTCCCAATCTTCATGTCTCCTCTCTTGCCTTCCCACAGGCTCCAAAAAGCAGGGGAAAATTCCAGCCCAGAGAAGAGCAGGGGAAGCAGCACTAAGAACTTGAACCTGGCAAGTCAGCAGTCAATAGGACTTTTGACTACCCCCACCTCATCCCTCACACCTTAAAGAAGTCCATCCAGCCTTTTCAAATGACTCCACCAACTGACTGGACCAGAGATGAACACTATCCCAAGCTGGATCAGATTCTCTCTCCCAGGAATTAGATTCAGAGTGCTCTTAACCTCTGGCTGTCAATGTACTAAAGACACATACCTTAAGGAAGCTAGAATAAACACTCTTCTGCCAAATGCATGGGATGTGTAAAAGAGAAAAGAAAAAATCCCTAGCTGCGTAAAGATGCAGGATGCAAGATTTTTGTAAACATCAATATAGAGGGAGGTAGGTGATTTAGTCTATTTTCTAGTTCCAGGTTACAACCATACCTGAAGTTTTAACTGCACTTGCTGTCTCTGGAGTACCACGAGAAAGATCCCTGAATTTTAATAAACTCAATTTCTTCAGTCATTTTCTGTAAGGTAGTGGATGAAACACTCCAGCACCTTTCAATTTGCTAGCTCCAAATCATTCTTCAGGTCCCAACTTAAACACCACTTCCTCTAAGAAATCTTCCTGGACTACCATCCCAGCTCTATCTTTTATGCTCTCCTGTAGCACTATGCACTTCATCAAACTCAGTAAGTTATTACTTTCCTGTTGGGACAGTAAACATCAGAGTAAAAACCATTTCTGTTTGCCACTTTGATCTTACTGCCTAGCACGTAGGTCAGGTACACACTTAATATTAAGCTAATGGAAATAAAGAAACTGCTGGAGGTAAGTAGAAGGGATGGAAAAAAAAATCAGCGCTACCCTCCTAAAAGTAAGTCTGACCCTACCTTTCTCATTCTTTCCAGGTATCAAGCTTTTCCCTCTTCTACCTTCCTATAGCCCCAAGTCATCTATGACAATTATCATTTTATATTTTAGTGCCAACGCATTCAAGAACTCAAGCTGCAGGGAGCATGTTTCCAGGTAGCTTGGTATACAGAGCAAAGCCAATCAAGTAATAATACAGGTTTGCGGATCTAGATAAATCTCAGTTCTCCTGTATATTTACTGGCTGTGAACCTTGGACAAATTACATGAGGCCTGGTTTCCTTATCTGTAAAGTGGAAAAAAAATCAACTTAAAGATGAGAATGCAAATGAACTTGAAACCACAGTACCTAAAATAAGGTAGGCTTGCAGCTAATGTCAGTTAATTGATTGTGGCATACCCCTACACCCTACTTCCCAGCTCCTACGGGCCATGGATTCAGAACACAGAAAGTGTCCTAAAACTGAAAATCTGAAAAGGACCTTGGAGAGTATCTATCCTGCCTGCTTTCCGATATGAGGTAGCCCCAAGTAGTCAAAGAGAAACAAAAGCGGAGAAACAGCACCTCAGGGTTAGGTGGGTGGGTGGAGTGGAATGGAGTGGATTCAGGGTGAAATAGCTCTGGAAGTTTGTTGGGGAATCAGTTCTTTTTTAATGAGTAGATACCTTAACGTGAGCAAGGTATAGAATAAATTATATACGGTTCCTGAGAAAACTCAGATGCTTTTCATAAAAAACTTTTCATAAATACTTGAGAGGTGAAAACATACAAATTAAATTCATGGAAATGGCTTATCACTTATAGCTAATCACTAGAATCCCACACATTAATAGAAATGTTATTAATATTAAAAGTAATTTCATTAAGTACTCAAAACTGTTCAGAAACACTGAGTTTCCAATACCTCACGTAAACCGGTGTACTAAGATTTTTGAGCTCCCAAAAGCATACCAGAGACTCCCTTATTAAAAGTTAACAGTTCGGGGCAGCCCCGGTGGCGCAGCGGTTTAGCGCCGCCTGCGGCCCAGGGCATGATCCTGGAGTCCTGGGATCGAGTCCCACATCGGGCTCCCTGCATGGAGCCTGCTTCTCCCTCTGCCTATGTCTCTGCCTCTCTCTCTCTCTCTGCATCTCTATGAATAAATAAAGACTTAAAAAATATATTTAAAAAAAAAAAAAAAAAAAAAAAAAAAAAAAAAAAAAAAAAAAAAAGTTAACAGTTCGGGCAGCCCAGGTGGCTCAGTGGTTTAGTGCCGCCTTCAGCCCAGGATGTGATCCTGGAGGCCCAGGATCTAGTCCCACGTCGGGGTCCCTGCATGGAGCCTGCTTCTCCCTCTGCCTGTGTCTCTGCCTCTCTCTCTCTCTCTCATGAATAAATAAACAAACCTTAAAAAAAAAAAAAGTTAACAGCTGGGCACCTGGGTGGCTCAATGGTTGCATCTCTGCCTTTGGCTCAGGGCATGATCCTGGGGTTCTGGGATCGAGGTCTGCATTGGGCTCGTTGTGGGAAGCCTACTTCTTCTGCCTGTGTCTCTGCATCTCTCTGTGTCTCTCATGGATAAATAAATAAAATCTTTAAAAATAGGGACACCTGGGTGGCTCAGTGGTTGAGCATCTGCCTTTGGCTCAGGGCTTGATCCCAGAGTCCGAGGATCAAGTCCCACATCGGGCTTTGTGCATTGAGCCTGCTTCTCCCTCTACTTATGGTTTCTGCCTCTCTCTGTATCTCTCATGAATAAGTATATAAAATCTTTTTAAAAAATTTTTAAATAAATAAATAAAAATAGAAGTTTACAGTTAATAAGCAAAACTAAGAATCTGAATTCAGATATACTTGTAGGTCTTGAGCTTCTACAGGTGATATATACCACTGCTGGTCTCGTCTTTCAAACAGTTGGTATGAATACCCAACAGTTTCAGGAAGGGAGGGAGTGCTACAGCCAACAGGAATAAGGGTAAGTTTATGGAGAAGATGAGCCTTAGAGGAGCACAGGACTTCAACATCCCACCCCAATGTTTCTCAGGGGTGGGATGGAGGGGTGCACTGCTAAGCATCTTGACAGGACGATTCTCCAGTGCAGACTGTACCATGCACCATAGATTGTTTAGCATACCTGCCTTCACCATATACACATGGAAGGCCTAAACATTCCCCAATCAATGTTAACAATGAAAAAACTAAAAATAAAAACAAAAAGAAATCCATATATTTCAGACACCTGGGTAACTGTTGGCTAAGTGTCTGCCCTTGGCTGAAGTCATGATCCCAGGATCCTGGGATCGAGGATCCAGGATTCTGGACCCCTGTGTCAGGCTCTCTGCTCAGCAGGGAGTCTGCTTCTCCCTCTCCCTCTGCCCACCCCCCCCAGCTTGTGCTCTTTCTCTAATAAATAAAATGTTTAAAAATAAATAAATAGGAACACCTGGGTGGCTCAGCAGTTGAAGATCTGCCTTTGGTTCAGGACATGATCCTGTAGTCCCGGGATCGAGTCCCACATTGGGCTCCCTGCATGGAGCCTGCTTCTCCCTCCTATCTGCCTATGTCTCTGCCTCCCTCTCTCTGTATCTCTCATGAATAAATAAATAAAATCATAAATAAATAAGTAAATAAATAAATAGGCCACCTAGGTGGCTCAGTTGGTTAACTGTCTTCAGCTCAGGTAATGATCCCAGAGTCTGAGGATCAAGCCTGCATCAGAATCCTTGCTCAGCGGGCAGTATGCTTCTCCCTCTGCCCCTCACTCTATCTGGGAAAAAGATTTTGGTAATCCTTTTTTTTTTTTTTAGTAAAATATTTTTAACAGAATGAATGAATGAATGAATGGCTACAAAGTAGAGCACCTAGGTGGTGCAGACAGTTGAGCATCTGACTCTTGGTTTCAACTCATGTCATGATGTCAGGATCCTGAGGCTAAATCCCACATGGGGCTCCAGGCTTAGCAGAGAGTCAGCTTGGGATTCTCCTTCCCTCTCCCTCTGCCCTTCCCACTCGTGTTCAAGCACACTCTCTCTCTCTCTCTCTAAAATAAATGAAAAAAATCTTTAAAAAATAAAAAATTACAAGGCTAAAATTTAATACAAGTAAAAGCAGACATGTATTTCTTGAAAGCATAGACTTTCTCAACTTTCATCTTTGGTTGAGTATCATTTAGGAACCGGACAGAATGGGATGCACTATCATTTCCTAGTCATGTGTCTTTGGGCAAATTAACTAAACTCTCTGTCCCAAGTTTCCTCACTTTCATACAAAGTAATCATGTTTGCAATGTGGTTGAAGATTAACTGATGTACATAAGCAAAGTGTTAACTAAATGGTAGCGCTACTAGTCTGCCATAATCAACATGCCTCAAAAAAACAGGATATTGTACCATAGAGAAGGTGATCACACTGAAATTTTGTCTCTCTTCAAGTTGCACTGTTAGTACTCTATAGTATTCAATACCAATCCCTGATGACTACAGACTTTTTGGTTCCTTTGATGATGCACACTCCTCATTGTCTGGTCTCTCTAGCCACACTTTCTCTGTCCTCTTCTGTAACTTGCCCTCTCTGCTGACACCTAAAATCAGACATTCCTGTGGCTCAGTTCTTACATTGCCCCCCGCATCTTATCCATTCTCAAGGTATCTCTATTTCTATCTCTATGGAGATGACCCCATGACCTCTCAATCATTCCAAAAACTGTTTCAGAACTCAACCTATTCAAAATAGATACCTATCTTTTTTTAAAAGATTTTATTTATTTATTCATAGAGACAGAGAGAGAGGCAGAGAGAGAAGCAGGCCCCATGCAGGGAACCCGATGTGGGACTCAATCCCGGGTCTCCAGGATCACACCCCGGGCTGCAGGCGGCGCTAAACCACTGCGCCACCAGAGCTGCCCTACCTATCTTAATTAATAAATGATCAAGCATAAACAACTTCCGTTTCTCCTCTCATTTTTTTTTTCTAATTCTTATACATCTGACTAGTCTTTAGGATCCCATTCCTCTGCCTACCTCTTAAAAAATATTTATCAAGGGGGCACCTGAGTAGTACAGTCAGTTAAGCGTCCAATACTTGGTTTCAGCTCAGGTCATGATCTTGGGGTCGTGAGATCAAATCTTGAGTCAGGCTCATGCTCAGCAAGGAGTCTACTTAAGACTCCATCTCCCTCTGCCCCTCCCCATTGAATGCTCTCAGGAAGAGAGAGCGAGCGCTCTCTCCTCCTTTCTCAAAAAAATAAGACTTAAAAGAAATATTTGTCAGGGTTACCTCTGTGGTATTCTCATTCTACCTCAGTGGTTCTTAATCTTTCTGGGACAATGGACCTCTTTGAAAATCTACTGGATGTGTGATCTATTTACTAAAAAGATGAATAATACACATCTGCTTGCAATTTCACCTAATCCGTCACCTCAGATCTCATATAAGAATCTCATCCATGAAAGACTACCACTTACATTAATTTTCATCTCGATTCTATTTCCCTTTTCTTTTTTTTTTTTTTTTTTTTTAAAGATTTTATTTATTTATTCATGATAGTCACAGAGAGAGAGAGAGAGGCAGAGACACAGGCAGAGAGAGAAGCGGGCTCCATGCAGGGAGCCCGATGTGGGATTCGATCCCGGGTCTCCAGGATCGCGCCCTGGGCCAAAGGCAGGCGCCAAACCGCTGCGCCACCCAGGGATCCCCTATTTCCCTTTTCTATATTTCAAGATGCCTTCTAGATGTTGCCTAAATAGTCTATAGTCATCACAACTTACTAAGTCTCAACTCACTATGTATCCCTAATAAACTTGCTTTGTCTACCATATTTCTTCTCTGATAACAGCAACACCATCCTCCCAGACTTCCAAACTAGAAGCCTTGGAATTAACAAACATGACCATACCCAAACTAAAAAATCCTTGTCTCAGAAATCTCTCTTAAATCCAAATCTCACCTCATTAAGACTCTTGTCCTTTAAGATCTCATCATCCTTTGCTTCTTCCCATACGTGCCATAATTCAGTCTACCATTCTTCTGATAAGAGCCCATATGGATTTCTTTTTTAAGATTTTATTTTTAAGATTTTATTTATTTATTCATGAGAGAGAGAGACAGAGACACAGGCAGAGGGAGAAGCAGGCTCCATGCAGGGAGCCTGACGTGGGACTGGATCCTGGGTCTCCAGGATCACACCCTGGGCTGAAGGTGGTGCTTAACTGCTGAGCCACCCGGGCTGCCCTAAAGATTTGATTTTTAAGTAATCTCTACACCCAACATGGGGCTCAAATGTACAACCCTGAGATAAAGAGTCACATGTTCCACTGACTGTGCCATCCAGGAACTGCACGAATTCTTTGTGTGTGCGTGTGTGTGTGCAGAGCCCAATGCATAACTTGAACTCATGACACTGAGATCAAGGCGTGAGCTGAAATCAAAAGCTGGACACTTAACTGACTGAACCACCTAAGCACCCACGATTCCATCTTAACAAGGTCTCTCAACACTTCCATCTGTTACTTTCCAATGCCACTATATCACTTCACCTCTAGACAATTACAATAGGTTAATTGATTCCCCTCATCACAGTTTTTTCTCTATCATTTCCACCAGTGCTGATCTACCCCTCAAAAATTTCAGAATTGACCATAGGACTTCTTTTTTTTCAAAATCACTGATGTTTCTTCCTTGCACTAATATACAACAATGCTCATTTTTGCTTTTAGAGTCCTCTACAGTTTGCTACTTAACTACTTTTCCATGATCATATTCCACAGCTCAAACTCACTTGTGCCTATTACCCATCAAAATTATACCCACTCTTAAATATCACTATTTAAATATTAACATTTCGGGAAGCCTGGGTGGTTCAGAGGTTGGGAACCTGCCATGGCTCAGGGTGTGACCCCGGGGTCCCAGGATCAAGTCCCACATCGGGCTCCTGCAGGGAAGCCTGCTTCTCTCTCTGCCTGTGTCTCTGCCTCTATGTCTGTGTCTCTCATGAATGAATAAAATATTTTTTAAAATAAATAAATATTAACATTTCATTCAAGAAGCCCTCCATAAACCCAGCATTCTTTTTTTTTTTTTTTTAATTTTTATTTATTTATGATAGTCACAGAGAGAGAGAGAGAGGCAGAGACACAGGCAGAGGGAGAAGCAGGCTCCATGCACCGGGAGCCCGATGTGGGATTTGATCCCGGGTCTCCAGGATCGCGCCCTGGGCCAAAGGCAGGCGCCAAACCGCTGCGCCACCCAGGGATCCCTAAACCCAGCATTCTTAATCAACACTTATTAAACGCTAATGATGTGCAACATAAATTACATTCTTACTAAGGTAAGGATTAAAAACTATAATCTGGACCAAGGATTTTAATTCCAGTTGTACTTGTATTTGGATTTTAGGAAAGGAAGATTACTGTAAAAGTACTTGGCATCTTCCCTAATAAAGACTTGGAAGGTCAAATATGTCTACAGCAATGACAGAAATAGTTACCCTGGGATCCCTGGGTGGCGCAGCAGTTTGGCGCCTGCCTTTGGCCCAGGGCGCGATCCTGGAGACCCGGGATCGAATCCCACGTCAGGCTCCCAGTGCATGGAGCCTGCTTCTCCCTCTGCCTGTGTCTCTGCCTCTCTCTCTCTCTCTGTGTGTGACTGTCATAAATAAATAAATAAAAATATTTAAAAAAAAAAAAAGAAATAGTTACCCTATCTTACTTATCTTCAAACTAGTAATAATCTCATCGGGGGGAAAAAAAACTTTCAATTAAAGTAACCTAAACCTAAAAAAAAAAAAAAAAATTTAAAATTTAAAAATAAAAAAAAAAAAGTATCCTAAACCTAAAGTTTTTTCAGTCCATATGTTAGATGCTAAATTTTCAAAAAGAGCCATGGGACATGATGGACAATTCTGAACCTCTCATGACACATGCCTACTTACCAGCAGGTGCCATAGCAATCAGATGTTATGACAGAGAAGTGATGCTGTGGGCAGTACTTTCTAGGGCCTTATTTCTTTTAGACCTGACCTAGTTTAATTCTTCTTTTGGCTCCTAAACCTGAGTTCACGTTAATTTTCACAGTTGTATATGTGAAGCATTTTGCTCCTCAAGAGAATGAAAATAGTCAAGATTCAATTAGTCTTTTTAAAATTTAATTAGTCTAAAATACTTGTTAAAACAGGCCCTTTATGGCATTTCTAAAATCACAATCACTTAAATTTGAATACATTTTTAAAACAGATTTGCTTACAACAGTAAAATATACCAAACTCTAAAGCTACTAATAACACTATTTAAAGACAAAATATAACTGAAAGAGCTCCAGCAAATGAGAGAGGATCTCAGTCTATCATCTCAAGTCTGTCTCTTCTAGACGTAGGACTTGAAGAATTTGCTCCACCTCGAAATATTTTCTCCCCTGAAAGAGGGATATCACCACCTCGAAGGTGGCTGTTCATATAAAATGAGATAATATACCTAGTACAGTACCTGCCACCAAGTGTTCCGTAAATATGTTTGCTTCCTTCATTCAACTCAAAACACACAAGAAAGAGGTGTAAGGGAGCCCACGCTTCCGTAAGTCCTCATCAGCACAAAATAATACAGCTAATTCTAATAAAAAGAACCAAGAACGTTTCTGAGGGATATGATCAAGATAATGGAGGCTGCACGTAGTCCTGCAAGAATTCCATTAAGGCTGCACTTATACTGACCACTAAAACATCATTAACAGGACAAGTCCACAACAATTCTGCTAAAACGTGTGAATACATTTACGCCAAGAGAGTTCACTAGGGGTAAAGAAAAAAGTGAAATTAAGCCCAACTCCAAATGACTAATAAATCAACCAAGATAGCGGTGCAGGCTTATCCTTCTTGAAACGCATACAGTGTGGGTATTAAAATCCATTTTAAAACTTCAAGATTAAAATATTTCACAACCCACAGTGGTGCCACTGATGCTTTTTACGGACAGCCTGCGCGGGGCACCGTTAGCACGACCGAAAATATTTAATGAAAGCCGTTCGCGGAATACCGGGGAGGGGAGAAGATTATTTCAGGTTCTGCACACAAGACCGCGGCCAACACCACCACCGACGAGCATCCGATGGAATTCCTGGCTCTACAGTCGGGATGTCAAGAGGAAGGCCAAGATGCTAGCATCATGGGGGCGGGGGCGGGGGCCCGGGGACCACTTCCGTTCCCCTCCCGGGGGTCCCGGCTCTAAAACCCGCGCCGCGCCCGGATCCCCGGGTCCCCGGACACTGGCCTCCGCCCCCCGAGCCCCTCCCCTCGGCGAGCGGAGGCCGGCCCGCGAAGCGCAGTGAGCAACACCCAAACCTCCAGCGGCCCCCGGGCCCCGCCCGAGGCCCCCGGCGCCCACTCCGCGCGGAAGCCACGGGCTGGGGGCGCGGCGGCGCGGGAGGCCGGGACGCAGACGAGGCCGCGGCTGCGTCCGCCGCGTCTCCGGGCGGCGGGTGGGCGGGCGTGGCGCGGCCTGCGGACAGGCGCCGACACTCACCACACCATGCCGTAGGCGCCCTCGCCGATGTAGGAGAGGTTGGTGTAGCGCGGCCCCACGTCGAACACCTGCCCGCGGACCATCTCCGGGCCCGCGCCCGCCGCCGCCGCCGCCGCCATGTTGGCTGCCGGGCCGCCGCCGCCGCCGCCGCCGCCGCGAAAGGCTCGACGCTCCGCGGCCGCCGCTCGGCCCACGCCGCGCCTCCCGGGGGGACTGCGCCGCTGCGGGTGCAGCTGCCGACGCTGATCGGAAAGGAGCAAGGAGGGCAGCGCTCAGGACCGCGGGAGAGACTACGGCCGCTCGGACCGACTGCCTGCCTGCCTGACTGACGGGCGGGCCGGCGGGCGGCGGGAGGGGCGCGCGCCGAGGAGGGCGCCGGGGCGGGGCCAAGGAGCGTGCGCGCGGATTGGTTCCCCGCCGCCTGGGGGCGGGGCTGCGCGGGCCGGCGGAAGCGGCAGGTCGGGGCGGGGCACTGCGGCGGCGGCGGCGGCGGAGTCACCGCCCTGCCTGGTCACGTGCGCCCGCGGGGGTGTTGGCGCGGGATGGGGCTCCGAGACGCAGAAGGACGGCAGGGCGTCGGGACGGGGACGGGGGCCGCGGGCCTGAGAAACTTTCCGGGCGAGGCGAGCCCCGGAGCGGGGCGCTGACTGGGCCGGGGCACGACCTGGGGCCGCGCGTGCGGCTTGCCGACGCTCCGCACACCTCCGCGGGCCCGCGCGACCCCGTGGCCCACGCACACACCGAGGCCTCCAGACGCGGCCAGAAAATGAAAGGCAGGACCGAGACCACGGAAGATATTTGCATACTGAGAAAGTGTGAAACACAAAGCCTCCAGCGAGAGGCTCAGGATCCGCTAATCAGACACCTTCCTTCAACCAGTGTTTGGTGAGCAGCTGCATTGTTCCTGGGCATCCACATTCTAGAGTGAGGAGATAACCCGGTGGGTAGATGAGACAGGAAGGAAGAGAGGTAAAGAATACTCAAGTAGTGGGACCCCGGGGTGGCTCGGTGGTTGAGCGTCTGCCCTTGGCCCAGGGCGTGACCCCGGGGTCCTGGGATCGAGTCCCGCACCGTGCTCCCTGCATGGAGCCTGCTTCTCTCTTGCCTGTGTCTCTGCCTCTCTCTCTGTGTCTCTCATGAATAAATGAATAAAATCTTAAGTGCCAGGAAGAAATACAAAGCAGACTGAGGGGTTGGGGTTAGTGGAGAAAGACAGAGTCAGAGACTGAGACCCACGTCAGTACAGGTAGACAATCTTAGGACATAAAAAACAAATGCAAAGATGGAAACACCAAAACCAAAACGTTAAGATCTAGAGAAAATGAGACAAACACACCGAGGCCCTGAAGTACTCACAAACGCCAGAGGTTGAAAACTTAGAATCCTAAAGCAGGTGAATACCAGGAATAACTAAGACAAATGAGACAGGAGTGGTAACAGCCACTGCTTCTGAGCATTTCCGAGGCCATCTTTGGAGGGGAAGTAAGGATGCAAGATCCTGCATCCCAGTTCTCCAACACTGTGATCTTGAAAGCCCTCAACTCTGGACTTCTAGACGTCAGCAAAGTTTAGTCAATCTCAGAGGTGAATAAGCAAATATTTAAAAACCTGCTAGCAGGACGCCTGGGTGGTTCAGTGGTGGAGCCGCTGCCTTTGGCTCAGGGTGTGATCCTGGAGACCGGGGATTGAGTCCCGCATGGGGCTCTCTGCACAGAGCCTGCTTCTCCTCCCTCTGCCTATGTCTCTGCCTCTCATTGGGTCTCTCATGAATGAATAAATACAATCTTTAAAAATTAAAAAAAAAAAAAAACCTGCTAGGAAAAAAAAAATACGTGGCATGGGAAATAAGACAAAGTTCTAGAGGTAAAAAATTCTCCTTTGAAATATATTTAGTCCACCAAGCAGAATCCAGTTTTAGAGGACACCTAATTTTTATTCTTTAAGATTTTATTTATTCATGAGAGACACAGAGAGAGAGAGAGAGGCAGAGACACAAGCAAGAGAGAAGCAGGCTCCACGCAGGGAGCCCGATGCAGGATTCGATCCCTGGATTCCAGGATCACGCCCCCTGGATTCCAGGATCACTCCCTGGCCTGAAGGCAGAAGCTCAACCGCTGAGCCACCCAGGGATCCCTAATTTTAATTCTTGATTATAAAAAAAAAAATTCTTGATTATAAGAGAAAATCATCTTTTGAAGAACAGGCCAAGATAAATGGAGAGTACTGTGAAATTAAAACTACAATAGCCAAAGTAAAATTCAATAGTTAATGTAGTAAAAAGCAGATTTGACAGTGCAGAAGAGCAAATCAGTAATATAGAAGATAAACATAAGAAATATTCAAAGCAAAAAAAAAAAAAAAAAAGAAATATTCAAAGCAGCAGAACGCCTGGGTGGCTCAGTGGTTGAGTGTCTGCCTTTGGCCCAGGGCGTGATCCCAGAATCCTGGGATGGAATCCCACATCAGACTTCCTGCATGAATCCTGCTTCACTCTCTGCCTATGTCTCTGCCTCTCTCTCTGACTGTCTCTTGTGAATAAATAAAATATTAAAAAAAAATGTCAAAGTGGGGACGCCTGGGTAGCTCAGTGTTGAGTGGCTGAGGTCATGATTCCGGGGTCCTGGGATGGAGTCGCACATACAGCTGCCCCCAGGAAGCCTGCTTCTCCCTCTGCCTGTCTCTGCCTCTGTGTCTCTCGCGAATAAATAAATAAAATCTTAAAAAGATATGTTCAAAGTGGTGGAATTCTTCGAGAAAAAACAAGCAGGAGAACATCATGAAGATTCAAGCTTTAGGCATCCCTTAAAAGAAGAACAAATCAATTTCAGGCAATAATAAATTATAATAAAATTGTCTTTAGGTCTGAAAAGATCTGAAGTGCAGGTAGAAATTTGAGTAAATTCACTGGGATCCAGAAAAATAAGCAGACACCAACTTCGAGATATAATCTGAAAAATTTCTTAGATTTCAGGGATAAAGAACAAACATCTAAAAAGAAAAATATATTTATTAAAAAAATAATTTGGTCTTTTCAGATTCTTCCTTTGTAATAATCGAATGCAAAAGGAAAATGGGAGAGCCCTGGGTGGCTCAGCAGTTCAGCTCCTGCCTTCAGCCCAAGGCGTGATCCTGGAGTCCAGGGATCCAGTCCTACATCGGGCTCCCTGCATGGAGACTGCTTCTCCTTCTGCCTCTCTCTCTCTCTTTCTCTCTGTGTCTCTAATGAATACATAAGTAAAATCTTAAAAAAAAAAAAAAGAAAATAAAATGGAACAAGACTGACAGCACTTTTAGGTGGTAGGTTGTAACTTCTTTGGATGATTTCATTCTCTCCAGTCCTGAATTCCCCTCAGGTCTTCAGCCGTTGCTCAGAATCCCATTCCTGACCTCCAGTCCAGCTTGTCGACCTTGACCAGCTTTACATGACCTCTCCACAGGTGCTTCAACTCCACATATCCAATCTGCCTTTGGTTAGCTGCAGGAGTCCTGCACTCAGAGTGCCAGAGGGTTTCAAGCTTGGCTGTTTCACTTGCTACCTGTATGACCTTGACTTCAGTTTCCTCACTCTTAAAATGAAGATCACAGGGGCTGCCCGGGTGGCTCAGTGGTTTAGTGCCACCTTTGGCCCAGGTTGTGATTCTGGCGACCTGGGATGGAGTCCCACCTCAGGCTCCCTGCATGGAGCCTGCTTCTCCCTCTGCCTGTGTGCCTCTCTCGCTGTGTGTCTCTCATGAATAAATAAATAAAATCTTTAAGAAAAAAAATGAAGATCACAATAGTACCTATCTCATAAGTTTTTTGTGCAGAATGAGTAAGACAACATGTATGAAGAGCCTGGCACATGGCAAGTACTCAATAAATGTTATCTTTTATTATTATCTACCCCACCCAAACCTGTTCCTCATCTTGTGTCTGGGTAGCATCACCACCCAGATACTCGAGCTGGAAATTTGAATATGATCCTTAACAACTCATTTCCCTCCTTGCCTACTCTTCCCTCATCTAACCAATCACAAACTCCTATAAACTCTGAATATTTCTGAAAATCCTGAGGCCAGTTCAGTTGGTGGAGCATGGGACTCTTGATCTCAGAGTTGTAAGTTCAGACCCCACATTGGGTATAGAGGTTACTTAAAAATAAAATCTCTAGGGACGCCTGCATGGCTCAGTGGTTGGGCGTCTGCCGTTGGCTCAGGGTGTGATCCCAAAGTAGCGGAATCGAGTCCCACATGGGGCTTCCTCCATGGAGCCTGCTTCTCCCTCTGCCTATGTCTCTGCCTCTCTCTCTCTATGTCTTTAACGAATGAATAAATAACATCTTTTAAAAAAATAAAATAAAATTTCTAAAAATAAAATCATAATAATAAAATCATATTTCTGAAATCCTTGCTACTCAAAATGTGGTGTCCAGACCAGCAGCATCAGCACTATGTGGGTGTTTGTTGGGAATGTGGCATCTCAGGCCCTACCCCAGACCTACTGAATCAGGATATGCATTTTAACAAGATTCCCCAGGTGGTTTGTGTACATATTTAACTTTGAAAAGCACTATTTATTTTTTATTGAGGTATAATTGACATACAACATTACATTAGTTTCAGGTGTACAACATAATAATTCAATATGTATAAATATTGTGAGACGATCACCATAAGTCTAGTTAACTTCAAGCGTCACACACTTTTGAAAAGCACTGTTTTAGACATACCTACTTCATCCCCATTGCCATTCTGCTACTTAAAGCTCGCTGCATCGACTCTCTCACCTACAGCACCACGGAAACCTTAGTCCTTCTGCTTTCAGTGTTGCCCATCTCCAGTTGCTTCTCTTTACACCCAGGTCAATCTTTCCATAACAAATTTGACCATATCTCTTTCCTCTGAAAGCAAATCAGTGGATCCCCATTGTACTCAGAGTGAGGCCTTTGCCAAACCATCCCTTCACCCCAGCTCTGCTTAACCTGCCCTCCTTACCTTCCATGTTTTGGCCAGATTGGACTATTTTCAGTTCTCTCCTGTCTTTCTTTCTTACCACACACCTATCTCTCATCCTGTAACATGTTCTCTCTTCAGTCTTCCAGCGTTTGTGGACATCTAAAAGCCACCAAGCTAGCAGGGCATGATGCACCTGACCGCTAATTTTCTCCAGAGAACTACTCTTGCCTGCTTCCGTGGGTGCTAAGTAACCTTATGATTAGAGTTTGGCTTCACTTGTGGTTTTCAACAGAGAAAGTTCACTAACCAGAGGATAGCTCTGTTCAGGTCCTTTGGCAATTACTATTTATTCTAAGATAGGAATTAGATATACATCAATCTCTGCTGAGTCAGGTTAGCATGAGCCAGGCCCAGAGGGAACAACCATCTAGCTACACTGACAGCAACAAATATTTGGAAGCACAAGGCTGAGAACGAGGTTCTGGAACACTGTGAGACTGTATGAAATCATCGTCTAAACACAAAACCCTGCTTAGATGGGCAGCTGACCACCTGGATGTCTTCCATGTTGTCTCTCTAGGGTGGTGACAGTTCACAGATCTGTAGAATCTTAGAAAACAGTGGATGCCTGTTATTTTTGCCTGCCCAGCGTGAACTCCTTCTTCTGGAACCAACAACCCAATTTAGCTTTGATTAACTGTCCCCTCTATACTCTTATGTGGTTTGAAGGCTGGCCCCACCCCCCAAATCAAGTGTAAGCGTGTGACCCAGGGCTCCCCAGTTAGAGCCATAGACATTGGTTCAAAGGATGGATGTGTGACCTGATCCAGGCCAATGACACTTGGCTTAGACTTTTACAAAAAGAATTGGAAAAAGAGTGCTCCCTTGCTGCTGGGGTTCTAGGGCAGTGACTATGAGTTGGGACAAAACATGCCATGATGTGAGAAATGCCCTCTGAGAATGAAGGCAAGATCTGGAGGGCAGAGTCCAGAAATGGAGAGAATTTCCTGATGACACATTTTGAGGCCATATTCAACTGAATCTGGACTTCACAGGTTCATGAGCCAATATATTCTCTCCTTTTTTTTTTTTTTTTTTTTTTTTTTTACAGTTTTTTTTTTATTTTATTTTTATTTATTTATGATAGGCACACAGTGAGAGAGAGAGAGAGAGAGGCAGAGACATAGGCAGAGGGAGAAACAGGCTCCATGCACCGGGAGCCCGATGTGGGATTCGATCCCAGGTCTCCAGGATCGCGCCCTGGGCCAAAGGCGGGCGCCAAACCGCTGCGCCACCCAGGGATCCCTCCTTTTTTTTTTTTTATTGAAGTCAGTTTGAGATAGGTTTCTGTCACTTGAAACCACAAGAGTTTCTGACTAATACACTACCCAAGCTCCCTTTTCTGCAAAAATTGCTCAGAATTGTATAATAAGCCACTGAGACATGAATCAGAAACTCATGAATGATGAAATGAGGGGAAAGAACTGGCAATAAGCCTTGAAACTAGCTAAAGATAGAGAGATAACTGAATAAAAACACCACTCAGTAGAGACTGTTTGATACTGATAAGTTGAAATATTTTCTGTTGCTATGGTAACAAACAAACTGCAAAAGAAAAAACTGAGTAAGAGGATTTTTTTAAAAATTGGATTTTAAACTTCAGATTAATGCAACAAAAACCAGAAAGGAAGAAAGAGGGTAGAAAGATCAAGGCATTATGTCTTTGTTTTACATACAATGAAAAGTTATTTTGAAAATAGTATAATTCTATGTATTTTTATTGTAAGAAATTTTATGTCTTATAAATTATTAAGAGATAAAAGGGAAAATGCAATTCATGCAGCAAAAATCAACCACCTTATACCAAAAAGTGTACCAGACATAGTCACATTGTAAATGGAAAAGAAATAGCAAGGAATCATAAAAAAAAACATTAAGGGAAAGAAAAGCAAAATTAAACTCTTGGGACTACATCAAAATAAAAAGCTTTTACACAGCAAAGGAAACCATCAACAATAAAAACGGCAACCCACTGAATGGGAGAAGATATTTACAAATGATATATCTGATAAGGGGTTATATTCAAAATATAAAAAGAACTTCTAAAAAAATAAAAAATAAAATAAAAAATAAAAAATAAATAAAAAGAACTTCTACAACTCAACACCAAAAAATTTAATAATCTGATTTAAAAATAGGTAGAGGACCTGAATAGACATTTTTCCAAAGAAGATATACAGATGGCCAACATGAATATATATGTTCAACATCACTCATCATCTGGGAAATACAAATCAAACTACAATGAGATAATTACCTCACACCTGTCAGAATGACTAAAATAAGAAACACGAGAAATAACAAGTGTTGGCAAGAATGTACAGAAAAAGGAAACTTTGTGCACTACTGATGGGAGTGCAAATGGTGCAGTTTTGGTGGAAAACAGTATAGAGGTTCCTCAAAAACTTAAAAAGAGGGGTACCTGTTGGGCTCAGTTGGTACAGCATGCAACTCTTGATCTTGGGGTTGTAGGTTCAAGCCCCATGTTGGGTGTAGAGATTACTTAAAAATAAAATCTTTTTAAAAAAATTAAAAAGAGGGGATCCCTGGGTGGCGCAGCGGTTTGGCGCCTGCCTTTGGCCCAGGGCGCGATCCTGGAGACCCGGGATCGAATCCCACGTCGGGCTCCCGGTGCATGGAGCCTGCTTCTCCCTCTGCCTGTGTCTCTGCCTCTCTCTCTCTCTGTGAGACTATCATAATAAATAAAAATTAAAAAAAAAATTAAAAAGAGGGGCAGCCCCCGTGGCGCAGTGGTTTAGCGCTGCTTGCAGCCCAGGGTGTGATCCTGGAGTCCTGGGATTGAGGCCCACGTCAGGCACCCTGCATGGAGCCTGCTTCTCCCTCTGCCTGTGTCTCTGCCTCTCTCTCTCTCTCTATGAATAAATAAATAAAATCTTTAACAAAAATTTTTTAAAAATGAAAAAGAGAATTATCATATGAGCCAATAATTCCACTAGAGTATTTACCCAAAGAAAATGAAAACACTAATTTGAAAATATACATATATACTTATGTTTATTGCAGCACTATTTACAATAGCAAGAGATGGAATCCAAGTGTCCTTCCATAAATGAATGGACACAGATGTGGTATATATACAATGGAATATCACTTCAGCCATAAAAAAGAATGAAATCAGGCAGCCTCAGTGGTTTAGCGCCACCTTCAGCCCAGGTTGTGACCCTGGACACCTGGGGTGGAGTCCCACGTCAGGCTCCCTGCATGGGGCCTGCTTCTCCCTCTGCCTGTGTCTCTACCTCTGTGTGTGTGTGTGTGTCTCTTCATAAACAAACAAACAAACAAATAAATAAATAAATAAATAAATAAATAAATAAAATCTTAAAAAAAAAAGAACGAAATCCTGTCATTTGCAACAACATGGATGGACCTAGAGGGTATAATGCTAAGTGAAATGAGTCAGACAGAGAAAGACAAATACCATATGATTTCATTCATATGTGGAATTTAAGAATGAAAACAAATAAACAGAGAAAAAGAAACGAAAAGCCAAACTCTTTTTTTATATATAAAGATTTTATTTATTTATTTGAGGGAAAGAGAGCATGAGCATCGGAAGAGGAGCAGAGGGAAAGCGTGAGAAACAGATTCCACACTGAGCGGGAAGCCAGATGCAGGGCTCCATCTCAGGACCCTAAGATCATGACCCGAACCTAAGTCAGATGCTTAACCACCTAAGCCATCCAGGTGCCCCCCAAAAACCAGACTCTTAAATACAGAGAACAAACTGGTTTTCGCCAGGGAGGCCTGTGTGGCTCAGTGGTTGAGCGTCTGCCTTTGGCTCAGGGCTGATCCTGAGGTCCTGGGATCGAGTCCCACATCGGGCTCCCTGCATGGAGCCTGCTTCTCCCTCTGCCCATGTCTCTGCCTCTCTCCGTGTGTGTCTCTCATGAATAAATAAATACAATAATAAAAAAAGAAAACAAAACTGGTGATCACCAGAGGAGTGGGGGGTGGGGGATGGGTGAAATACATGAAGGGTATTAACTACACTTATCTTGACTGAGAAATGTAAAGAGTTGTTGAATCATTATATTGTATATCTGAAACTAATATGACACTATATGTTAATTATAGTTGAGTTTAAAATATAATTAAGGGGATCCCTGGGTGGCTTCAGCGGTTTAGCACCTGCCTTTGGCCCAGGGTGCAATCCTGGAGTCCCGGGATCGAGTCCCACGTCGGGCTCCCGACATGGAGCCTGCTTCTCCCTCCTCCTTTGTCTCTGCCTCTCTCTCTATGTCTATCATAAATAAATAAATCTTTAAAGAAACAAATAAATAATTAAAACTTTTTTTTAAATTACTGAAGACAGAGTTTCAGCGCAGAATGAAGAGTAAACGAAACCCAAAACATCAAAATACCAGAATATTAGATTATGGAAGTTAGGCAATGTATAATAAATAAGGCAAATGTAAATAAATATGAAAAATGTAAATAGGGGATCCCTGGGTGGCTCAGCGGTTTGGTGCCTGCCTTTGGCCCAGGGCACAATCCTGGAGACCCGGGATCGAATCCCACGTCGGGCTCCCGGTGCATGGAGCCTGCTTCTCCCTCTGCCTGTGTCTCTGCCTCTCTCTCTCTCTCTCTCTCTCTGTCTATCATGAATAAATAATAAATAAATAAATAAATAAATAAATAAATAAAAAGAAAAATGTAAATAGCTAAAGTTTCTATATAAAAACAGGAAAATCTCAGATCAAAAGACAAACTCTGAATATGTACTGTTGTTAAATATAAAAAGAGTGCTAAAGAAATACATATAGTATAAAAAGGCATTTGGCACCTTAGTGGTTCTATTCGTTAAGCCACTGACTCTTGATCTGAGCTTAAGTCTTGATCTCAGCATCATGAGTTTAAACCCTGCCTTGGGCTCCATGTGGAGAGTACTTAAACAAAATAAAAAGATATTGTAAAAAAAAAAAAAAAAAAAAGATATTGTAACACCAAATTGTACCCCAAAAAATAGCAACATAAGGGCAGCCCCGGTGGCTCAGCGGTTTAGCACCACCTTCGGCCCAGGGTGTGATCCTGGAGACCCGGGATCGAGCTGCACGTCAGGCTCCCTGCATGGAGCCTGCTTCTCCCTCTGCCTGTGCCTGTGCCTCTCTCTCTCTGATAAATAAATAAATAAAATCTTAAAAAAAAAAATAAGGTGGCTACTCCTGGAAGCTTGGAGGGCAATTTCTTTAATATTAGGCTGAAGGCTGGGCTGGCCACTGGCACCATTATTATATAACACCACAGTGGCCCAAACAGAGCAGCTATTTTTCATGTCCTTTCCCGGGGTCCTCTTATCTATTCATCCCTTAAACTTCTGAATCCTCTGCTTGCCAGATAGAAACTTTCAGGTGTAGGTTCAGAAAACTTTGAATCCAATGGAGTCAGGATGAGGATGAAGTTTGCCAGGCACCCAAGGTGCAATATTTAAGGAGGTGATGGCTCCAGGGTCAGGGAAGCACAGCAGCAGCAGCCGTGGGAGGGCACCTCCTTAAATACTGCATCCCCAGTGCCTCAGTTGCCTCACCCGAGCCCTGGCCCTGTCAAACCAAATTGGTCTAAACAGTAAAGACTGTCTCATCTAACAGGAATCCCACAGGTAAGGTTCTTGCCCCTCTTCTCTGCCCCTTTCTAGTCTCTACCCTATTCTGTGCGTTGACATCATCCTTGGGCAAATGGGGAGATGGCTTTAGCATCTCCAGACTGCACGTGGTGACCCACTATTCAAAGGCAGAAAAGGGATTGTGTCTTTGGGAGTCTCCTTCTTGGAACTCTAGAACTTCTAGAATTCTCCTTCTTAGAAACCGCCACTCATCAGGCTTCTGCTCATGCCTCACCAACAAATGGGGTTATGTGCCCACCACGTCTAATCATCATCAAGAAGGATGGGGCACCTGGGCGGTGCAGCCAGTTTAGTGTCCAACTCTTGGTTTTGGCTCAGGTTGTGATCTTAGGTTGAGAGATCGAGCCCTGCATGGGGCTCTGTGTTCAGCAGAGAGTTTGCTTGGGACTCTCTCTCTCTGCTCCTCCCCTCCCTCTAAAATAAATAAATAAATCTTTAAGAATAAGGAGACCACCGTGAGTGCTTTAAGCTGGTCAAGGTTTACCCCAGGGACCTAGGAGAGGGTGACTCTCCCCTAGTTTTATGGGGAAAGGTAGACACCCCAATTAAATTAAGGATGCAGCATTCAAAAAGAAAGAGGGAGTGCATGGGCCACTGCAAGGGTTATCTCACACGACGTACTCATCCCAGAGAAGCCATCACCTTCACCCAAGTCTCCCCGTCTAGCCCAAATCACACATATCAGTTCCACATTCAAGCATACAGGCCTTCCTTACAAATCTCTCCTTGAACCTCCCACGTGCCCACTCTGTTTCCAGCTCACCCAAGGGCCCTTCTACTGTCTCAGTTCCCCAAGCCAAAAAGTAAACACTTTCTTCAACCTCACTCTTTACCAACCCCAACATCCAATTGATACCCAAATCCTCCTCCCTGGTCTACCTAAATATTGCTTGCTTTTTATTTATTTTTTATTTTTTTAAGATTTATTTATTTATTTATTCATGATACACACACACACACACACACACACACAGAGGCAGAGACACAGGCAGAGGGAGAAGCAGGCTCTGCACCGGGAGCCCGATGTGGGACTCGATCCCGGGACTCCAGGACCGTGCCCTGGGCCAAAGGCAGGCGCTAAACTGCTGAGCCACCCGGGGTGCCCCTATTTTTTAAATTTTTAAATATTTTAAGTTAACATACAGTAAAATTGACTTTTAAGATGTACAACTCGGGATGCCTGGGGTCTTCTTATCTGCTTATCAGTTGAAAATGAAGAACATTTTTTTTTTCCCCAGTTTAGGGTTGTTATAAATAGAGCTACTATAAACATTTCTGTATAGGTTTCTGTGTGAATTTAAGCTTTCATTTCCCTAGAGTAAATACCCAACAGTGGAATTGCTGGGTCCTATGGTAAGCCTGTATTTAACTTTACAAGAACCTGCCAAATTGTTTTCCAGAGTGACTACACCTCACACACCACCAGCAATACAGGAGAGTGCTAGTAACTGTATTCTTGCCAGCCCATGGTATCATCAATATTTTTTTATTTTGGCTATTCTAATAGGTGTATAATGGTATCTTTTATGTTTTAGTCTATAAGTTTTATAGTTTTACATTTAGATCTATGATCCATTTTTAGTTAATTTGGGCATAACATGTGAGGCTTAGATTGAGGTTCTTTTTCTTTTTCTTTTTCTTTCCCCTCCCATGGAGGTTCAATTGTTCCAATACCAATTGTTGAAAAGACTGTTCTTCCTCCACTAAAGTGCCTTTGCAGCTTTGTCAAAAATCAATTGGCAAGAGGTGACATCAGAGAAGATAGCAGAGTAGGGAGTTTCAGGACTCTTTACAGAAACAACTAAAGTGGCAGAAGGGCCTGCAGCGACTATTTCAGAACTCTGGAGGCCAGAGTCTAGCTAACACTTGCAGTAACAAGGGGCGGGGGCTGATAAAGAGGCTGGGAAATTTCAGTCAATTTCAATTTTCTTATGGGAGCAGATGCCATGGCTGCCCCTCATTCTGGTAGCGGGCAGCTGCAGGGACTGTAGCCTGCATTCCTGGCAAAGCCTGTGGGACCCAAGGAGTTCAACAACAACCTTGTCCTCCAAAAACTGAGATTGTGGGGTCTGATTACTAATTGCAGCTTTTGATTGCTGAGAGGCCGGCACAGAGGTTGGCCATTGTTTCAACCCCAGCCTGCTGAAGCAGCTCCCCAACTGTGAGAGTATTTAAAGAGATAGAACCTCTTTATTTTTCCTCTCTTGGGAGCCAGACACTTTTTTAAAATCTTTTATTTTTTAAATTAATTAATTTATTTATTCATATAGACATAGAGAGAGAGAGAGAGAGAGAGAGGCAGAGACACAGGAGGAGGGAGAAGCAGGCTCCATGCCGGGAGCCCCACGTGAGACTTGATCCCAGGACCCCAGGATCACGCCCTGGGCCAAAGGCAGGCGCTAAACTGCTGAGCCACCCAGGGATCCCCGGAAGCCAGACATTTAAGGAAATTTCATCAGATCGTTAGCTGACTTTAGAAACAATGAAAGAGGAACTTCAGTGGACACCATCACGAGGAATACACCCTGTAAAAATAGTTTGGAAAAGTCCTAAAAGGATGGCTCCAGCCATCAACAAGCAAAATCAACAATCCCTAAAAAGTGAGAGAATTAAATTCCCAGAATTACCACAGAAGAGTACTCAGAATGTCCAGTTTTGAAGAAAAAATTTAAAAACATACAAAGACGGACACCTGGTGGCTCAGTAGTTGAGTGTCTGCCTTGGCTCACCCCAGTCCTGGGATCAAGTCTCCCCACCCCCACCCCCGCCCCATCCGGCTCCCCACAAGGAGCCTGCCTCCCCCTCTGACTATGTCTCTGCCTCTCTCTGTGTCTCTCATGAATAAATAAATAAAATCTTTAAAAGAAAAAAAAGAGGTGGATGCTTAATTGAGCCACTCAGGTGCCCCTATCTTCTAATTGCTTTTAATTATTATTTAATTATACTTGTTTATAACTTTTATAATTATTTTATAATTGTTATAAGTTTAAGATATTAATTGTCATTCCCAAGACAATCGTTAAGAAAGTAACTTGAAATATATAGAAAAGGAAAAAGGAGGGAATCAAAATGGTACACTCCAAAAATAATCAACTAACTTTTTAAAAATTGGTGGTAATAGAATAGACAAACAAACAAACAAAAAATATATATATATGACACACAGAAAACAAATAACTAAATAAATCCTTTTTCACTGGCAAAAGGAAATTCCAGGACATTTGTGTATCAGGCTTAGTGAGGAATCAGTCCAAACTGGAGCACAAAGAGAATTCTGAGGAGGAGGTCTTCAGGGAAAAGATGAAACTGATCAATTATGGCATGAACATTTGGAAGGATTATTGCTAATGTGTTTGGAACATTTGGAAGAAAATAGGTCTAGGTACTTAGAAAACTAAACAAGTGAAAAAAAAAAAAGAAACAATTATAAATTCCAGGTAAAACCACCTTGTAAAGGAAAGAAAATCTAATAGTTTACAGCTTGAGTAAAGAATGTTTATGTGGTCAATAATGTAAACACAAACTATTGATTCAACTATAAACTATAGAAACCTATAATGTGAGAATAAGAGGAGAAAAATGAGGGTTAGAGTGATGCACAAAAGCTCATTCCTCACTGCCAGAATAAGAAATAAATATTGTGGCAGCCCCGGTGGCGCAGCGGTTTGGCGCAGCGGTTTGGCGCCGCCTGCAGCCTGGGGTGTGATCCTGGAGACCCGGGATCGAGTCCCACATCGGGCTCCCTGCGTGGAGCCTGCTTCTCCCTCTGCCTGTGTCTCTGCCTCTCTCTCTCTGTGTCTATGAATAAACAAATAAAAAAAAAAAAGAAAAGAAAAGAAATAAATATTGTCTAAAATTGATAAATAAAAAAATAAATCCTTGTTTTCTAGTAACCACATTAAATGTAAATGGATTAAAACTATTACAGTAAAAGACAGAAATTGGCAGAATGGATAAAAAATAGGACATGTCAGGGAGCCTGAGTGGCTTAGTTGGTTGAGCATTTGACTCTTGATTTCAGCTCACATCATGATCTCAGGGTTGTGAGATTAACACACACACTGTATGGAGCCTGATACAGTCAAGAGTCTCCTTGAAATTATCTCTCTCCCTCTCCCTCCTCCCGTGTTCTCTCTCTCTTTAAGGTACATAAATAAATCCTTAAAAAAATAGGATGTGTCTTTATGATGTCTACAAGACATTCACATTAGATATAAAGACACAAAGAGATTGAATGTAAAAGGATGGGAAAATGTACTCCATGCAATAGTAAACAAAAGTGCTGGGGTGGCTGTACTATTATCAGACAAAATAGACTTTCAATCAAAAAACTTTACAAAACAGGGACACCTGGGTGGCTCAGTGGTTGTCTGCCTTTGACTCAGGGCATGATGCTGGGGTCCTGGGATCGAGTCCCACATGGGGCTCCCTGCAGGGAGCCTGCATCTCCTTCTGTCTGTGTCTCTGCCTCTCTCTGTGTCTCTCAAGAATAAATAAACCAAATCTTAAAAAAAAAAAAAGAAATTAAAAAAAACTTTACAAGACAGAAATAAGTACATTATATAGTCATATAAGGTTACATAAATCAAGAGCATATAACTATAATACGTATATATGTACATAGGGGCTCCTGGGTGGCACAGTTGGTTAAGCATCCAACTTTTTTTTTTTAAATTTTTATTTATATATGATAGTCACACAGAGAGAGAGAGAGGCAGAGGGAGAAGCAGGCTCCATGCACCGGGAGCCCGACGTGGGACTCTATCCCGGGTCTCCAGGATCGTGCCCTGGGCCAAAGGCAGGTGCCAAACCGCTGCACCACCCAGGGATCCCAGCATCCAACTCTTGTTTTTGCTCAGGTCTGATCTCAGGGCTGTGAGGTAAAGCCTCACATCAGGCTTCATGCTCAATGAGGAGTCTGCCTAAGATTTTCTCCCTCTCTTTTTCTCTCCCTCTCTGCCCCTCCCACTGCTCACACGGGGTTTCTCTTGGAAAAAAAAAGAAAGAAAGAAAGAAAAAAGAAAAGAAAAGAAAAGAAACGAAAAGAATAGAAAAGAAAAGAAAAGAAAAGAAAAAGAAATGAATCTGGGGAAATTACTACTGACTATAGTTCTTGAAAAAGAATTATAAGAGAATCCTATGTACAATTGCATGTTAACAAATTAGATAACCTAGAAGAAAGGGACAAATTCCTTGAAACACACAAATAACTTAAATTGACTCAAGAGGAATTACCAGGGATCCCTGGGTGGCGCAGTGGTTTAGCGCCTGCCTTTGGCCCAGGGCGCGATCCTGGAGACCTGGGATCGAATCCCACGTCAGGCTCCCGGTGCATGGAGCCTGCTTCTCCCTCTGCCTGTGTCTCTGCCTCTCTCTCTCTCTCTGTGTGACTATCATAAATAAATAAAAAAAAAATTAAAAAAAAAATAAAAAAAATAAAAAAAAATAAAAAAAAGAAAGAAACAGAATGATATCCTTAAAAAAAAAAACTATCAATAAACAGGGGTGACTGACTGGCTCAGTTGGTAGATAAGGGGCACCTGGGTGGCTCAGCGGTTGAGCATCTGCCTTTGGCTCAGGGCATGATCCTGGGTCCGGGCATCGAGTCCTGCATTGGGCTCCCTGCGAGGAGCCTGCTTCTCCCTCTGCCTGTGTCTCTGCCTCTCTCTGTATGTCTTTCATGAATAAATAAAATCTTAAAAAAAAAAAAAAAAGATATGAGCTTTCAACACTTCCATTCGATATACTATTAGAAGTTCTGGTCAGAGAAATTAGTCATGAAAAAGAAATAAAAAGGCATCCAAATTAAAGAGGAAGAAATAAAATTACTTCTGCTTGCACGTGGCATGATCTTATAAGACCCTAAAGATCCTACAAAACACTGTTCAAACCAATAAGCAAATTGAGTAAAGTTGCAGAATACAAAATCAACACACAAACATCAGTTGCAGGGCAGCCCCAGTGGCTCAGCGGTTTAGTGCCGCATGCAACCCAGCGCGTGATCCTGGACACCCTGGATCCAGTCCCATATGGGGCTCCCTGCATGGAGCCTGCTTCTCCCTCTGCCTGTGTCTCTGCCTCTGTCTCTCTCTCTCTCTGTCTCTATGAATAAATAAATAAAATCTTAAAAAAAAATCAGTTGCATATTTATGCACTAACAATGAATGATCCAAGAAGAGAATTAAGAAAACAATTCCACCTGAAATAGCATCAAAAAGTATAAAATACTGGGGATCCCTGGGTGGCTCAGCAGTTTAGCACCTGCCTTTGGCCCAGGGCGCGATCCTGGAGTCCCGGGATCGAGTCCCACATCGGGCTCCCGGCATGGAGCCTGCTTCTCCCTCCTCTGTGTCTCTGCCTCTCTCTCTCTCTCTCTCTCTCTCTCATAAATGAATAAATAAATCTTTAAAAAAAAAGGTATAGGGATCCCTGGGTGGCGCAGCGGTTTGGCGCCTGCCTTTGGCCCAGGGCGCGATCCTGGAGACCCGGGATCGAGTCCCACGTCGGGCTCCCGGTGCATGGAGCCTGCTTCTCCCTCTGCCTGTGTCTCTGCCTCTCTCTCTCTGTAACTATCATAAATAAATAAAAATTAAAAAAAAAAGGTATAAAATACTTAGGAGAAATTTACTAAGGAAACCAAAGGTTTGTATGCTGAAAACTATGAAGCATTCCTGAAAGTAATTAAAGAAGATACAAATAAATGTAAAGACCTCCCAAGTTTGTGGATTGGAAGACAGTATTGTTAGGATGTCAATGCTACCCAAAATGCTACACAGATTCAATACCATCGCAACCAAAATTCCAGTGATGTCATTTGCTGAAATTCATCCTAAAATGCACATGGAATTCCGAAGTACCTCAACTAGTCAAAACAACCTTGAAAAAGAAAAAAAAAGTATAGGACTCATGCATCCCGATTTTAAAACTTATTACAAAGGGACAGTACCCAAAACAACATAAACAAATACGGGCACACAGACAGACATAAAGCTGCTTTGAAGTCTTTGTCAGACATTCCCACATCTATGTCATGTCAGTGTTGACATCTACTGATCGGCTCCTGCCAGGCAAATTAAGGTTTTCCTGGCTCTCTGTAGGCTGAGTAATATGTGTTCATTGTTACAAAAGCGTTGGATTGTATCCTGGACATTTTGAATATTATGTCATAGGACTCTGCGTTCTGTCTAAATCCTATGAGAATGTTGATGTTTTTGTTTAAATAGGCAATTGACTTGGTTGAGTTCAGGCTGGAAGTTTTATCCAGTCTTCTGTGGGCTGCAATTTGGCATCAGCTCCATTTACAAGCCTTTGCAGTCCTATTCAGCTCCGTCCTCCAGATGCACCATCCAGTGGCCAGTCTGGGGCCTGGGAGGTGTCTGCCCTAGTTTAGTCTTCAAATCTACAGTGTGCTGTTGGGAGTCAGATCCACACAGTTAATAAACCACTTTGCAATCTTCCCAATCCTTTTCAGTTCCCTGGGGTTGGTTCCTTTTTGTGTCCTCTGGCCAGAGATGTAGGGCTTTATTTCCCCCACTTTTCCACATTCTCCCACGACTGGACCTATATCTGGAGCCAAGTGGTGGAGGAGAGAGAGAGAGAGAGAGAGAAAGGGAAAAAGAAAGAGAAAGGCTCACCCTCTTGAGAATCACAGCCCCTCTGATCAGAGATGAAGATTCTTCTCACTCAGAATTTTAGGTTCCTGAAGGCCCCCATTGCCACTGCTACTGCTGCTGCCACCATCAACTCAAAATTGCCTAGGGAATGAGAAGAGAAAGACCAGAAAAAAAGATAAAAAGAGAAACAGAATCTTTCCATATTTCTCTCCATGTTTAGAATGGCCTTTCCCACTCCTCTAGCCAGAGTAAGGGAGTTCTCCTGACGCTCTCTCGTTCATGCTATGTGCATTTCCAGGTTTCAGACTGTGTTGAGTCTAGACTGGGTGACACTTGAGGGAGGGGAAGGAGGAAATTCACTCTAATTCACTACTAATACTTTGAATTCTGGCATTCTTCCCTAGTGTGTCCATTATTTTTTTTTTTAAGATTTTATTTATTTATTCATGAGAGAGAGAGAGGCAGAGACATAGGCAGAGGGAGAAGCAGGCTCCATGCACCTGGAGCCTGACGTGGGATTCGATCCCGGGTCTCCAGGATCGCGCCCTGGGCCCAAGGCAGGCGCCAAACCGCTGTGCCACCCAGGCTGCCCCTAGTGTGTCCATGATTATTTACTTTTACTCTCCAGCTTTTATATCTGCATTCAGTGGGAGAGACAGGGTGGAGTTTGCTGATTCCGTCTCATTCTCATCTGGCACATTTCATTTTGTAGGGTGTCCTCGACACAGAGATGCATTATGATTTTGGTAGGTTCTAGGCACTTTTGCATTTGTGGGCTCCTTCCTCTAGGAAAAAAATTAAAATACATATTATATTGCTTTGGTACCAAGATGAATATAATCCAGGCTGGATTCATTACTATTAACAGTCTTTTATGTCTTCTGATTGCATGATAAATTAAGACTAAAATATTTTTGTGGGTCTCTAAAAATATGATGGATAAATTGACTCTGTTTCAATCAGGGTCTGTTCAATGTTTCTTCGAGGCTAGACCTAGGACGTGTCAGAGTACCGCTGAGATGATAGTGTGTTATTCTCAGCATATCACGATGATGACTTGATTGTCATGGGACCCTCGACTGGTCACAGGAACCTTGGCTTCATTGTCAAATTGCTGTCTGCTGGGCTTTTTTTCCATACAGTTTGCATTTTCTCCTTTGTGATGCATAAGTATTTTGTGGGGAAATATCTGAGACCATGCCAATTCTCCAGTTGTCTCTATTTGCCTAATAAACTATCCTGAAACCTAGTGCCATCACGAAAAGCACTGTATTGGGACACCTGGGTGGCTCAGCGGTTGGGTGTCTGCCTTTGGCTCAGGATGTGATCCTGGAGACCCGGGATTGAGGCCCACGTCGGGCTCCCTGCATGGAGCCTGCTTCTTCCCCTGCCTGTGTCTCTGCCTCTCTGTCATAAATAAATAAATAAATAAATAAATAAATAAATAAATAAATAAATCTTAAAAAAAAAGAAGAAGAAAAAGAAAACCACTTTATTGTTCTTATGGATTATGCAAGGCACAGTATATCTGCCTTGGCTCTGCTCCCCCATGATCTGGGGCCTCAGTGGAAACGACTTGAACTGCCAGTAACGTCTTAAGTGGCTGGTGACTGGAGGATCCACTTCCAAGACGGCACCTGGGCTGGGGTGGCTGACAGGCTCAGTGGGGATTACTGTCATTGGAGACACCAGCGTGTGATTTCTCTCTGTGGCTTGGATTTTCTACAGCATGACTGCGGTTCTGAGAGTTCACAAGAACACCAGAAAGAGTGTTCCAGGAGACAAGGCAGAAGTTGCAGGGTTCTTCTGGTCTGGCCTCAGGATTCAGTGTCCTTCCTGCCATGTTCTTTTGGTTACCAGTGAATCTCTATGCTCCCCCGGATTCAAGGAGAAGGCAACTATTCACCTCCTGGTAGGGGTGTGGCTGAAGAGCATGTCAGGTGGGGAGATTCTGGGATTTTATTCATTCATTTGAGAGACAGAGAGAGACAGAGAGAGAGAGAGAAAGGGAGAGAAAGAGCAGGAGCAGGGCAGAGGCAGAGGGAGAAGCAGACTCCGTACTGATCAGCGAGCCCAACGCTTGATCCCAGGACCCCGAGATCATGAGCTGAGCCAAAGGCAGATGCTTAACTGACGGAGCCACCCAGGCGCCCCTGGAATCAGCCTTTTCTTCAAGAAGACATAATTCCTTTTGGTGAAGGATGATGTTCAGAAACCAAGATCTGGGTGCTGATGTGCTTGTTGCTAATGGGATGACAATGCCTCTAGGCTCTCTCAGTGGGCAGTGCTAGGGCAAGTGTGCACACACACACAAACACATGTGTGTGTATAAACACATACTCTCTGTGTCTCTCATGAATAAATAAATAAAAATAAAAATCTAAAACACACACTCATACATATGATCATATACACACATATATACATACACGTGTACAAATATATAATACAACATATACAATCCTGTAATTACACAATATGTATTTGTTCTATATATGCATGCGGACCATACACACACACACACACAGTTCACCCTGACACCTCCAATTCCTTGGCCTGCCCCCTTCCCACATTTGTGGTTCTCCTCCAACAGTGAGAAAAACCTGGCTCCCATCATCCTCAATATATTTGCTCAATCCCCTTGTGTGTAACTGATTTTCCGACCATACCAGCTGCCTCCTTGGCTTCCAGCCATGCTGCCATCTCCAAGGAGAGGGAGGGAGGAGAGCGAAGAAAGAGAAGGAGGGTTTCAAGCACTTTGCAAGCTCACCCTCCACTCGGTCCCTACTTCCCCTGCTTCCTTTGGTCCTGACCCGGCTTGCCTGGCCTCTCTGTGGCTAGGAGCCCTGGGCTCTCCCTGCCCCAGCCCCTGCTTCAGTCCTTCACTCCTTCTGGCTGCCCTTTCACTCTTTCTTTTCATTTTATGATTTTTTTTTAATTATAAAAACATTTCTGTGCTCCTCTTTACAAATTCAAATAATGCAAAGCATGCAGAGCAAGGCATGGAAGTTTACAGCTACGCTCTGCACTCCACCTCCAAGAGATAACCAGACTTTCCCCTGCTTCTAGGAGCACACTCATGTGTGCATTCATTTTCATACAATTCATATTCATAGAATTTTAAACATTCATGGGATAGTTTGATATATTTTCATTGCTTGTTGTCTTGGTCTGAGCATAACACATCTGCCACAATCTTTCAAAACATACATTGGGATCCATTAAAAGAATGTACAGTAATTTCTCCTTTTACCTACAGTTTTTTTTTTTTTTTTTTTTTTTTTTTAAGATTTCATTTATTTATTCATGAGAGAGAGAGAGAGAGCAGGCTCCATGTAGGGAGCCCCACGCGGGACTCCATCCCGGGTCTCCAGGATCACACCCTGGGCTGAAGGCGGCGCTAAACCGCTGGGCCACCCGGGCTGCCCCCCTACAGGGCCAGGGTAACTTTCCTGGGGGCCAGATGCCCTCCCCAAGCGCTGTCCCCCTCTGGAGCCTTGTCCAGCATCCGCAGGCGGGCTCTGGCCTGGGTTTGGTCGGGGGAGGCGGGCAGGCCTCGGAAGCGGCGGGAGAGCGAACTCCGGGGTTGGCTCCCGGGCTCTTCCCCTGGGTGCACGCGGCGGCCGCGACCCCCACAGCTCCCGCAGGGGGCGCTCTCCCCCACCCCCCGGCCCGGCCGCACCCCCGCCGCCCGCACCTTGGGCGCCCCACACCCACCTCGCCCCCAGTTCGTGTAAATTCCACGCCGACGAGCCTGCTTGCGTGCGCAGTGCGGGAGCCCCGGGGGCGCCGCACGGTCCCAGGCCGTCCGCGCAGCTCCCCCCGCCCCCCCCGGCTCCCCCCCGCCCCCCCCGCCCCGCCCCGAGACAATCGAGGGCTTGTTGCTGCCGAAGAGACCAAAGCCTGGGCCGCGGCCCTGGAGGCCCCCGCCCCCGCCGCGCCGCACAGCCCGCACCCCCTGCTCCAGCCAGGCCCGGGGACCGGGGGTGCGGGGTGGGGGGTGGGCGGGGGGCCCCCACTCTCCCGCCTTTGCTGGCTATTTCCCTTCTAAACGGAGCCACCGGGCAGCTCCTGGGACGTGAGGTTTTTGAGCAAAGCATGCTGGAGGCCAACGGGCCGCACGCGCAGGATTCTCAGATTCACTCTATTCTGACTCCCCGCACGGACGCCCACGCAGCCGGGCTCCGTCCCTCTAACACGCGCGCACACACACGCGCACACGGCGGCTTCCCAGCCACAGCGGGTGGTGCCCGGAGCTGCGAGTTCGGACTGGGGGGGGGGGGGGCGGCCTGGCCGAGTTGGCTGCGCCCGGCCCCTGAGCCTCTCCCTCCAGGGCCTCTGGGTGAGCCCCGGCCCCCCGCGGCCTCCTCAGGCTCCCTTGGGTCCTCCTGGCCCAGGGTCACCTCCCAGCACAGCCCCAGCCCTGCAGCTCCAGGCCCGGCCCTGCTGCCGCAGCCTCCCTCCCCACCCCGCCTTCCCTCTCAGCTTTCTGGACTCCCCCAACCACACTGCCCGGAACCCAAAGTCTGGCCTGAGCCTTTTTACTTTTTATCAAGGTGTGCCCCCAGGAGAAGGGGCCTCTGTCCCCCGGATTCTGCACTCCCAAGTCCAGACCAGCCGACCCAGCAAGTGCCTGTGAAGAACTGGACTGTTTTGGTGTCCTGAGATAACACTAAAGCTTTTTTTTCCTCCCCTTCTGATCTTAAAAGTAAAACATGCTTACCAAAATTTGGGAAAATACAGAAATAGTCATACAAAACCAAAATAGAAATCCAACCACCCAGAGGTAACGATGGTTCCAATTGTGGTAATTCCTTTGGGTCTTTAAAAGAAACTTTATTTATTTATTTTTTTAAAGTAAGCTCTACACCCGACATGGGGCTTGAACTCCACTCACAACCCCAAGATCAAGAGTGGCATGCTCCACTGACTGAGCCAGGTGCCCCCCCTTTGAGCTTTTCCTGTGTGTACATACACATTTATGCATAAGCTTTCATACACTTTGTGTTTTACTTTTGTCATTTAACATCATCTTCTCAAAATTTTCTCCTAATTTTTATATTTTTCTGGTTATTTAGATTCCCCCCCTCCCCCCCTTAAGCCTCCTAAAATTCAGGAACAGCATTTTAAAGGCTGAGTAAGATTCAACCCTATGAGCAACTCCAGCTGGTGGAGATCTGGGCTGTGCTCCATCGCTGGCTACAGTCGCAGCGCCCTGGTAATTGTGTTACTCCTTGTCCTCCCCTCCTGGTGGACACAGTTCTGCATCCAGACATGGGAATGTTTGCCCTCGTCCCAATTCGATCATGAATAGGGGCCTCGCTCATCCACATGGTGTCACCCTGTGGATAATCGATGACCTGGACCTCCCTAGGAGGTCCTCCCAGAGGACAAGGGGTTGGCAGGGTGGGGGAAAGTGGATGGAGGTGGTTCCTGGGTTCTGTTGTGGGCACCTGGGTGGAGTGGACAGTGAACCCAATCCCTAAGATGAGGCGGGGCTCACAGGGAGTGTGGTGAGTTTGGATACATTGAGTCAGAGTGTCCAAAAGGAGGGCAGCCCAGGGTGGCTCAGCAGTTTAGCGTCACCTTCGGCCCAGGTTGTGATCCTGGAATCCCGGGATCGAGACCCACGTTTAGCTCCAGAAGCATGGAGCCTGCTTCTCCCTCTGCCTGTGTCTCTGCCCCTGTCCCTCATTCTGTGTGTGTCTCATGAATAAATAAATAAAATCTTTAAAAAAGAAGTGTCCGGAAGACTTTCCAGGGCATTCTCTAGAAGCAGTTGGAGACCCATTGCTCGCCCACCAGAGGCCAGTGGTGGGGGTGGGGGTGGGGGAGTACTTTGCTTGCCACGGATTGCTTAGCAGCTCGGTGGAAGGGAGAAGCCAGTCACCCCAAGCATTTCACTAACACCTGTGTTAGGGCACCAGTGGGCGGGGGGAGAGGAGGAGAAGGGACACTGAAGTTTCTGGCAATTTATCATGACTGTCCTGTCTCCTAAGCTTATCACGCACAGGTCTCAGATGGTCTGAAGTGCAGCATTGTTATCAACTGAACCTCAGTTCAAAGAAAAGGGGGCACATGCTGATGGTCTCAGCTGGAGCTCTAGCTTGGCCAGATTTACCTTCCAACTTGGAACCTCTGCCTCTGTGACTCAGTGGCCCCTGGTAGGGCAATCAATGATGGCCCCTCCCCTCACTGCCAGAGGAAGGATCTGGTGCCCAGAGGGAAGAGAGACCCCTTAAGGTCAGCAGTGGGGGATGTATCCTAGAATTCCAGAGGCGGGGTGAAGAGAGTCCCCACCACTTCCACGTCTAAGTCAATCCTCGCTGCAGCCCTAGGAGGGGGTTGTCATCATCCCTGTTTGCAGATGAGAAAGCAGAGGCTCCGAGAGGTGAAGTTCCCCTGGCTGCAGAGGCAGGCTCGAACCAGGTCTCCGCTCCCTGCCCCTGCCTGCCACTCCACCTGCTTCCACAGGGAAGCTCCCTCACCTGTCTGCCTCTGCTGACACTTACAGACCTGGTGAGTTACAGCCTTCCTTCCGTGGATGTGGCAACACCAGCCTGGGGCCTGGCCTTCAGCTGAAGACACAAGATGCAGAGACTGTGGCTCCTGACCTAAGGGAGAGAAATCTAACTGCACAACTGCAAAGCACCATATCTCTATTGCTCGGATGACAAAAATAAACCCCCAGGAGGGCAGTGACCCACGCAAGCCCACATGGTCATTTAGGGCCAAGAGCAGAACAAGGCAACAACCTCGTCCCCTGTTCCTTAAAAGTCCCCCAAGAGTCAATCCACACATACGTTGCCCACCCCTGTGGGTAACCGAGGGAGTACAATCTGAAACCACAAGGAAAAAAATAAAAGGAGAAAAAAAATGAAGTCACAAGGAGATGCCATTTCATGTTCCACTGATAAAAATTTAAAAAACTGATGGAATCAAGCAAGTGCTGGTGAGAGTGTGAAATGGTGGATGCCCCATGCACTGCCGCCCGTATAGCACAAGGTCTTTGCACAACCCTTTCCGGGGGGTGAAGAGGCGGTGGCTGCTGCTGTCTTGCAATTCCTAATAATTTACCAAATGGGGGATCCCTGGGTAGCTCAGCGGTTTAGCACCTGCTTTTGGCCCAGGGCATGATCCTGGGGTCCCAGGATTGAGTCTTGCACCGGGCTCCCTGCATGGGGCCTGTGTCTCTGCCCCAGCCCTCCCGTGTCTCTCATGAATAAATAAATAAAATCCTTAAAAATTTTTTTTCAAACAGGTCTGCATTTAGATTTGCACAGGGCCCTGCAAGTCCCGCAGCCAGTCCTGCCTGGCGATCTCACTCCTCCATATACACCCTAGAGAAACTCTCACATGTGGGTACTAGGAGACCCATCAAGAATGCTCAGAGCAGCTCCATTTCTGCAAAAGGCCAGAGACCCACACAGCACGAATGAATCGGAGAAACAGAATGCTGAGTGACAAAAATGTGAAGAACGCACACAGCCAAGTCCTGTTTTCATAAAAAAAAAGACAAGGAAAATGAATAGCAGCGTGGTGGGTGCCTGGCTGGCTCAGTGGATGGAATGTGTGACCCTTGATCTAGGGGCTAGGAGTTCGAGCCTCGCGTTGGGTGTAGAGATTACTTAAAAATAAAATCTTGGGGGCAGCCCGGGTGGCCCAGCGGTCTAGTGCCTGCCTTCAGCCCGGGGCGTGACCCTGGAGTCCCGGGATGGAGTCCCACGTCGGGCTCCCTGCATGGGGTCTGCTTCTCCCTCTGCCTGTGTCTCTGCCTCTCTCTGTCTCTCACGAATAAATAAAATCTTCAGAAAAGAAAAAAGAGATGTCTGGGTTGCTCAATGGTTGAGCATCTGCCTTTGGCTCAGGGTTTATCCCGGAATCCGGGATCAAGTCCTGCACTGGGCTCCCTGCATGGAGCCTGCTTCTCCCTCTGTCTGTGTCTCTGCCTCTCTCTCATGAATAAATAAAATATTTAAAAATAAAATAAAATAAAATAAAATCTTGGGACGCCGGGGTGGCTCGGTTTGTTAAGTGGCCAACTGTTGATTTCGGCTCAAGTCATGATGTCAGGGTTGTGAGATTGAGCCCCATATAGGGCTCTGTGCTCGGTGGGGAGTCGGCTTGAGATTTTGTCCCTCTGCTCTTCCCCTTGCTTGCATGCTCGCTCTCTCTCAAATAGATAAACCAATCCTAAAAAAAAAAAAAAAAAAAAAAACCAAAAAAACAAACCTCTATAAAGATGATGCAGAGAGGTAGGCCCTCAAAGGCATACGTGGAGCTTTGGTATTGTTGGCCAGACCATTTGAGTTTGGTCGGTGGGTCGTAACGTATGCATTATTATCTAGGACATCAGTTCTCGGGCTGTTTAGGGTGGATACTCCTTATTTTGACGGGGGAAGAGCCCACCCGGGGGTGCTGCAGTCAGGATCAGTGGGGAGACCCGTGCGGCCCGAGCCGGGGACCCGGCACTCCTGAGGCTGAGCAGAAGCTGCTAAGATCCAGCTTCCTGACGTGAGGCCTTGGTTTCCAGAGAACACAGCGCTGCCGCCAGACAGTAAAGGTACTAGGTTGCAGCATGTGTACATATAGCTCTGACTCCAAGATTTATAGCTTTTGTATTTTATGTTTCATTTTCAGTGACTTTATATTGTCTTAGTCTCTGGGCAAAAGGTCTTTCATTTCAAGAGGTCTTCCTTTTTTGAAAAAAAGGTTTTATTTGAGAGCGAGCGAGCGAGCATGCGCACGAGTGGGGAGGAAGTGGAGGGAGAAGTAGCCTGTCCACTGAGCAGGGAGCCCGATGCGGGGCTCGATCCCAGGACCCGGGGAGGGGAGGTGGTCTCCCGTGCCACAGCCATAGTGGCCCAGGGGCCTGCCCGGGAGGAGCAGCAGAGCCACCGTGGCCGCCCGCACTGTGGCCAGAGCTGGCGCCTGCCCGGGGCCCTCCACCTGGGTGGGAGCAAGCCCACGGCTGCTCTGAGGAGGTTGTGCCCACTGCTCGGCCTTGGGCAGGCGGATGGCTGGGACTCCACCGGCCCAAGTGCCCAGAACTGACCCAAGATGAAATGTGGCTTTGTGTCTGGGCCTTGACTGTCCTTGACTGGTTCAGAACCTTGCTCTGGCCCAGACCAGCCAGACCAGAACGGGGGTGCCATGCAGGACCAGAAGGAGGTAGGTAGCTAGGTCTAGGACCTTCTGAGGGGGACTCTGGGGGCAAGGGAGTCATCGGCCCTCCCACTGGCTCCCAGTCTCCGTCTCCCTGGCTCTGCTGACGGTTGGGCTTGCTTCCCCAGGCCTCCCTCCCCTGCTGGCATAAGACGCAGTCCTGACCACCCCGCTTTCACCCTTCCTGGAGGCAGGCGGTTGTGTGTGCCAGACTTGGCCTCTGGGTGCAGGTTTGTCTCCCTCTGGCTGATGTCCCAGCCCCCACCCGCCATCGTGATGGGCTGGACTGGCAGGTGAAGGACACCCAGCTGCCCCAGAAGCCACTCAGCCCCTGCCTGCCTGCTGCCTGGCCCCTCAGGCCTCCCCCTCCCCCTCCCCAGCAGCCCCAGAGGGGATGCTCTCCTGGGCTCAGGCCTCTGAGCTCAGTGAGAGTGGGGTGGCGGGGGGAGTGCGGAGCCGCCATCTGGCTACAGCAATGAGATTCAGACACACGAGGCAACTCGTTTGTGAACAATCAAGACAGCATATACTTAAGAACGAGGTTCTGCTGGGCAGATTCTGCAGGGAGCTTCCAAGGAGGCGGAGGGGACCGGGCAGGGGGAAGACAGATGGGTGAGTAGGTGGGGCTGGGGGGGTGGTGCTCAGGGCCTGGCTCGAGCCCCAGCCCCCTCTCGGTGACATGATGGAGACAGATAAAGCTGCCTCCCTTGCAGAGAGGCCTGAAATGGGAGGCGCACAGAAAGCTCTCAGGGTGATTTGGGAAGGGACTAGAAGCTGGCCTGGCAAGGCCCAAATGTGGGCAAAGGCTTAGCTCCAGGGCAGGGCTTGGGAGGAGCGAGGGACACAGCAATCTGGCTAGCTGGTCCCAACCAAACAAACCCCAAAACACAAGTGCCTCCCTTACACTTTGGGGCCATGGTTCAGCAGTGTCTGCATGGAAGCATTCTGGATGTTTTCCTGTTGCCCTGGAGTCCGAGTTCAGCCAGGAGCACAAGAGAGCTCCTGGCAGCTGCTGGCCTGCCCGCCCCCATCTGAGTGTTCCGCTGGGAGGGGCCTCATGCTCAGGCTCCTGTGGGGTCCCCAGTGTTGTGAGGTCCCCCTGGGCCTTGCCCCTCTGCACAGGCTCACAGTGGCCAGACCCTCGGCCTGCTGGCACAGGGTGGCCTAGAGCCCAGGGAAGAGAACCAGGCTGGGCTGGCTGGCCAGGAGCAGGGCAATCTCCCCAGTTAATCTGCTGGCTTTGTGGGGAGATTGGTAGATGGCCCCCCAGGGCCCCAGCGGCTTTTAAACACACCCTGTGGACACTCAGGGGCACCAGGTGCTCAGAGGTGAGAGAACGCAGGACTCGGGCGTCAGGGTTTCAAAACTCGTGGTTTATTGACACTTGAGCACAGTGACCCCTGGGAGGAGACTGAGTTTCTGCCCCCACATCCTGGGACTTGGCCCTGCAGACAAGGGCAATGGCCATCCCGTCTTGGAACAAGACGCCCCTTGCAGAGAACACCTCTCCCAGGAGCCCTGCTGAGACGTGCAGAGATGAACCCTTGGCAAGGCTGGCACGGCGCACTGAATGGCAAAGCTCGGCGCATTTGGCAAAGCTGCGGAGCCTCGACGAGAAGCGCGGGCCTCCTGGGGCTGCCTCCCGTGGGCTACAGGCAGAAGCAAACCCAAACCAGCTTATTTTGCACGGGCCCATTGGGCTTCGGTGCAGCCCCCGTCAGGGCCAGGCCTAGACCCGCCCGGGCCGCGCCCGGGCCCTGGAATACTGCTGAGGTAGCCGGGGCACCCACGAGGGAGGGGGGCGGGACACGGGGCTGCGGCCCAAGGCTGGCTCCGGGCCTCTCCAGGGGGGCCTGGGCCCGCCACCGCCCCCCCTGCAGCGCACCCCTTTCCTAGTCCTGGGCGCGAGGACAAGCGAGGTCGGGGAGGCCGCGCACCCGGCCCCGCACGGCAGCAGGCTGGCAGCACGACTGGGCGCGGAGGGCGCGGCCGAGCCCTGCCTTGTCCCCGGGCCTGGCACCTGCTGCCCCCCCGCTGCTGCCTGGGCTCAGCTCCACCTGGGCCCCAGCTTGTGATCCACATATGGCGCCAGCGTCTGCGGCTCCTTTCTCTTCCAACCCACTTAGCTGCAAGAATAGACACTAATAATACTTCATCACCCCTCCCTGCTGGCGGTCGGGGGGGGGGTTCCCGCGGCACTGGCCGCGGCTCCCCAGGATGCACCAGGCTGGCCCCTGAACCTCCAGAATTCCAGGATCTGCCACACAAATCCAGCGCAACCCTGTACCCTCTAAAGGAGAAACTGAGGCCCAGGAAGGCTCCAGGACTTGCTCAGCTCACACAATGAGCTAGTGGCAAGGCGAGGGTTGGGAAGGGGGGCCCGGCTAGGGGCGCTCCTCGGACTGTGGCCTGAAGAGAAGGGGGACCAGGACTTTCAAGGCTGACCAGCCCCTGGTCAAGAGGGAAGAGGCCTCTGTGACTAGGTGCTTGCACAAAGCCAGCGTCTGTGCAGCATGAACAAGGGCGCCCTCAGCCCCAAGGCAAGGATGGGCAGCACCAGACAGCAGAGGCCTCTGCCAGAGGCGGGGTGGGCACTGGGACAAGCCTGGAGAGATCTCCTGGGAGAGCCTCGAGCCCGGGCAGGAGTCAGACCATCACGTGGGGGATCCGGGCCCCACGGGTGAAGCCGCACTCCTGATGGCAATCACGGAATAAGATTAGCAAAGAAATGAGAAAAACAGAAGCTCGTGCTTCCTCCATCTGCTAAGATCATGCCCAGGAGCAGCCAGGCTGGTGGTGAAGGGCAGGGCCACGTGCCACCTCCTGCCGGCCCTGAGCCGGGAAGGGCCGAAGAAGGGCTTTGGACCCCCGGAGAGCAGCAGGGCCTTCCGGTTAAGTGGGGCAACACAAGGTCACTGTTGGCTCCTACCAAACCTTCTTGGAATTGTGGTGTTTAAGGTACTTCCCATCATTTCCACGGCACTGACCCCATCATCCGAGCAGCTCTATCCCTGCTGTGGGAGTGAGGGGTAAGCGCCGAGCCTGCGGGTGGCACCTCACTGCCCCACTGCCTGCCCTGAGCTGGCTCCCTCCCTTCCTGCGTCAGGGTCCGCTTGTCTGGGGCCTGGAGGGGGGCATCTCACCCACTGCCCTTCCCTGGGCTGAGGGCCCCCGAGGCTCCCACTGTCCGCTTCCTCGTCAGCAGGGCTCCCTCTGTGCACGCGATCAGGGTCCTCCCTGCGCTCTCCTTGCTGGGGCCTGGCTACTGCGGGTGGACTCTGCGGACCTCCTGGCCTGGGGGCTGGTGCCAAGCTCCCTCCTGCTGCCCACCTCCCAGCGACATTCTCTAGAAGCCTCAGCTCAGCTACCTAATGCTCTTCCCAGGCCTGTAGGCCTGGGTCCTCCCACCAGAGATCCCTCTCTCATGGCCCTTGACCTCTGCCTGGACTCCACCTAACCTGCCACTTCCAACTTGACACACATGCCATATCCGCCTCACTGGATGTGAGCAGCCAGGCACCTGGGGTTTCGTGGCTCCCAAGCCTCACCTGCCCAGAGCATGCTAGGGAATGTGGAGCCCTCCCTGAGGCGGTTAGGCTGTGGGCAGAGCCAGGTGGCAGAGGGTGACAGCCATGGCGAGCGGGAGACAGGAGGGTTTTGGGGGCTGTGGGGCAGGTGAGCGGGACAGGCTCCAAACCAAGCCAAAGCCCCCCAGCCTGCTTCGGACTTGCCAAGGCCTCTTCAGCGTGTTTCCCAATGAAACCGACTCGATTACTAACACAAGACATTCTAGAACATTCCAGTCAAACGAGGAACCCGCTTCAAGGAGCTCAGTCCCTCAGCCTGGGCACCAACCAGAGACATGAGACATGAGCAGCAAGGCCAAGGTGTGGAGGGAGGCTGGCGGGGCCATGGTCACCCGGAGCTCCCGGAGGCCCGTGGTCTGGCCCAGGTAGCACAGCACAGCCTACGCTCTTAGGGGCTGCTTTGCTAACTTCCAGCAGCGAATGGAATCATGAGAAGTGGAAAGAACTCGTCCGGGAAGAATTCTAGCCAAAATCATGCCACTAGAACAAAATAAATCCTGCTTTTGTAAAAAACTGAAGCATGCCTATTAGAATCCGTCCCAGGCCCGGCGGGTCTAGCCTTACCTAAAGCTGTTTAAGGCACTTGAATGGCTTATTAACACCACCTGGAAAAGTGTTTGTTTCAATCCTGATTTAGGAAAAAAAAATTCAGTAATACTGCAAAAGAAGTTTCTTCAAAAAAAAAAATCAATACTTAAGTTTTCTAAGAATAAAATAAATGCTAAGCTCTGCTTAAGTTATATGACACAACAGGTCAACTTGGCACTGACAAAACAAAGGCAAAAACCTGAAATACTGCTTCTGAGTTAGACTTCCCTGGGGGGGAAAAAGCCCACAAATAAAAAGACACACGTGTCATCGTTCTGACCTCCCCCTCCCTGGGTGTGCGCGGGATGGGGGGGCAGGGGGGCAGGGAGGCTGGGGGCCGTGAGCACCCACTGCAGACCAGATCCCTGGTGCGCCTCCCTCCCCAGGGGCCGCTCTCCCCACTCGGGAAGCCAGCTTGGCAGGCCAGGCCCAGCCAGGCCCATCTGTAGAGACTGGGGCCTCCCAGCCGTGGCCAGTGAGGAGCAAACGAGAAGCCTGAGCCAGGCGCCCAGGACACGCTTGGAAATGTCCGTCGCTCCTGGGTCTGCCCGGGGACTCACGTGCAGCATCCTGCTGCCCCGGGCACAGGCCCAGTGTCTTTGGTCTGGCTGTGGCCCGCGCTTGTGGTCTCTGGCCCTGCCCCTACCCAGTGGGGCTGGGAGCAAGAGCTGCTCCACTTCCTGGGTCATCTTCTCTTTGGTGAGGTCTCTTCCCTAGGCCTCCTTTGGGGATCCAGGCCACCCCACTGCCTGCCCGAGCGGGGCATGAATAACCCCACCACCCAGTGCAGTTCCCCAGACACCAGGATGGACTGATGCGAGCAGGGGGTTCGGGGCCCTGGGGAAGCACTGAGGATGGCACCCGCCTGCCCGCCACCGCCTGTCGGGTCCTAAGGCATCTGAGGGGAGGGGTGCGGGTGGGGGCAGGGGGCCTACACCTCCTAGCTGCTCTGCGGAGTGCTGGTCTCTGGCTGTGAGAGGCCAGAGGGCACATCCCCTGTCCCCTGGGCCCCGCCCTTCAGTAGGTCTCGGGGGTCCCTGAGGAAGACCACCATGACCGTGATGTTGTCGTGGGAGCCCCGCTCCCGGGCCGCGGCCACCAGCTCCTCGGCAACCTGCAGCCCGCTGCCCTGCTGCCGGGCCAGGTGGCTGTGGACGAGGCCCGCGACCTCCTGGTGGGGGACGACGTCGAAGAAGCCGTCGCAGGCCAGCAGCAGGTAGTCCTCGGAGCCCGTCAGCTCCCGAGAGGCCGAGTCCGCCTCCCCTGACACGTAGGGCTTCTGGAACACATCCCCTGGGCACGGGAGAGAAGGGCCTCATGTCAGAGGGCCGGGCTGCCCGTGGCCGAGTGCATCCCAGCGGGCCCGGGCCTCGCTGTGGCCACCCTGCTCCGACCCCTGTGTTCACCGTGGGGGCAGGTAATTTCACGTGGTGCTAAGGGCTATGAAGAAAACACGAGAGGGCAATGTGGCAGGCTTATTCTGCTGTCCAGAGGGCAGAGTTAGAGCCCAGCTGGGCCAGAGGTCAGCTCTACAAACGGCCTTTTCACTTCCAGCGGAGCCGGGCCTGGAGTCAGAGAGGGCAGCTGGCTGAGGTCGAGGGCCTGCTGTTCCTTGTACTCACGTCTGCAGGTTCCCTTCCTCTCAGGCCCCTCTGCCTGAGACCCCAGATCCCATATGCTAGCAAGTCCCATGGGGGTTACCTTCAAGGTGAGCCCGGAACCCACCGTCCCCTCCTCACACCTTGCCCAGGCCCACGGGTCCCCTCCTTCTATGGGTCCCCTGCCCTCCAAGCGTGCACCAGACTGCTCCGCTCCCTGACGTGGAACCACCCGGGGGGCCCCCCTCCGTGGAAGGAGCCTCCGCTTGGAGAGGCTCACCTGCCACCTCCCCAGCCCTGTGTGTCCAGGGACCCAACGGTGGCAGCAGAGGGAGAAGGGCTGTTGGGCAGGCACCTGTGGCAGGAAGGCCAGGAGGGACAGGTGCCACATGGGGCTCGGCAGGAATGGAGTTTTAGTACCTTCGGGGAGACGTGCGGCTGCTGAGCCCTAGGCGGGGGCCCAGCAGCCATAGGATGCTGGGAAAATAGGCTTGTGGGGGACAGGAGGCTGCTTCTTTTCCTTTTTTTTTTTTTTTTATTAAGAATCAGGATGAATGGGGGGCAGGTAACCAATAATCTTAAATTATAGAATATTTGTAAATGACCTTCTAGCACGTATAGCAGCTATCCAAGGGTCTCCTAGGAGGTTTTTCTGGGGAGCTGTTTTAGTGGGGAGATCACTGCTACAGCTTAAACCAGGAGGTGGAAGTTTCTGAGGTGTCTGCACGTGCGCTAACTTTACCAGAGGCCCCTCGCAGTCTGATTACATGGCCCCACAGGCCACAGGTGCTTTAGCAGCCCAGGACGCGACTGTCCCCTACAGCTGGGTGACCCTTGGGCCTCAGACAAGAGGCCTCCGTCTCCCGCCCCTTGGCTCCTTACCGATGGCTCTGGACACGGCCAGGGTCCCGTTGACTCTCCAGCAGTCCATGTGGGACACGAAGCCGCCCAGCGCCTCAATGCGCTCCTTCTCATCCTGTGGGGGAAGCCAGAGTAGGGGCCGGGGTGCACCCGCGGGGCAGGCTGCCCAGCGTGGCTGTGCGAGGGGAGCTGCAGCTCGTGAATGATGCCCAGAGGAGGCATCAGGACAACAGTCAGAGACCAGGGAGACCTGAAGGGTCTCCGGCTGCAGGAACAGCCACCTCAGTTACGGTGCAGACATGGACCACCCGCGGCCACTGACCCCCCGCTGCCTCACCTTTCACTCAGGATACTGTCCCCTCATTGCAAGCCGCTGGGACAAGAGCACAGAGAGCAAGCCTGTGCTCCGTCCTGGCGACCTGCCAGGGCTGGATGAAACCTGACCCAGGCCCTGTTCTTTCTCAAAGCCCTTCCCCCAACCCCAAGTGGAAGCAGCACCCACCACCAGGGCACCAGCCTCCTCGGCTGGGAGCTTCCCACGCCCCCCGGGACAGTGTCTGCTGGCAGCCCAGGCCCCTCTCTCTGGGACCACAGATGTGGGCCCTTCCACCTGCAGAGGGGCTCCGCGCTGATAGGGACCTACTGCAGGGGGAGGGGCACACTGACACCAAAGGCTGGGCCTCCCATGCGGTTCCAGCGGAGGCTCCCGCACAGGAGGCAGGACAGGACCTGACCTGCCTGCACTGCTCCCTCTGGGCCGGAGCACCCACCGTGGTGTGGGCGGTGCCAGAAAAAGGCCGAAAGGGCCATGAATGTGGGCAAGGAGGAAGGAATAAGCAGGTGGAAGGGGAAGAGAGACTGGCAGGGTCTGGGGAGAGGCAGGTGGATCCGCGCACATGCAGAGGCCTACGGACCTACGGACGGGAGCAATCCCTGGCCTCCGGCCTGATCCCCACCCCTTGGGGACTTTGAGGAGCTTCGCACAATTCAGAGGGCACCCCCAACCTGCGTCTGTAGGAAGATATGGTTTCCTACACACTCCAGCCCAGCACAGCCCACTCAATGTCCGCGAGGTGGGGCCATGGCGAAGGGGTGACAGAGGGTGAACTGTGAGCTGCCTCCGGGGCCCTCTCACAGCCGGGCTGCACAGCCCCCAAGTCCACCTCTGCCCCCTGGGAACGGGAACTCCTGGACACCGCCGCTCCCAGTGGGAATCTCCCAGCGGGTCCAGTGCTCCCTGGCACGCTGAGCCTGCAGAGGCCGTCCAGCCAGGGGGCTCAGGCTTTCTGAGCCGGCTGTGGGGACAGGGCTGGGCTGAACGGGAGGGCAGAAAGGTTGCTGGGTCACAGCTCCTCTGTGGCCGCCGCTGACGGAAGCACCTTTGCGAAACCACTAGCTCAGGCCCTCGGCTTGATGGGCCAACTCCGTCTGTGAGCCAGAGAGCAGGCGGCCGAACCAGGCCTCACTTCTCTATCCCAGCATCCCTCCTCCCACTCACTCCCTGTCCTGACCCTGGTTTTCTCCCTCTACCCTCATGCTGCATCCCAGCTGCCTACCCCATCCCATGACTCCCACCTGTGTCACCATGCCTGGCCCAGGACTAGGGGATCATTGGACTTGGGGCACCCCTATCTTGGTCTCCTATCTCCTTGACACCCACCCCTCAGCTGCCTTCCCGCTCATCCTCCCCACTGGCCCGAAACAGCTTCTCCACGGTCGAGCTCAGAGCTGGTGGCCAAGTAGGTTCCCACTAAGGGCCATTTCCCACCCAATCTGGATTTTGAGGCCCTACTCAGCTGGGCCTCTGGTCCCCTACTTCAGAGAGGCGACCCTGTCCAGCCATTTCCTCTCATTCCCTCCTGCCCTGGACTGAGTGGCCTCACTCACCTGAGCACTTCTCAGGCAGTGGCCTGTTCCTCCTGGGCTTGGCTGGCAGTGAGGTCAGCTGCACAGCCAATGTGACCGGCACTGCACTCGGCCACCCCCAGGCTCTCCTCCCAGGTTTCCATCAGGCTGTGCTTCCCTCCTACTTCTGATGGCACATGCCCGCTCTCCTGCCACACGCTCCCCCCCACCTCCCACACACCTCAGCTCTGTGAGCATGCAGCCCCCAGGCCCGCAGCCCCAGACCTGCCTGCCTTCACAGGGTGTCTTACCGACCCTGCACTCATAGGTAACACCCCACCTCGTCCTCCCTGGCCCCTGGTCCCCTGACTAATGGCATCACCATCTTCTTGGATAACCAAGGCCCCCTCCCCATCCTCAAAAACCTGGATTCTTCTCTGTCCCTCCTGAGGCTACCTTGACAGGCAGGTCCTCCCCATTGCTGGCCAGGAGACTGCAGTGGCCTTTATTGTTACCCAGCTCTCGGCCTACCCTCCGGTGGTCTGATCATTCCAGAAGCTTCCAGAGATTTCTTATGAAGTTCCTAACACAAGAGCAGTTTCTCAGTGGCTGGTCCTGCCTAAACCTACCCTTTCCTTCTGGACCCTATGCCTGGCCTATTGGGGACCACCGACTGCCAGGATTTGGCTCCTGCTCCTTCCCCTCTTTGGCATCTCCCGGCACTTTGCCCACTCCTGTGGCTTGTGGCTGCCCGTTACCCTGAGAGGTGCTAGGAGGCTCACTGCCTCAGTAAACTCCTGGGTGCTGTTTGCTGGCCTGCACTGAATCCAGACAGCAGATCCAGGCTCTGTCCAGACAGCAGCAGACCAAGGTAGAGTGCCATGGGGTCCCCACATGTACCTCACAGCCGGTTTTGGCAGCTGCCAGGCCCTCCCTGCAGCTCACCAGGTTGTCACCAGTTTCCTACTCTCGTGACCAATGTGGTGATGGCTGCTTTTTGTGGGAGACTGTTCACCGGGTCTTTGATTACTTCTCTGTGTGGGTGACAGGCTAAGCTTGGGATCACAGGGCTCATTAGCTGGGCATAGCTGGCGGGGTCAAGAGAGCTCTGGGATCTAGTCTCTCCAGCCATGTGGGGTGCATATTAACGAGAGAACAGACACTTTGGCAGGCTTCTCCCATGCAAGCTGTGGTCCCAGCACCCCACATGTCCCAGGCAGCTTGATTCTTATCTCCCGGGAACCCCGTTTCACAGACAGGTGCTCAAGGCTGAAATGGGTAGAGCCAGGACCAAGCACAGCTGTCTGGCTGCGCTCTTTGTGATGCTGCTACACTGCAGGGCTCAGGCAGTGCCTGGGAAATGCTGCCCAGAGAAGGCCCTACTGGGCTGGAGAGGAGGCACACCAGCAAGCTTGCAGGGGTGCAGGCAGGAGCAGGCCAGGCACCCCGAACAGAGGCTCGTGCCTAGTTCTGACTTAGACTGCATTTCACCTGACTGCTTGTCTCAGGGAAGAATGGTCCACCGGGGAGCAGGTGCCAAATGCCTCAGGGCTGCAGTGAGGGTGGAGGGACACAGGACAGATGCCACTTCTCAGTTGTGTCCTCTGGGCAAATTACTTACGTCTCTGAGCCTCAGTCCTCTCCTCTCTATGGTAGGGAGAACATATGCAGGAGCTGAGGCCAAGGAAAGCTGCGTTCCCCGCTGTTTTAGGGATCACTGCCTGACACTCCCTGCAGTACTTTCCAAATCCAGAAGCCACAGAAGGACAGCTCCAGTCGGTTATATAAAAGCCAACGTGTCTACAAGGCGAAAGCCCATAAGCAAAGACCAAGTGGGGGGCTATGTGCAAACTGCTGTAGACAAAGTGCTGACCTACAAACTGATAAGAACAATAGCAACAGCTCCGGAGACAAATGAGTCAAGGACAAGAACGAAGGGCTCTCCAGAAGGGCAATGTAAATGATCTTCAGTGTTTGAGAAGGTGCTCAGTCTTGGTCCATGAGACAAACGCAAACTGAACAGCCGCCTCCCTTCCCCTCAGACTGTCAGGAGCCGATGGTTCGGTGGGGCCGTGGGCAAAGGGACTCCCGTGGCCACGCAGCCTGAGGGGAGCAGTGTGGCAACTGTGCCAGGACCACAGTTGTGAACACTTGGACCCCTCCGCCCCACTTTTAGGAAGCTGCTCTGTTAACGTGCTGCACCCTGAGCAATGAAATATCGTACAAAGCTATTCACTGCGGTGTTGCTCCTAGCACAGGGACTGAGGGAGCCTGGATGTCCATGGACAGGAGTCCAGAACGGAGCTCTGCGGAGCCCTACGGAAGGGTGGGGGCGCTGCCGGTGCTGCCGTGGAATGCCCAACCACGTGGGGATAGCCGAGTGGGGACAGGGCACGTGGGCGTGCCCCAGGATGTGATCTCCTGCTCTCCTACTTCAGGAGACAGGCAGACTGGACACAGAGGAATGTCATCCTTGTGTTCAGGTGACGACCCTGAGGCTCAGACAGTTGAGTGACCTCAAGATCTCAGCGTAGCCACTACCCAATGAAGCCCCAAGGCTGGTTCCTTCCTACCTGGCTCAGCATCACCTCCTCCCTGGAGCCATCCCCCATAGCCTAGGTGGCCAGCTACCCTTGGCCCACCCGCACAAAGTGTGGGACCCAGCACTCAGACCCTGCTTCCCGGGCTGCCTGCTGGGCAGAGGCCCCAGGTCTCCCCTGCAGCTCCAGGCTCCATGCCACTGTGGTGAGAAGGGCTCACTTGGGACTTTTGGCTGTTAATGCCTCAAGCTTTAGGGGACCGCCCCTCTTCAGCCCCAGACACTGGAGTCAGAAGGGCCCTCCCTCTGGAGGAACACCAGGAGCTCCCTAGATAGATGGTCCAGGGCCCCTCTTACTTCCTCACCCATCCGACCAACTGCTATTGTGCAGTGTGACAGGGGGCTGGGGATGTCCCAGGGATAGACAGAGGGGGCTTACCTGTCGCTCAGGCCTGTGAGGCTCCATCAGCTTCACCACCTGTCCCTGCTGCACCAGGATGACCTGGGAGTCCCCAAGCCAGGCGATGTGCAGGGTCTTTCCCACGATGAGTGCGCACACCCCTGTAGTGCCGCTCTGCAGCCGCTGCAGGGAGAGAGGGGAGCGGGTGGGCTGGGTGCCGGCTCTGCGGGCCCACGCCTGTCTAGACGGACTGGCTCCTGGAACAGCGCTCAGCCAGGTCAAAGGAATGAACTGGTAAAGCACACTGGGGCACAGGACTCTCCCACGCCGCATGACAGGAGAGCACATCCTGTGTGGTCCCGTTTACATACAACTCTAGAAAGCACGCACTCTATCATCTGTAATGCCTGAAAGCAGATAGGTGGTTGTCCTGGGATTAGGTGGGCAGGAGGGTGGGGTGACAAAGGACGGAAGAAACACTTCGGGGGTGATGGATATGTCCGTTACTGTGGGGAGGGTTACACAGCTGTAGACACATGCCAAAACCTATCCAACTATACACTTTTTTATGGAACCAACAGCACATTGTACACTTGTAATATGCACAATGTATTATGTGTCAGTTATATCTCAATAAAGGTATCTTTTTTTTTTTTAAGATTTTATTTATTCATGATAGTCACACACACACACAGAGAGAGAGAGAGAGAGGCAGAGACACAGGCAGAGGGAGAAGCAGGCTCCATGCAGGGAGCCCGACGTGGGATCCGATCCTAGGTCTCCAGGATCACGCCCCAGGCCAAAGGCAGGCGCTAAACCGCTGCGCCACCCAGGGATCCCTCAATAAAGGTATCTTAAAATACTAGCAGCCTAGTCTAAATACCTGCTTCAGAGAATCACTATTCTGGGAGGTGGCCCGGAGCTCACCGCCCGGGGTGACAGTGGCCACGAGGGCTGAAGCACCTCAGTGGCTCCTGCGTTACAGTTTTATTTATTTATTTATTTTTAAAATATTTTATTTATTTATTCATGAGAGACAGAGAGAGAGAGAGAGAGAGACAGGCAGAGAGAGGAGAAGCAGGCTCCATGCAGGGAGCCCGACGTGGGACTCGATCCCAGGACTCCAGGATCATGCCCTGGGCCAAAGGCAGACGCTCAACTACTGAGCCACCCAGGTGTCCCTCGCTTTACAGTTTTAGATGCTACACGGCTTTCTATTAAGATGCAAGTCTGGCTTTGCTGATTTCTGCGGGAGTATGTGCTCAGAGCATCTGCTGTACACCCCTTTCCAAGTGTCCTTACGAGCTATGTTGACTGGGGCAGGTCCTTTAAGCTCTCTGGGCCTCAGTTTCCTGATGTCTAAAATGAACACAATTTTAGTAGCCACCTCGCAGGGCTGCTGGGAGGGCCCCATGGAAGTTCTGCAGGTAAGGTTCAGTGGGTGGTAAGTTCACAGAGGAGGGGTCAGATGTGTTCTTTCAGAAACAAGTGCCTCATCCCTACGTGGCTACAATTTCCGAGGAAGGAAACGCCCAGCAGACACCAGCAGCCTGCCAAGACCTGAGTGAGCAAGGGGAGGTGGGGCCGTGTATTAATCATGCGTTTTATTTTCTCTCTTTTCTTCTTTATTTTATTTCTTAAAAATATTTTATTTATTCATGAGAAATCCAGAGAGAGAGGCAGAGACACAGGCAGAGGGAGAAGCAGGCTCCATGCAGGGAGCCCAATGCGGGACTTGATCCCCGGACCTGGGATCACGCCCTGAGCCGAAGGCAGATGCTCAACTGCTGAGCCACCCAGGTGTCCCAACTTTTCTTCTTTAAAAAAAAAAAAATTGGGGGGGATCCCTGGGTGGCTCAGCGGTTGAGCGCCTGAGCCTGCTTCTCCTCCCTCTGCTTGTGTCTCTGCCTCTCTCTCTCTCTCTGTGTCTCTCATGAATAAATAAATAAAATCTTAAAAAAATAAAAGTTAAAAAAAATTTTTTTTCAATATTTTTAAAATTTTTAAGTAATCTCTACACACACTATGGGGGTTGAACTCACAACCCCGAGATCAAGAGTCTCACTCTTCTGACTGAGCCAGCTGGGTGCCTCTACTTTCTGAGGCTCTGACAAATTAAGGTACTTACTAATCCTGGAGAGAGTGCCCCTCCCAGGACAGGCTGATCCTTAAAGACAGCAAATGTCTGCCCCGAGCACACAAACTTCATGCATGAGCCAGGCAGCCGGTGTGAACCCATGTTCTCAGCCACCTCCTCTGTCTCTCATGCCAGGCTCCTTCCCCTGGCCTGGACAGCTGGGGGCAGCCCCAGTAGCAGAGAGCCCATTGAGGTTATTCAAACTATCCAATCCTTTTTTAAAGAATGTTTTTAAAAGATTATTTGAGAGATGGAGAAAGGAAGAGAGAGAGCAGGAGTGGGGAGACAGGGCGGGGGAGAGGGTGAAGCAGACCCCCGCTAAGTGGGGAGCCCGACACAGGGCTTGATCTTAGGACCCTGGGATCATGACCTGAGCTGAAGGCAGACATTTAACCGACTGGGCCACCCAGGCGTCCCGAGAAACTATCTAATCCTAAACATACCTACCCTGCCTCGCCCAGGCCTTCCTGTGAGGCCACCGTGAAGGCTCCGGCCATGCTGTGTTCTCTGCCTCCTGACCAACCCTGGTGCCTCCCCATGTGGCCCTGTGTGGTAGGGTGTCTCCTCTTGGGCACTGTAACAAAACTCCTCTTTCAAGGTGGTGTCAGTGCCTGTCATCTTGCCATACCTAATTGAAGCAGAATCCTGGGCACATTTTAAAATAGGCTGCCCAGGGGCAGCCCAGGTGGCTCAGCGGCTTAGCGCCACCTTCAGCCCAGGGCATGATCCTGGAGATCTGGGAGTAAGTCCCACATCGGGCTCCCTGCATGGAGCCTGCTTCTCCCTCTGCCTGTGCCTCTGCCTCTCTCTCTCTCTGTGTCTCTCATGAATAAATAAATAACATCTTTTAAAAAAATAAAAAATAAAACAGGCTGCCCTTCCCTGTGAACCCTGCACACCCACCAGAGTGGGGCAGGTCCATGTCGCTGTGGGGCCAGGCATGCTGGACCAGAGGCAAGCCTGATGCTGCTTTTATTCAAATGAAAGACAAAAGCCCCCTTTTACTGTAGGAATGAAGAGACATGAGGGCCAGCAGAGTTTAGTGAGGACCTTCTAACACCACCAATCGCTTTGATTCCTTTCCCTCTGCCAGACGGGCCTCTCTGATGCTAATGGCTACTGGCCCACAAACAGCATGCGAGGCCCGCTCATTGCTTCTTACCTCTCGCTTGGCTTTCCAGAGAAACATCTCATCGGTGCGCCGGAAGGCTTCTCTGAGGGCTCCCGCGGGGTCCGTGAGCAGCTCCGGCTGGCGGGCCAGATTGGTGTGCACGTGCACGGCGGCGTACTGTGCAGCGTCCACCCCTCCGTGACCATCGAACACGGCGAAGTAGGCTCGGTCCACGGGGTCCTGATGGGGAGTGCAGTGGGAGTCACACTGACCTTGCCCCGACCAAGGCTGCCACCCAGCTGGAGGCTCTAGTCTGCGGGTGGAGCCCAGGCACCGCCTGGGGTGGGTCTGGGAAGAATCAGCATGGCCTGTGCCATCAGACAGGTCATCCTGACTCAAGCACTTAGGAGCTGCAAGATTTGCAAAAGGGCAAGGCTCCAGAGCTTCGGTTCACTTTCTGTAACGAGTTGCTGGAGCACATAGAATGAGGGATGGTGTAGCAGGTGGCTCCCAGCACCTGAGACAAAGCAGCGTCAGAACCATGAGTCTGGGGTGAGTCCTGGGGCCTCCCTTATGACAGACTCAGGCAGATCCTTCACTTTCCTCAGTCCCGTAGCTGGGAAAGCAAGGTGGCTGGTGGTTGCTCTGGCCCAGAAGTAAGTGCTGGGGCAACGAATGGGGCCTCCCAGACCCCCGATGAAGTGCCTGGACTCATCAGGTACCTTGGCCTTCAGGGGACAGCTACAGGGATCACTCCTGCCTCAGCTCTGGCTGGCAGCTCTGCTCGGAACCCCCACACAAGGCCTCCTAGCCTGCTCCGACTGGGGCCCGGGAGGAGGAGCACTGGAAGTGGAGCACTCACCGACAGGCCGAAGAGCTGATTGAAGGCGGGAAGGCACACATGCCGGTCCTCCATCTTGCGGCGTGTATTCCGGATGGCATGCATGGAGACCAGCCACTGCCGCTGAGGAACCTGGGCAGTTGAGGGCACCTGCTTCTGCCACTGGCTGCATACTTCCCAGAGCTGGTTAAAGCAGCTTCGTGCCAGGCCCTTGGCATCCAGCACTGATGGGCGTGAGAGAGGACTGTTAGGGAAGCACCAAGGCGGGCCAGCTGGGCCCCACTCACTCGGCCTGCCCCCCTTTCCCTGTGGCCCCTGTGGCTCTCCAGACAGCACCCACCATAGGCCGGCACAGGCCCCACCAAGCCCATCACCCCCGGGCCATTCTGAGCGCACCAGCCTAGCAAACTATGCATGACGGTCTGGGTCATCGGCACTGAGCACAGTCTGGTTTGGCAATATGCACAGGAAGGAGCCTCCCGTCCTACAGTGAGCAATTCCACTCATGGGAGCCCACCCCAAGGAAACAGCCAGAAATGCAAAGATAATTTCAGAACAAAGTACAAAATCATTTATAATTGCACGTTAATTAGAAGCAATATATATCCAGTGACAGAGTAAATTATGGTCTATTCTCTTGATGAAGAATTAAGCTGCTATTAAACATGATTTTCGCAACTAAACAGGCAACTGCCACACGGCCCAGCAACTGCACCCTTGGGCACTTATCCCAGAGAAATTAAGACTGTGCTCACACAGAAACCTGCGCGCCCCAGGGTTCACAGCAGCTTCACCTGTAATAGGCAAAAACTGGAAATGGCCCAGGTGTTTTTCACCCTGTGAATGGGTAAACTTTGGTACATCATGGCACGGAATACTACTTGCAGAAGGAAGGAAAGAAGAAGCTACTGGCACGTTATAGACACCTGGATGAATCTTCAGAGAATCAAGGCGGAGTGAAAAAAAGCCTATCCCCAAAAGTTATGTACTCTATGATTCCATTTATAGGCATTCATGAAATGACAAAATTATAGAAATAGAAAAGATTAACAGTTGTCAAAGGTTAGGGATGGGGCACAGGGCATTAGGGTGTCCATTAAGGATAACCTGAGGGATCCTTGTAGGAGGAAATTGTTCTGCATCTTGATTATGTCAAGATCCTGGTTGTGGGGATGCCTGGGTGGCTCAGAGGTTGAGCGTCTGCCTTTGGCCCAGGGCAGGATCCTGGAGTCCCGGGATAGAGTCCCACATCAGGCTCCCTGCTTGGAGCCTGCTTCTCCCTCTGCCTATGTCTCTGCCCCTCTCTCTCTGTGTCTCTCATAAATGAATAAATAAAATCTTAAAAAAAATCTTGGTTGTGATATTTTACTGTAGTTTTTAAAGATGTTACCATTGGGAGAAACTGAAAGGATGCATGCAATCCCTCTGTGTTAGCTCTTACACAGCATGTAAGCCTACGGTTATCTCCAAGTTTAATGGGAAAAAATTAAAGGGTAAAACAAAAATGGACTTTTGTAGAGCGTGAGAGCATGTAAAATGCTGGTTGCCATAATAAGGAAAAACATTAAGAAAAAAATGCAATGGGAAAAGAACAGAAAATCCCACATACAGTTTGATCACAAGGACATGAAAAAGCCTTCAACTGTTTGGATCCAGAAAATAAAAGGCAAGAAAAGCGTACAATCGAAATGTCAGCAGTGGGTGTCTGCAGGTGGTGGTTCTACAGGTGATTTGTTTTTTTCAGAATACTTTTATGGCGCTTTCTCAATTTTCTGTGACAAGTGTGAGCCCCAGATGATGGTTTCAAAATATGTCCATAAATTCTCTGACGGTTGACTGGGAGCCCAGTTCTCTCTCTTGAGCATGGGCCTTAGCGACCAGCTCCTAATAAACAGAATGCAATGGAAGTGACCATGAGCTGCTTCCTAAGAGGCGCTAGGGCTCCCATCTTACACATTCTCTCTTCCTCCCTGTCTGTCTCTGTCTCTGTCTCTCTCTCCATCTTCCTGGTGAATCACTGGCCCTGAGGGAAGCCAGCTGCCATGGTGTAAGGACGTACGCGTAGCCCTGTGAAGGGTCCACATGATGAGGGAGTGAAGCCTCGTGCCAACAGCCAAGTGACTGAAACCCTTGGAAATGGAAGCTCTGCCCCACTGGCCACAGGCCCATGACCATGGTCTCGGGAGACCCGGGGCCAGAACCACCAGCTCAGCCGCTCCCAAATTCCAGCCCCACAGAAACCATGCGATAAGAAATGTTTGTTTTAAGCCATTAAATTTTAGGGGGCATTTGTTATGCAACAACAGGTAATAGCCCCTAAAACACACACGCACACCAATCCCAAATCCTACCTAAACCTGCCTTCTAAAGAAAAGATTAACAAGGAACAGGTCCCAAGGAATGCTTAGGTGGCAAGCCTCGGAGACTCAGGTCATCTCCACATACTAAACCCTCCTGGGAATCTTGGTGGCCCAGGTGTATGAGGCAGGTACAGGCACGTCAGGCCAGGCATCAGAGGGGGATTTAAGGGCAGACCCCCAGGAGAGCTGCAAGCCACACTGGAAGGACTTGCGGGGGTGGAAGGGAGGTATTGAAAAAGGAAGACCTCTGGCCCGAAGGTGGAGGCCACAGAACGAAAAGAGAAGGGCAGAGGCCAGGGGAGGCAGAGAGGGTCTGTGAGCACAAGAGGCCATGGCAAGACACGTGTGAGGGAATCCACGCATCAAGGCGGAGGTACTAGTGTCTGGAACTGGCCACTGTCGCCGCATCTGGGACACAGGTGCCCATCAGGGGTTTGGCAAGAGGTGGGGGACCAGCAGGGCCGGCCCAGGGGGCTGTGGGTACAGGAAGGCTCAGCTCGGGGACGACAGGTCCACACGCACTTGGCTCAGTGAACCCCTGCCAACCGGTCGGAGGCCCCTCGCTCAGCTGGGCTGCGCCACGGCCTCCGCAGCCCCCTCCTTCCCTGGCTCTGGATGGCCGGGCTCAGATGACCGTCCGGCAGGGCTCCTTCCCTCTCCCTCTGGGCTCCGCTTCTATCAGGCCTGAGACACCCAGGGAGGCACAGGGACCAGGTACTCTCTTGCCTTAGGTTTGTGCTACCGTTCCTGCCGACATGTTTGAACCTGAATTTCAGCTTGTGCAAAGGCAATCACGCCGACGATAAGCGATGGATAAGCAACGGGAGGCGCGGCTCGGCCTCCTGATGCCGCCGCAGGAGCCGCCCGGGCCTCATCCTGGCGCCCACAGGACCGGCCCACTGGAGGGGCCCGGCTGGCGTTTCGGCCTGACCCAGCCACACGGCCTTCGTCATACCGCTGCCCTCGAGCAGTGGTGCTTCTAACACGCGCCGTGATGCCAATTCTGCGAGAAGGGCTTCGAGACGACAGACCTTACTGCGTGCTGCTCGGGTGACAGGGACGGCTGACCCAGGCCAGCCCAGGTGGCACGGAGGGCGGGGAGGCTGTGACTTCCTCCCCGCGGGGCCCAGCCTCTTCCCCGGCCTGGGAGCCCCCACGTGGAGCGCCCGGGGCCTGCCGCCAGCAGGTGGCGCTGGGTTCCCGCGGGACTCGCGGGTGGGGCCCTCCCTTTGTGGGGCGGGAGCCTGCAGGCTTTGCTGAGGACAATGGCTCCCTGTCACTGGGGCCCCGCCACCTCCCAGGCAGGAATGCGAGGCCCCGCGGCATGGAATGTGGGCAGGAAGCCGCGGAAAAGGCAGGGGACACAGATGGGAACTCAGCACTGGCTGAAGCGAGGGGCCCGCGTGGCTTTGTCTTCTTTCTCTGCGCCCCCCACCCCCACCCCCCTTGCTTTGCCCTCAGTGCTCGCACTAATGCTAAGCTTCAAGTCACACAGATAACAAATATGGGACAAGACGCAAGTCATCATAAGCGATATATAAGAGGACCGGATCAGCAAATCTATGGCAGTCCGTCCCCCAACCCCATGCAGGAGTTCGCTTTTCACGGTTTCGGGTACAGGCCTTTGACTGCGGTCTGGAAAGGGGACCATCCTCCTGATGTACTGTCAGAGGTCAGTGGTAGCCTAACCCTACACTGTAACCCTCGTCCTTACCTCCCTTCATCTTATCACGTAGGCATCTTACCATCTCCGTCATCACCAGCAGGGTGAGAGCGGTACACTAAGATACTTAGAGAGAGGACGGCCACCTTCGTAGGACTCTCATTACAGCGTGTTTTACTGTTCTATGTTAGTATCAGATATTGTTCATCTCTTACTGTGCTTCGTTTAGAAATTAAAGTTTGTCATAGGTATGTGTGTATAGGAAAAAAATGCAGGATTTGGTATGATCTGCAGCTTCAGGCATCCCCTGGGGGGTCCTGAAATGTATACCTCTAGGGCAGCTTGGATGGGGGGGGGGCCATCAGTGTAGCGCCGCCTTCAGCCCAGGGCGTGATCCTGGAGACACGGGATCGAGTCCCACGTCGGGCTCCCTGCATGGAGCCTGCTTCTCCCTCTGCCTTTGTCTCTGCCTCTCTCTCTCTCTCTGTGTCTCTCATGAATAAATAAATAAAATCTTAAAAAAAAAAAAGAAATGTACCCCTCTCAGATGAGGGGGGCTAATGTATTAGGAAACTGAAAGAAAGACACGCAACATAAGAGTCCTGACTTTTTATGATGAGGTTCACTGCCCACTCTGGGTCCCCCTGGCTGTGTGGGGTGGCCCATGGTGCGCCCCACTAACCAGTGTCCTAGGAGGAGGCAGACGGACAGGCCCACCCCAAGCTAGCTCTCACAGATGCTGCCGCGTCTCCACCCCACGGGGTCCCAAGTTGGATCAGCCGAGGCAATAGGCCCAAATGCTGGCATTTTCACCCAGCTGGACCTGAGGCTGGCCCCAGGAGCCGCTCACATGTCACCGCCTGGCTCCCACGCCACCCTGGGGGAACGTCAGCTGAGACAGAAGAGCAAGTGGGCGACGGACTTACCACGTCAGCTTCCTCCCATGTAGAACGGGAAAAGCATTATTCATCCCCTGGCAGCTTCTGAAGCTCAGGGAGATGGCTGCCACGCTCCCCCTGCCGACCTGACGCTGCTACAAGTGCCTTCTCTGCATCCTGACTCTGCCACTGCTGCCTGCTGCCCGCGACCGCCCTTCCACCAGCAAAAACGGGAAAAGCAGCGGCGCCCACTTGAGCCCTGAAATCTGGCAAACTGGCACTTCCCCGCCGCCCGTCCCTTATCTGGCTAGTGTGTCGCCTGCTAGGCCTCCAGGCCAGGGAGGGAAGAGAACTCACAGGTCACAGGGGCCTTCTCTTCCTCATCGTCATCTTCTTCCTCCTCCTGCCTGGGCAACTTCCTGAATTCAGAAAGGTCGGTCTGTAGCAGCTGGGAAACTGCCTCATGGGCCAGAGATGCAGCAAGTGGAGGTGGAGCGCTCCTGGGGACAGGAACAAGAAGTGAAGGGGGGCTGGCACGGCCCCAAATGCTCCACATGGAGCCCTCCTCTCCACTCAGGGAGGCCCTTCCGGAGGGAGTGACGGCCGCTTGCACCACAACGTGCAGCAACAAGGAGCAGGCCGGCCTCTGAGCCCCAGGGAGCTGGATGGGACATCCACTCGATGCCACTTACCAGGTCCCGAGCTACACCAAACATGATTGGGGGCTGCCGGGGGGAGAAGATGTGTCTGCTGGGCTCGGGGCCGGGTAGCACAAACTGCCCAGTGTCCAGCCTGATGACTGCTTCTGGTCACCAATACTGGCTAGGGACCTCTAGTGTTTCAGGAGTCTTATGGGTTGAACTGTGTCCCCCAAAGTTCATATATTGAAGTTCCAATTGCCAGTGCCTTCAAATGTGACCTGACTTAGATACAATTAGGGACACCTCGGTGGCTCAGTGGTTGAGCATCTGCCTTTGGCTCAGGGCATGATCCCGGATCCAGGGATCGAGTCCCACATCAGGCTCCCTGCGAGGAGCCTGTTTCTTCCTCTGTGTCTCTGCCACTCTCTGTCTCTCATGAATAAATAGATAAAATCTTAAAAAAAAAAACAAAGAAACAGATGCAATTAGAGTGAGGTCTTACTGGACTAGGGTGGGTCCCTAATCCCGTAACACTGGTGTTCTTCCTTATAAAAAGGGGACATTCAGACACAGATACACACAGCGAGAACTCTAGAAGATGGAGGCAGATGCTGGGGAAATGAGCCAGAAATCACCAGAAGGAATCAGCCCAACTGGCACCCTGATCTTGGATTTCCAGCCTCCAAAACACTGAGACAATATATTTTTTTAAGAGGCTCAGCCTACATGCGCTGTGTCCATAGAAAGTGTCCCCTGGCTCTTGCGCATAAGGAGCCCATCCCAGGGACGCATGGATGGCTCAGTGGTTGAGCATCTGCCTTTGGCTCAGGGCGTGATTCTAGAGTCCTGGGATCGAGTCCCGCATTGGGCTCCCGGCATGGAGCCTGCTTCTCCCTCTGCCTGTGTCTCTGCCTCTCTCTGTCTCTGTCTCTGTGTCTCTCATGAATAAATAAGTAAAATCTTAAAAAAAAAAAAAAAAAGGGAGCCCATCCCACTGGTGGCCCTGTATGTCTAGACATATCCCAACACCGGAATCTGCCTCCCCATCAGTGGGAACCCTTCATAGGCCAGAGGATGTGTGTTCACCCTTGCGTGTCTGTCCTTGAGGGCTGGGGGCCAACACCCAGGGTAGCCAGTGATTCTCTGCTGGGCAGACACACCTGGCTTTTTCCCCCAAGGGCAAGGACCTCCCAAAAGCTACGTAAATGGGTCCACTTCCCTTTGGGGGATAGGCATCCATGGTGTGTCTATAGATAGTCTTAGGAATCTACTGGGATGGATTTATGATTTTTTTTAAAATGAGAGGGTGACTCAGGGGAGAGGCCTCTGGAACTACCTTTGAAAAACAACCAGCCGAGACATGAGAAATGAGTTCCCCTGCCATTTGGGGATTTCCTGCTAACTACTGGGTTTTCCTTTTTCACAGCAGGGAGAAGGGGCACTGTTCCCTTTGCTCCTGGGGAGGTGGTGCTGTGGCTTCCTGCAGGCCTGCAGAGGCCACCGGGGCAGGGAAGCAGCTTCCGGCCCTGGGGACACAGACAATGCCTGGACTCAGGCCACAGGCTTGGCTTCCTGGATGCACCCTCCCGCCCCATCCAGGGGTCCCCCTCCCCCCTGCCTCTGCACACCCTCCAGGCACTCAGGCCCTGCAGTGGTCAGGGATCCTAAAGACTCTAGAAGATGCTTCAGTGAACAGAAAGTGTGTACAAGGCCCAGGTACCCAGCAAATACTCCAGTCCCACCCGCTTTGGGGTTTTCAAGCTTGCATCTAGCTGCAGAGATGAAAATGAAGAGGAATAATTATAGTGTAAGGTGTGCACTGTCTGGGGACCTGAGGTGAGACACGGAAATGCTGACAACAAGGGGGAAGACAGGATGTAAATCACTGCGCCACTGGACTTGGTGATCTGACTTCCCAACAGTCTCATGAAGGACACCATTTACAACCTGAGACAGCGCCATGCACCACCCTGCTTGCGGCCCCTTACCCCCAGGGGCCTACACGCTGCCAGGGGACCAGAAGGGAGGGACGGGAGCGCGCCAGGCTGCTGCCAGGGGACCTGCTGTGGGGGTGCACCTGACAGACACAGAATAGACAGCATGTGACCACACGTGTGAACACTGTGTCTGCACAGGGAAGAAATACTAGAAAAGGAGAAAAAGAACTGAAAGTAAATCCGTTAAGATGAACAGAAAATATATGACTTGCCTGCTCTGCCATCCTGCTAATTAACGGGGTGCCTGTTCCACACCTGAGCCCAGGGCCTGCCACCAGGCCTCATGGGGCCCCATGTCACCTCAAGCAAGTCCTGCTTTTCTCCTACACGTAGCCTGAGACACTTGCCCTCCAAGTAACAGAAACTCCTCACCCCCCCAAGCCCTGCAACCTGTAGACTTGTCTAGTCAGACCCCTGACTTCTCTCTGGGCAGGAGGGCCCGTTACCTGTACCTGCTCCTGCCTGGCTACCCTCCTCTTCCTCACCTCCTTCCATCTCTACTGCCATGGAGCAAAACCAGCCCTACCTTCTGGGATCCTGCCCCTTGGGGTACGTCCTTCCTCTGTGCCCTCCCTCCCCCTCCCAGCCACCCACCGATGACCCTCCCAGGCCTGGCCCTATTGCTCATCCCTCTCCTGACGCTGAGCCTCTAGCCTGGGGCTCTCCTGTTTCCATCCCCTGGTTATTTCCTCTTTATCCCCTGGACATGGCATCTCTAGCACAGCAGGCCGGCGCTCTCGCTCCCCAGGCTCTGGGCTCACATGCAGTGGCAGCAGGGGTACCAACTCTCCCAGGCCTGCATGTCCTCCCACAGCCCCTAAAGCCCCCACAGGAGCCCCAGGTGGCTGCAGGTGGGACAGATCCTGTGGCCCCAGGTCCTGAGGGAGGCAGAGCTCCGGGAGTCCTTTGCTCCCCTGCACCCAGCAACTATGGCCAATTCTGCTCCACCGACTTGCTTTATGCCACCTGCCTCTAAAATATTTCCTCAAAGTGGAACCAAACAGGCCAGGAACGCCCTCTGTACATGCCACACCCTAAAGGGACACGGTCACTGGGCATGTCGGGAAGGATGCAGGTCAGCTCACACTGACCTTCACACTCCATGACCTGGGTTCCTACACTGTGCGGGGTGAGCAAGAGTCATGAACTCTGTGGGGTCCTAGCAAGCAGGCTCTTAGGGGGGTGTAGGGATAGAGCTGATCTGCTACAGAGGAAGCACGCTTGAAGAACACTAAAATGCCAGTATCCTGAGGCTAGGGGCAGGTTCCAACTTCAGGGGTGACACGGTGACTAGGGACTGTGGGCCCGGCCCCTGGGGAGGACGAGGTTCACACAGATGCTGCATGGGCCACTAGCCTTTACTGTCTATTGCTTTCTTCCTTCAACTCTGCTAAGCTTGTTGCTGTCTCAACTCTGCACCTCAGCTGCCTCGCCTGTGACCAGGGATAGCACCATCACCTCTTGGGCCTAGGGGCACTGTGGTCTCTGTGCGAGGCACACGGCCTGGCCCTGCCCCTCCCTGAGGCCTCAGCCAGTCTCTTAACCCACCTAGCCTCTTCCTCCTCATCTGTGAAATGGGACAGAAACAGAATCTACTGCATCTGTTAGAGGTTGAACTGTGCCCTGCTCCCCACCCCCCAAAAGATATGTTGGAGTCTTAACCTGCAGTGGCTCAGAATGTGACCTTATTTGGCATGAGGGTCTTTGCAGGTATAAGATGAGGTCATACTGGAACAGGGTAGGCTCTTAATCCAACAAGACTGGTGTCTTACAAGAGGAGGAGAAGAGACCCAGACAGGGAGGGAAAGCCACGGGAAGACACAGACAAACAGGGCAGACACCACGTGACACCGAAGGCCAGGCTGCAGAGATGCATCTACAGGCCAAGGAACACCAAGGACTGCTGGCAATACCAGCAGCTGAGAGAAAGGCCTGGAACCAATTCTCCATGGCCTTTGTTTGAGAGAGCACAGCCCTGCTGACATCCTGATCTCTGACTTCTGGCCTCCACAACTCTGCGATAACACATTTCTGTTGTTCCAAGCCGCTGGGCATGTGATACTTTGTGACAGGAGCCCCGGGAAGGGATGCAGCACTGTCACAGGGATGTAACTGTGGGGCATATTCAGCACAGGACAGGATGTGGGGGGTAAGCAGCAGCGGCGGTCACCCGTTGGCGCGTGGCACATGCCAAAGCCCTCGCTCCCACCCCCTCCTGGCAGGTACACCGCCTACCTGTTGCTCAGGAAGCCCATCGCCAGCTCGGTCAGCTCGCCTTCCACCTCCTCCTGGCTCAGCACAGGTCCCGGGAGCTTCCATGGCAAAGGGGGCTCCAGGCTCAGCGGGGCTGGAAAGTCGCAGAGGAAGGCGTCCAGGAAGCCTGGGATCTCCTCTGCCGTGTGGCTGCTCTGCGGTGGGGCTCCAGAGGCCATGCCCAGAGCATGCCGGGGGTCTCTGTTGGGATTCCAGGTGGTATTCACTCTGAGGAAAGGGAGGGTCAGCAAACACATGGGGGATCAGTGTCCCGCTCTTGGGGTAACCGTGCCCTCATCCCCACAGTGCTGCGTGTGCGGAGCTTTGCTTTCTCTCCTTCACCTCAAGGCATCAAGCAGCAGGTGCCACACCTACTCCAGGGCCTCAAGACAGAAGGGCAGAGCAACTGGCCTCACATATAGTTCAGGGGACCCAAGTAAGCGGGAGCACTAACCCTGGTCAGTGTCCTGACACGGGTCCAAGAGGGGCACTTGGGAGCCCAGAGAAGTGGCTTCAAGAGACAGACCTGGGATCAGAAGCCACATGATGCCCTGAAGGAGAAGCGACAGAGAAAGAAGGCACGTTCCTGGTAGAGGATGGCTGGCAGGTCAAAGGCGGGCAGGAGTGGGGACACGAGGGCCAGACCATCGAGGCAGGAAAACACAGCAGGTAAAGGGGTTCAACCTGACTCTGGGACCTTGGCAGCCAGAAGGTGTAGTAGTGATGCCACCAGGTCTGTGAGCCAAGAGGGGAGAAGGGACATCTGTCAGGGAGAAAAAAAAAAGGGGGCCTGGATGGTGCCAGGGTTGGCCCTGTGATGTCTTGGATGTGGGCAGGAAGGGGAATAGGAAGGGGCCCCAGAGGCTGCAGGGCACGACGTCTGGCTGCTCCCTGGGATGCAGGGCATCCCAGGGCCTGGGTGGGAGAGAAGCCGGGAGCTGGGGACATCTGCGATGTGTCTCTCCAAGAGGAAGAGTCCTGGGCCTCCTGAGCTCCAGCTGAAGGAGACCCACCGGGGACAGCCCAGTCACTAACCCCACTGACCCTGAGCACCGGCTCCCATCTCTCAGGCTCTTCCGTCCTCATCCTCAGGAAGGCCACAGGCTTACGAGCTGCCAGGCCCTTCGTATTGCCTGTAACGACCCTGGGAGCCAGGTCGAGCCCTCATTTCAGAGGGAATGCCGAAGCTCGGAGAGGGCAGCCCTTGGACTGCGAATGGCTGATGGGGTCTACGAGGGATTCCAGAGCCCACGCTCCTCACCATCCCACCCAGCTCTTCTCCCACGAGGGCCTCACTCGCACTCGCTCCTGCCCCATCCTTCTCCTGGGCCTCCAGCAACTCTCCCCGAGGTCCAGACCTCCACGCATGGCCAGCACCCCCTCTTCCCTCACCTTGCCCCCCGCCCTGGGTTCATGGGCCAGAGAAGGCCTGTCTGTCATCCTCCTGCACGGCCTGCCTGGCCTCCCGCTTCTCATGCTCAGGCCTCCAGACCCAAATGGTCCCAGGGCATCTCTCTCCTGGCACATACCCTGTCTCCTTCGCTGTGTAGGCCCCACTTCGTACCCCATGCCCCGGTGTGCCTCCTCCCCAGCCACCAACCCCGAGCACAGGCCCGTCTCACCCATTCCCCTCTGGCTGGTGCCTGCTGAGGTGGTCGAAGCTGAGCCTTCCTTCCCAGGGCTGGGGCACCCCTAAGGCCTCCATAACGTCCCTCTAGGCAGCCTGCTTTGGGAACGGTAACAGATTGACTGGAGAGTCCAAGCAGCACCCCAAGTTCCAGGAGGAGAATGTGAGGAGCAATTTGGTGGTCCAGTCCCTCCCCAAAGCCTTCCAGCTTCTGAGGAGTACACGCAGGGAGAAGGCATGGGAGAGACTCTTCTGGAATTCTTCATGCCTACAAAGGTTACCAAAGGGCAGCTGTGGACAGGGGTTGGAAATTGGAGGCTGAAGGGACCTGAAACCGAGAGGAGGTGTGAGAGCCCACCCAGCACCCCCAGAAGAGCACACCTATTGGCTTGGCTGTCCTCATCAAGAGCCACTAACTCTCTTTAAAAGGCACCCGGGTGGCTCAGTGGTTGAGCGTCTGCCTTTGGCTCAGGGTGTGATCCTGGGATCTGGGATCCAGTCCCATATCAGACTCCTTGCATGGAGCCTGCTTCTCCCTCTGCCTGTGTCTCTGCCTCTCTCTCTCTCATGAATAAATAAATAAAATCTTAAAAAAGAAAAAAAGCCACTAACTCAGCACAAGTCTTGTGGGAGAATAAAGAGAAAAAACACAAGAGCCCAGGGTGAAGGGGAGTGGGGAAGTTAAATGTCTAACCTGGGAAGGACCTGCAGGGACAAGGCGGGTAAATGGGAAAAACACAAAACCTCTCTCTTTTGGAGACCTCTCAAAAGTTGACTTTTTAAAGGAGACACAGGAAGAATATAGAAATCAGGGCACTGAGGACGGAGGGTTACGGGGACGGATTTAAAATCCTTGCTATCTTCCACATTTACTTGTAAGTAGGAGTAAATACAATGCAGCCCCAGGTTACAAAAAGACGAACGGGTAAAAAGCTACAGAGAGTAAAATAAAGGGGCAGAAATCAGGACAAGAGCAGGCCGGACAACCGTATCATAACCACAAGGGTAAGACTTTGTGAAATGGGGAGATCAGAGAAGGCTGGGAGCCCGCGGGGGGGCGGTGAGGGTCACCTGGGGAGAAGGCAGGCTGCTGTGAGCTGTGGAGCCGGAGAACCAAGCCGGGGGTGGAGGGGGGACAAGAAGACAGCGTGACTCTCCCAGCAGGCTCCGACACCCTTCAGCAGAGAAGGAGGCCAAGCCACCTCCTCCCCTTGCCAACAGCTCTGGCCTGTTGCTTGAGGAGAGAAACGCGAGTGATGCAGAGCTGCCCTCATGCAATGGCCGCGGGCGGAAAGGCCTGGCTCCCTGCAGGCCCAGAAACCAGGCTCTAGTACATCACTAAGACCTAGACGAGAGGAGAGCTTGCTCACGCATCTCCCCAGACGCACAGGAGGGCCCTAGTTGGAGAAACCCTGCCCCACAGCGTAAAGCACAGAATGCAAGACCCTCCACCTGCGACATCACTTGCTGGTGGCATCTGCTCAACATCGTGGAATGCAGGTACCTCCTTCGGATGCTGTTTCCTGTGCCTGGAGCTCCCTCCCCCCGAGTCTGCCCCTTTCCTTGGGGATCGGAGTCCCCCTCTCTGCACTGCCTCGGTGCTCTGCCCTGTGCCCACTGCCCCTAGCCCAGGCCCGATGGCAGCCCGTGTGTGACAAGCCTGCTGCATAGGGCCAGGGGAGGGGGCGAGCGCGGGCAGGCGCTGTGGGCCTGACAGTGCTTGTGTGCATGCCGGGCCTGCATCTGCCAGGGTGCGGGCTGGCTTATTCGCAGGGCCTGCGCCAGCTGCCCTCCTTTGCTAGACAGGCAGGTGGCCCAGAGCCATCCTGCCTGCTGAGGACCAACCGGGCTTGTTTCTGCATCACCTGGCTGAGGCGAGGGGCAGGGAGAGGAGCCGGGACCCGGCTTTCCTTCTTGGGGGCCCAGCTGGCATAAAAGACAAGAGTAATTTCCCTCCTTGGCCTTCTTCTTTTTTTTTTTTTTTTCAACAAACTGAATCTGTGATATTTGCCATACAGATATGAGCAAAACAATCCCTGCTCCCAGGAGCCCGGGACCTACAGATAGAGGCACGAAGAGGGTAGGAGAGATTCCTAAGGCAAAGGGGGCCCCGGAGACAGTCCCAGTGCCAGGAGGGACAGGGGACCGTGCTGTGCTCCTGAGTTCTTGCAGGCCTGCCTGGGGCGGACAGAGTCTCAGTGGTCGGCCGGGAGAAAGCAGGACAAGGTGGGGCAGATGAGGCAGGGCTGGTGCAGGGCGTCCCAACTGGAAGCAGGGGTGAGGGGGCCTAGGGAGAGGGACTCAGTCGGATGTGAGTCTGCGCGAGTCATCAAGGACCGGGGGTGGGCATGGGAGGAACACTGGGCTGCCTGCCTCGACCAGACTGGCCAACATGGCCCACAGCCGGGTCCTCCTGGCTCCCAGAATGCAGCTGCTCTGCACGGCTCATCAGCTGGCAGCCACGGAGGATATAATCACAGCACTGCCAGCTAACACCCGCCAGGGGCCCAGCTGCCCGCGCCAATGACACACTTCCTGCATCTCCTCTTTCCACCTCCCAGCAACCTGTTGTCACTATCCCCAGGTGGGGGCTGCGGGGGGGCGGGGGGCGGTGCGGCAAAAGACCTGTGCAGTTTGTTCAAAGTCCCTCAGTGGGGTTCACTTTGGGGAGTCTGATGGTGGAGCCTTGGCTCTACACTGCAACAGAAACCCTGCCCACCCCTCACTGGTCACCAGCCTGGGGAGTCAGTCTCTCGTGACCTCTTCTTTCATCTCTCTGCCCATCACCCTGTTGCAGCGCCTCATCTCCATGCTCCTGTGCCTTGCCTCGTGGCATCCCATGTTGCCCCCCCCAAGGCCTCTCTGACCCAAGCTCTGCTGAAACTGTCTTCCAGACCCCTAAGAAAAAAATATTTTCTTTTAGTTTATCAGTTTTGACTCATAAGCTCAACGAATGCATATTTGTACCACTGCTCTTTTCTTCATCTTTAAAAAAGATTCATTTATGCATCTTAGAGAGACAGCGCACGCATGTGAGCACGGGCAGGGAGAGGAGGAGAATCCTCAAGTAGCCTCCCCACTGAGCACAGAGCCTGACCCACAGGGCTCAGGGCTCCATCATGACCCAAGCAAAATCCAGAGTTGGCCGCCTAACCGACTAAACCACCCAGACTCCCCAACTGCCTCTGCCGAGAGGTATGGACAAAATACTTGTTCGGAGTCCTGCTTGACCTGGGAACCCAGGCGTAAAGCAAAAAACAGCAATTCTTAAGAAAGGAAACTGCATCATCGTTATAACCGTATTGCCTTCCTTATTAAAAACGTTTCTGTAAACGGAGGATCTTATTTCTTCATTCATAAGTAACCCCTGGGATGAATATGGTGTAAGTTTTCCAGATCTTTTTCTACATACGTATCTTTCTTCTTTTTAAAATATTTATGTAAAATACATGTGACATACGATTTATCATTCTGCCCATTTTTCAGTCTCCGGTTCTGTGGTATGAAGCACATTCACACTGTTGTGCAAACAGCCCGTTTTAGGAGCTTACTTTCTCACTAGATACCACACTCCCCAAGTCAGGAAGCCACCCCTGTCCTCTGAGGCATTAGCACAGCCCTTTGCGCCTGGTGGCTGGCAAGGGCGATGGCAGAGGGAAGAGGCTGGCCGCCTCCTGCCACTGCCAGTGGGGGGTATGGGCTGTGATAAGCAGCCCGAGGCCTGGCACCTTCAAGGAGGAAGTGAAGATAGTCTGTGGAAGACCGATCAGAGGAGAAAGCTTTTACAGACAGGGGTGGCCTCAGGCAATATCGCAAAGGAATTCTACAAATGTACTTGTACCGGGCTTTACAGATTCCAAAGTGGTATTCAAAGTGGTATTTGCACAACCCTTCTGAGAGGTGCGAGCTCTTAGCTCACACTGCAGACGCAGAGATAGGCTCGGGGAGGGTCAGGAACCCACCTAACGTCCCACAGGTAGGAAATGGCAAAGCCAGACTCACATGAGGTCTTCTCAAGCCTTTGGCACTTCCAGCTTGGTGGTGGGAGGAAAAGAATGAGATTTGACAACAGGCCAGGTACGGGCATAGAGGCCAGAAGCGAGGCGCCCTGAGGTGGCGCGGTTGGTTGAGCGTGCAAGTCTTGGTTTGCGCTGCAATCGTGATCTCCGGGTTGTGAGGCTGATTGAGCCCCGGGGTGGAGCCCAGAGTGCAGGGCTCAGCGGGGAGCCCGCTGGGGTTTCTCTCTCCCTCTGCCCCCTCCCCTCTGAAATAAATAAATCTTAAAAAAAAAAAAAAAAAAAAAAGGCAGCAGTGAGCTAGAGAGGACCTCAGAGGCTGGCCTTACATTCTATCTCCCAGGGTGGGAGTACAGCTCAGCCCACAGACCTGCCCCAGGAACTCCCACAAGGACGAGTGTCACCGGGGCCATGTGTGCTGCTGGGTGGAGGCTGGGGGGAGGAGTCCCTCACCATCGACTAGTCCCGGCTGCTGTGAGGCCCTGCATTAAAATCCCTACGGTCAGGTGCCAGCTTTCCCTGCTGCACAGAGGTTAAGGGCTTGCCGGGGCCCCAGAGCCTCCAGCGGCGGAGTCACCTCGGCCCGAGATCTCCAGCTCGCACCTGAGGCTGAAGCTGCGGCAGCCGCGCACTGGCCTTAACTACATCGCCGCTTGCAATCACTCGGAGGAGGAGGGGGCCACGCGGGGGCCGGGCCGTGGGTCGGCACGTGGGCAGGGATGTGGCCCCGCAAAGGTGCGGGCGCCGGTGGGCAGGGGCGGGGGCAGGGCACGGGGCTCCCGCACGGGGGTCGGCCGCGGGCCACGGGCGCGTCACCCCTCAGCATCCCGGCCTCGCCCGCTCGGTGCCCACCTGGCTGCGGCGTGGCCACACCCCCGCCGGCCCAGGGCCCCCCGGTTCTGCACCCTGGCCGCCCCGGCCCTCCGGTTCTCTGCCTCGGGTCCCCCAGGCCCCCCACCGCGCCCTCCGCTCCTCGGCCACCCCCTCGGCCGCGGAGCCCCCGGGTCTTTCCGTCTCGGCCTCCTTGCCCCCGGCCCCCCTGCTCCGCTGCCCCCGGGTCCTCGGCGCCCCGTCTCACCGCTGCACGCCTCAGGTGCCCACCGGCCCCGCGCCCCGGGCCTCCCCGCCCCCGGGCCCCCCAGCCCTCACCTGCGACTCCGCCGCTCGGACCCCGCGAGCCGCTCCCGGCCGGCCCCGCCCACTTCCCGTCCCCCGCCGCCGGGCTCCGCGCAGGCGCAGGCGGGCGGCGGGCGGGCGGGGTCGGGCCTCTGCTGCCCCCTGGCGGCCGCTCGCCGGCGGTTACAGGCGGGGAAGAGCCGCGCGGGCCCCCTGGCTTCGGGAGCACGACGCTCGCGGCCGCACTGACGGCCTCAGTTCTCGAGCCGTGGGGTGGGGGTGGGGGTGGGGGTGGGGGCCGGGGAAGCAGCCCCTACCGCGCCGCGGCCCGACCCCCGCAGCAGGCGCCGCGGGCAGCCGGTGAGCGCCGAGCGGGGATGCAGGCCCAGGCCCGGGGCCCGGCTGCCCGGAGCGGTTGTGTGGGTTCTCACTGCCGTTAGGACGACGACCGCAAACGTATACAAATTGATGATTTGCAGCCCTGGGGGTCAGAAGCCCGCAAGGGCGCAATGGGCTGTAGGTTAAGTGTCAGTAGCGTGCGGCCCTTCGGGGGCTCTAGTGGGGGGTCCTTCCCTGCTGCACTGGCTCCTAACGACGGCGTCCTGCCCCCTGAGGGCTCCCCCGTCTTCAAAGCAGGAGACCCGGGATCGAATCCCACGTCGGGCTCCCGGTGCATGGAGCCTGCTTCTCCCTCTGCCTGTGTCTCTGCCTCTCTCTCTCTCTCTCTCTCTGTGTGTGTGACTATCATAAATAAATAAAAGTTAAAAAATTAAAAAAAAATAAATAAAGCAGGAACAAGTCCTGGAGCTACCACCTCTCTGGCTGCCGCCTCTGGTTCCCTGTTCTTTTTTTTTTTTTTTTTAAGATTTTATTTATTTATTTATTTTTAAAATTTTTATTTATTTATGATAGTCACAGAGAGAGAGGCTGAGCCCCCCAGGCATCCCTCCCTGTTCCATTTTCAAAGACCCTTGTGATGACATTGGCCTGACCAGATGATATGGATAATCTCAGTATTTTCAAGTTAGATGATGGGGTGCCAGGCTGGCTTAGTGGGATGGGCATCGGACTCTTAGTTTTGGCTCAGGTCACGATCTACGGGTCCTGGGATCAAGCCCCATGTGGGGCTCCTCAATTACCTGGGAGTCCGCTGGAGATTCTCTCACTCTGCCTCTGGCTCGCCTCCCACACACCCATGGGCTTTCTCTCTCAGATGGATAAGTATAACCAAAAAAAAAAAAAAAATTTAGGGGCATCTGGGTGGCTCAGGTCATGATCCCAGGGTCCTGAATCGAGCCCTACATCAGGCTCCCTGCTTAGAGGGGGAGCCTGCTTCTCCCTCTCCCTCTGCCACTTTCCCTGCTCATTCTCTCACTCTCCTTCTCTCAAATAAATAAAATCTTTAAAAAGTTAGATGATGTGAAATCTACATTTTGTCTGCAACCCTGATTTTCCTTTGCCATGTAATCTAACACAAGTTCCAGAGATGAAGTCATGGACATCTTTGGAGGGGACATTTTTCTGCCACCCATGAAAATGTTTCCTTTTATAGCTGGAAGAAATAAATGAACTTTTAGATCAAGGATGTTTTAATATCTGTATTAATATTTTCATCTTTATATCAACACAGTCATACGATAAAATTTTTTTGAATTTTAAAACATTTTTATGGAAGAAGGGACCTTGAAAGTCGTACTGCAGCCCTACCTCCTTGACTTTCAGGTCCCCGTATGGGCCTGTCCTTTCCAGGAATCACGGTCTCTGGGGCGCTTCACTAACAGGAGGGATTCAGGGAAGCAAGAAACCTTGGAGAACTAGCAGTTGACTGATGTGAAAGGAAACCATTTTGGGTAGGGGTGAGCCTGGCAGGCAGGGGGTGTCTAGGGAGAGAAAGCAGGGTGGGGAGGGATGCTGGCTCATGCCTTTCTCCTATTTACGCCTTCCTGGATCCTATAACCCACCCCTGTCAGTGTGGTGACCCCAAGCAAGGCCTGAGGTTACTTCTTATAACTTGTCCTACTTTGGACATGTTCCTTGGCTCATCTGAGCCTGTTTCCTTACCAGAAAGATGGGAACCGGAGCAACCAACCTATCTCATGGGGTCGTTGTGAGATCCTGCATCTGCGTTTCTCAAGTCTGGCAGCAGAATGAGGATGAAGTTTGAGAACCACGGCACAGGTGAAGGGGTGCTTGGGACGATCTCCTGCGCCGAGAAGGGGGGTGCCCGTGAAAGCTGGTACACCAGCAGGCCTCTTCAGCGCGGGCCCTCGTCAGACTCTTTGAAGCACCGAGTCCACTGAAGGTCGGTGGCTTAGAGATGACAGCGAAGCGAGGCACTGCCACTGGCCAGGAGCTGGCCCCTTAGGGGGCACTAGGCCAAGCCACTGCTTGTGAGATTACTGTGCCCTGTGGCTTGTCAACCCCACCCTGTCTGCATTCCATCACGCCTCAGCTTCTGGCTCTTGGCTTTCACCCTCATGAAAAGAATCTTTCAAGTCACTCACCCCACCCAGCCGCCGATGTTGGGCCCCGCTTCTCTTACCAGACCGTCGCTGGCGTAGACCATTAGACCACATGGATTTCCCAAAGCGTTCGGCCTGGGTTCTCCCCCTGCCCCCTCCAACTGAACCCTCTCCTGGTCCCCTAATATCCATTATTCTGGAACCCCACCCCGAATCCTCTACTCCCCTGCCATAGGACCTCATGTGTCTGCAGGCAGTTATGCCTATCTTTGTGCCCCATTCCTTTACGCATTGCTAGACTCATCGTAGAGCCAGGGGGACCTTGCTCTTGAAACCACCAGCGATGCTGTGACGTAGGAAAGAAGGTGCAAACCTCACCCCTGACTTCCAGGACTTCTGCTTGGCTTCCTGTTTCCAACAGTGCTGCTCTCTCAGAGCGGGCCCTCAGCTTCCTTGGCGTACTTTCAGGTCTTCAAGGACCTGACTGATCCAGGACAGTGGGGGGTGGTTCATATATGTAGGTCTGTGGTACCTTTTCCTGCCTAGCAGCCCTGGAAGGGGTGCCGCACTCAATTGAGCAGATGCGCATGAAGTACCTAGCGGCAATGTCACTAGAGCCTCAAAGTGACAGGAATGGGTACGGTCCAGGCCAATGGCCCATGTCCAGTCAATTCAGCCGGACAACCAGGCCCTGCTTCTGTGAGTCCTGCACAAAGGCCTGGTCCGCAGGAGCTTTGCCCCGTTCCCCCAGAGCAGGCCAGCCCGAAGCTACTGGCCTCCCTGATCTCAAGGGCAGAGGGTGCGGTCCTGAGGAGCACAGAAGGCCGTTCCAGCCAGAGGGGCCTCCTCTCTTCCTGTCCTCCTGCCCCTGTAGCCACACGGGAAGGGCTGTATGCTGTTGGATCATAGGAGATGAAGGGACCCGGAAGGCAGACTCCAGCTTTGAATGCCAAGGAGATTCATACGCAGTGGGCGGTTGTGGAGAAAAATTAATGAAGCCTTTGTGATTAGCCCTCCTTGGGGCTGAGCCTCTGTGCAAAATCCCGGTAAGGAACAGCTGGTTTGGGTTTAAAGCCTAAGGTACAGTCTCTGCCCCAGTAAGTCACTCTGGCCATCTACCTGGGCTGCCTTGTGTGGGATCCCAGGGCGGACTGGAGTTGGGTCTCCTTCCCATGGAGAAGGCCCTGGGTCCACCCACGATGTGATAAGGTGGCAGAGCAGTCACAGCCCTATGCCAGGACACTACCTCCAGCAGATGCGGCCTTACCAGTGCCCCAGTCTGGTCACAGCCAGAGGGGAGGAGGGAAGGAGCACAAGCATCCTAAGAGTACCCGTTCCCCTGATGCTGCACCCCAGCTTCCCGGGAGCCTGCCCTCAGGTCACCGCGTCCCCTCTGGCTCATTGTAGGTTTTCTTTGAACTTCTAGAGTGTTTTCAGAGTTCTAGGGACACTTGGGTTGGTTCTCTGGGGCCTCCCGAGAGGGAGCCTGGAGGGTACAGTGCTTGCTTGGAATGCTGGGTGGTCACAGGTGTATTTATGGAAACTCTTCTCAGCGCCTTGTATGTTCCAGTGGACTGTGAATCTGCTCCCCAGATGGGGAGTCCACGTGCAAAACACTTCTGACCTGTCCCTCACAAAGTTGTGTTGCACTGTACCCCCGTGAAAGCCGAAGTGGGGCAAGGGAAGCATGTTGGGGAGGGCAGGCTACAGAGCAGTTTGGCTGATGGATTCAGGCAGGCAGATGGCTGCAGTGGGGCTCCCCATCACTGACCATGGCACCCCTGCCCAGTTCCTCCTGGTAAGTGGCTGGCCTGCCTCTGTCTCGGACAATAAGGGCTCATGTGAGAAATCAGAACAGGTCCTGGGAGGCCATCAGGGTTGGATGCACCACACACAGAGCTGCTCAGAGCCGCCATCTGACTCCAGTCAGCTGCAGCGACGGCCAAGGTCCAATGAGGACTTCCTTCAGCCTGGCCTCCTCCGGCAGGCCTCCCTCCTACATCTGCCTGGGGTGACAGGCAGTTGGTGCCTTACTTTCTTCTTTGCAGACATCGGGACGCTACTTGTGCACACAGCGACCATGCCATCCCACACATACTGAAATATGATGCGAGCCTCGGACTGGGCTTCATCCCCCTTTCTGCACTTGGTGGCCTTCCTACAAGCACCGCCAGCGTGCGGGCAGAGCAAGGGCACTCAGGAGATGTGTGCAGAATGAAGGGAGAGGTGGGGCAGGGAAGAGATGGGCAGTGAGGACACCACAACCCTCTGGCACCAGTGAGAGGTCCTGAATTGCTTGCTCTGAAGAAGACAAATTGCATTTTAATGATTTCCGAGGCCCACGGGAAACTATGTGGAGCCTGGTGAGGGTTGGCGGGGCCGTCATACAAAGTAGGCAGCCAGGGCTGACATCTTGTCCTTCGGCCGCCTGGCACTGGGCTTCCCTGTGGGCCGCCGGCCCCGAGCCCGCCCTCGGCCCTGCCTCCTCCCTGGCCCTCCCCGGTGCATGGGGTGGCAGGAGGCTGCGTGCTTCAGCTCCACCAGCTCCTGGAAGACAGGGTCGCAGAAGACGCAGCCTGTGTGCTGTGTCTCGTCACCTGGGAGCGGGGATTTGGCCTTGTTGAAGTCCACGGCAAGCAGGGCAGCCTCACAGGTGGGGCAGGTGTCGGCAGACACCCGCACACGGTAGGCATTCTCAAAGCAGTGTGCCACCACGTTGCACTTGTTGCAGGCCACCTTCCACTTGGGGCCTGAGGTGGGGTCCAGCACCAGCACGCCGCTCTCACATTCCACGCACTGGCCGATGCCCAGCATGCTCAGTGAGTGCTGGCAGGTGGGGTGTGTGCACTCATTGCAGCCCATGCCTGGCGGGGAGAGGACAGCCCGTGATGTGCACCCCCAGGCCCTCTCACCCCCCAGGGCCTTCTCCCAGGCCCTCACAGTCCAGATCCTTCATCCTAACAGAAAGTGTTCCTCTCTACCTTGCTCACCCTGGCTCTGGATTCCCCCACTGCCATTGGCCCTGCTTCTCTGTTTCTCTAAAACCTCCTCAACCTCTGAGTACCAACCCCTCAATCATTTCCAGAAGGCCTTCCTGGTGGCCTCCAGCCACGTCCATCCTCCCCTTCCACAGCTAATTCCCAGCAGCTCCAAGTAGCTCTTATGCCACTAGGTCACATGTGGCCATTAGTTTCCCTGGAAGATGCTGGAGGTCAGGGAAGGGCCTCAGTGACCTCAGCAGCTCAAATGCAGACTGCCCCTGTCTCATAAGTGAAGCTTGAGTCAGAAGGAGTGCATTGAGACCCCTGAGGGCTCCCCAGGTCCCCAGGTGAATGTGGGTAGATGCCTCTCACTATACCTTGTTCTTGTCTATAGCATGGGATGATGATACCACAGGGGCTGAATGAGGTTTAATGGAGACAGCACAGCAAGGGTGAGTGATCTGGGCTCTGGAACCCCCTCGCCCCCAGATCCTCGTCCCACTTGGACACATTTTCTCCTTTCTCCAGTAATAACTGGGAGAATAGAGAACAGTGGTGAATGCTGACTGAGGGTGCACCCTTTGCCACGAGGGCCCCTCAACCTGCTGTAGCCTCTCTCATCCTAGCCCAGGAGGGGGGCTCAGCGTGCCTACTGCCCAGATCCCGAGTGAGCTAACTATAGTTGCCTGCTCAATTTGGACTGGGATGGGTAGTGGCAGGCCGGCTGGCTATGCCTCAGCAAGGCCAAATACACCCTAGGTCTCCTATCCCTGTGCCAGCGAGGGGGCTGGGACAGGGGAAGGCCCCTCAGAATCCAGCATGATGTGGGGCAGGGGCTGGGGCTGAAGAGGCACCACAGACACCCAGGGGGGATGGGGCAGCCTTGCCTCGGGGCAAGCAGTTGAGGCCCAGAGACTGGCACTCACCTTTCTTCATGTCTCGGAAGGGTGGGTGGTTGGAGCAATAGGGGCACAGTGGGTAGCTCTTGCCCCGAGAGCCCGATGACCACAGGACCAGCTCGAAGTCATCCAGTGGACACCGGAGCTCCTTGTAGAGCTTGATGGTGCCATTCTGGGGGAGGGTGTAGGTCTCGTCACAGTGTGAGCAGTGTAGGCGGCTTGGCTTGGCCTGCAGTGACACCAGGGAGGGAGCCTGGGGTCATGAGGCCCCCAACTCTCCTGCCCACCCTCTCAGAATATGGAAGTAACAGGTAACATGTAATGCCTAACATATATAATATGTAATATATAACATGATACGTGACACAAACATACAACATGTAACAAGTCGTGTATAAGTTATACATGATACATCGCTTCTCGGCCTTTTGGCTAAGATCAAGTGAAGTTATACATGATACAGAAAATACACCATGTAATAAATACAGTTACATATATCATATATGCAGCCTAATACACTGCTTACATGATACAGGAGTATTGCGTAAGACATCATGCATAATTCACGTGTATACCTCCACACACAACGAGGAATACAGACACAGGGTAATACGTAACATACAATACATAATGCATAATGTGTAACGTTTTGCCAGGTAACGACCTCTCAGGCCAGGACCCCGGGCCACCAGTCTCAGGATACCTGCTGCATGAGTGAAGAAAAGCAGTTCTAATAATCCCTGCACGCATGTTAATACCCAGGATGGCAAATAATGTGTTGTCAGGAAAAAACAGCCAGTGTGTTTAAGCAGCCTCACAGCTTTACATGTTCCTGGGGTCAGGGGTGCACTGTGGGTGTTTGTGGGCAAGGCTGTCATAGGCCACTCGTGCCTGAATGACAGCCAGGACAAAGACTCCTGCATGACCAAAGGTAAAGTAGAGGCCTCTGGAGGTGGCCAGACTTACCCGAGTCTGTGAGTAAGGGGGCCAGGGGCCAGAAGGGGCAGTGGGTGCCCCTTCACCCCCACTTACCTGAATGTACTTCATGAACCGGTGGCACTTTCCACAGCGGGAGAGGGGCTTGCCCGTGGCTGCCAGGGGTGAAAAAGACACCTCCATCAGCTCGTCCATCCCTGAGGGCAAGCAATGCAGGGAAGAGTCACATCCTCCGGGCCCCCGGCAGCCCACCTCCACCTCCGACAGGCGGGTGGAGGGGAAGGCACCGTGAGTGGGCACGGATCTGAGTGAGCGTGTCTCCATCCCCGAGGGTGCGGGGGGAACAGGATGGCAGAGCTGCAGCCTTGTTGGTCACCTGAGCTGGGTGCCTCGTGAGTGGTGTTAAGACGTCCGCTCCTTAGCCCCGAAGACAGCCCAGAACCCACGGCCTCGCTCTCCCAATGGAGTCCCAGAGCCCAGAGCCCAAATCTGGATGCTGGTCCCGCACAGCCATGGTGGCCCTGGCCCAGGAGCCTCTGGCCCAGTGGTAGGGAAAGGGTGAGCCTCACCGGCGATGGAGTCCACGAAGTAGTGGAACTTCCTCTTGAAGACGTCCAGCGTGTGGCCCAGGACCTGGCGGTAGTCAGCCTTGCCCTGGGCGATCAGGTTCAGCTGCTTCTCCACTGCGCTGCGGATAGTGGGGAGCACGAGCTCTGCATCTGCAAGTGGCGGGGGCCCCGTGAGCATGCGCACCGCGTGCCCGTGGCCGCCCCTAACTCAGGCTGGAGCCCGGAGACCCCAGGCCTTTCCTGGTCTACCCAGAAAATCCTGTGTGGAGGAGCCAGGGACACCCCGTCTCTAGGACTGTGACACAGTCCTGGAACTCCTCGGGCCAGGTCTGTGCTCTGCCATCTTCCTTGGTCCCCTTGGAACCTCTCGGGGAACAGAGCGCACAATTCCAAAGGAGGACCTACACCCCACCCGGAGCCCCCTAACACCTCCTGTTTTGGATTCTCTGCTCTTGTCCGTTCCTCCACCAACCGCATGGAGTCCCTCCTGGGGCACATCCTGAGGGGGCTGGTGTGGCATCCTTGCAGTGGGAGCTGGGGCCTCGCACAGGGGGCCCTACAGAGACTGTGGGCTGAAAAATGCGGTGCCACAGCCCAGGCGGCAGCCAGGAGCAGCAGCCAGCCGGACTCACCAATCTTGTAGTAGCCGTGCACCAGGACGATGCCCAGGTTGGTGGGTTTGAGGCGGCGCCCGCTCTCCACAGTGACGTAGTTGCGCTGGCAGATGTTGTTGATGTGCACGGGGATGCTGGCGTCTGTCCCTGAAACACAAGCCAACGCCCCACTGTTCTGCCACCTGCTCCCCGCCACGCCAGGCTCCACCTCTGCCCCACCTGCCCCAGGACCCCTGGTTCACAGCCCCCTCCCTCTGCTTCTGGCTAGTACTGTGCAGGGCACCACTGCGTGTGTTTCAAGAATCATCTTATGAACCCAAGAATGGCCCTCCCAGGGCCAGCGCCGGGTGCTTAATTCTCCTCTAAGACAAGAGGCTCACAGAGGTTAAGGAACTCCACCAGGGTCACGGGAGCTCATTCTACTTGCCCCTCACACCTGGTAAATATGACCTCCTTGGTCTCTCCTGCCTCAATCCTGAGCCACCCATCCTTCTGGAACCAGGACTCAAAACCCCTGAACACAGAGACTCCCATGCTCGCTGCCAAACTGACCCCTGAAACCTGCTCAGTATGGCCCATGTTCTGGCTCCTAGATCCCGTGATCGGTTTCTAGGGCGACATCTCCCCCAGAGATTTTGGGGTCACCTGGCACTGCCAGATGCTGCCTTTCTCTCCCCACCCCCACCCCCACCCCCCACCCCCGTGCTGAGAAACCTCCTTAGATGGTGCTCAGAGGCTAAGGAGACCATCGAGGTACCACACTTGAAGGATGATGTTGGGGTTGGGATCTGAACCCAGCACATACCCTGCTGTACCCGCTGCATTCTTGCCAGCTGCTGGAGCAGCAGCTCCCCCCTAGGGAGAGCCTCTTCATGCAGCCGTGGGGGCTCCTGGCCCCCCATGTTGTTCAGAAAATCTCAAGAGTCCTCTTTGCAGGCACAAACTCATTTTGGTCATGGCGCCTAGGGAGCCATGGATGTCTTGTCAATGGGGAAAGACAGAGGATGCTGGGGGAGCAGCACCCACACACCACAGCATCTGTACCTGAGGACTCAGGCCCCTGATAGAAGTAGGCTCAGCTCTTCAGCTGAGGCCTCCACTGTCACCAGAAACCCAGCCTCAGATGGGATGTTCCCTGCCAGTCACCTGTCACGATTGTTAGTGACAGAGCAGAAGCCAGGTATAGCATCAGGTACAGAGCCTGTGTAGCTGGTGCGGGACATCAGGGAACAGGCACTTCCCATCAGAATGAACACTGCCTGGGGAGCTGACCACAACCTGGGTCCCAGTTACCAGGTGCTGGGCACAGACGGGTCACTGGGAAGCTCTGGAAGCGCCGTCTCCTGGACCCCAGTCCTGGGATGGAGACCTTTGGGCCCGGGGCTGGGGCGGGCAGCAGGGCAGGTGCACCCACCAATGCCGTGCTTCTCCATGAGTGTGATGAGCTCAGCCTCCGTCAGGTAGTCGGGCGGGCTGGTCTGCTTCTCTAGCATCTTCATCTCGCTCACAGGAAAGCAGTCGCCCCTCTGGCAGGTGGGCAGGCTCTCCTCCAGAGGCACACTCTGCCAAGGCATGATCTCCGTGAAGCCTGGGGAGACAGGGTGCTGCCCCTCAGGGTCCCATCCCAGGCAGCCCAGGCCCGATGGATAATGTTCCGTCTGTGGAGGTTTGGGAGAAGCCACGCTGGCACTTGCAGTTTTACCTGGAGAGATGACGGTTTTCCCCGTGCACGTGAAGTGCTCAGGCCCGATTCTGAAGGAAATGGTGCTCTGGAGGTACTTGCAGTCATAGCTAACCGTGGCGATGAAGTGTCTGGTGATGTACTCATAGAGCCGCCACGCCTCACTCCCTGCAACAGGCATGGGAGCTGGTCACGGGCTGGGGGCTCTGGCTCTACCGACTCCCAGTGCTCTCACTCAGGCAGTAGAACCCTGGCTGTCGGCACGGGATAGTAGGGCTGGCCTGCACTGAAGCTCGAGAGAGGAGGAGGAAACACAGGAAGGGAAAGCGAGGCTCCCATCTTCCAGCCCGCTTTTAGGTGGGACTGCTCTTCAGGGCCTGATCAGTCCACAGGTAGTGACTTGCCACCATCACCTGAAACTTGGGCTGTGCACAGAAGCTCCTGTCTCTCCCTGTACAGTTCCCCCTTTCTCTGCCTCCTCCCAGGACACAGGCCACCAGCACTGGCTTGGTCAGGTGGCAAGACTGGGCCCTAGCACTCCCTATCTCGGTCCTGTTCTGTTCTGTCCTTGCCCATCTGTTTCATTGTCCTGCCTCCTGCGAGCAGCCACCTGCCCCCTGCACTCAGGTATATCATCACACACTTGCTGCCACCACTTCACCTGCCTTGTCTCATGCCACAGAACACAACTTTCAGGTGACCCCCTCTGCCACAGCCAAGGGCAGGTGGGGGAGGGAGGGAGCCTCCACATTGCCAGTGGGGCCTGACACTGTCCAAAGGGGCCGTGTGACTGTAGCTTCCAACCCAGAAGCTTGGGCTGTGTGTACGTGTGTGTGTTGAGTGTTGGGAGGAGTGCCCAATACCTAATTCAGCCTCTGTGGCAGATCTCATGGGGGTGATGGGAGGATGGTCGCCGGCATCATGGCCTTTCCGTGGCCGGTTGATACCTTCGGCTAACAAGCGCTTTACCTGAGGGAGAGAAGACAAGACAGTGTGTGAGTCTGGGCACAGCTGCCCCTGCCCCTCCCCAACATGGAGGGGGCCAGCATCAGTTCTGGCTTTGGCCAAAGTGTCCGGGCCGGTCCCAAGACTCCGGCAACAAGTGTGCACAGTGGCTCTGCTCACCGTGTCGGCCCAGTAGGGGTGGTTGGCCTGCTGCCGCAGAGGGCCCTTCAGGTCAAAGTTCTCGGGGTAGTGGGTAGTCTCAGTCCTCGGGTAGCTGATGTAGCCTTGCGTGTAGAGGCGCTCAGCGGTCTGCATGGCATGCTGTGGCCCCATGCCTGTGAGAGATGGCAGGCTCAGCTGGATCAGGATGCCAGGGGTGACTAGGTCCCTGCCCATAAGCCGGGGCACTCAGGCTCCCCACCAAAGGTGGCCAGAGCCTCCTGGTAGGTGAGGGTGGTTCTGAATGGGCACAGCTAGAGCCCAGAGCTGATGGCCACCTGTGTCTGTGCAGATTATCCAAGGCCGAGGCCCTGAACCTGTGAAGGTGGACTTAGGAGAGGGATGCTCCAGTGTCACTATCATGACACTAGTGGCTATGTTGATGAAATGTGCCCTGAGATTGCCGATCTCTCACACCCTGGCCATGGAGTGTATGGGGTCAGCCTCCGGGTTTGCTGATGTCCCAGTCGGACAGGAAAATTATTAGCACATGCTCTCTGCTCTGAGCCCCTTGGGTGTTTCTGTCCTTGAGGCACTTTGGGACCCCTGAAGGAGGGCTTGTCTTTCTGCTTTTCCCTGATCAGCAGGGGCTGGCCCTCAGCTATCCATCAATGTCACTGTTGCCCCCTGAGGATCCCCGAAGGGGCCATTCTGCAAGGACACTGGCCAGCTTCCTCAGGCTGCAGAGGCCACCAATGCTTTGAGGCCCATAGCTGTCAGAGATTGCCAAACACCCCTTCTCATGACCATGGAAACGAGGCTCAGGGAAGTATACCAACGCTGGTCACACTTACCCCTGCAGGACACAAGCCTGGAGCGCTGACCTCCTACCCTTGGCCTCTCCCTACCCTGGGGAAGATGCTCTGGGGTGCTAATGCCAGGATGCCCCTCTCGGATAGTGGCTGTCATTGCCTCTGGTCTTGTGAGGATGCGCCATTTCAACCACTTCATCCTCAGAACCCACCCACAGAGATGGTCACAGTGTTCGCCTTGTTTTCCTGTGAGGAAATAGGCTCTGGGACAAGAAAGCAAGTAGCCAAGCTGAGATCGGACCAGACCTCAGTCCGGAGCTGGAACTCCATGGTCTAATGCCTCTATGGGGACTCTACTGAGCCAATGACATGCGAGGGCCTGCCCTACAGGTGGTCCCTGACCACGGCCTTCCATGTGTTCAGCCCTGGCAGCAGCTGCATGGATGTCTAGTAATAAAAAACAGTCTGAATTTTCTCCACGTAAATTCAAAGAAGCTGTTGAGTATTAACCAATAATCCTCTGAAATAGGATCCTCCTGCATGTTTGTTAGTTTGTTATTAGTTATTTCCACTCTGGAATTTAAGAGAAATTAGCTCAGCATTAGGCTCAGATTCCCACTAAGCCTTGCAAGATACTGCAGGTGGGCTGTGGCTTGACACAGGTTAACATGCAAGGGGCTACTCAGCACAGGTGCGGGGGAGGGGGGGGAACACTCGGCACAGGTGAGCATGGAGGGAGAGTGCCGGCAGAGGTGAGAGCATCAGCGCTGCCCTGCAACCCCAGGCGCTGCACCAGGGCTGAATAGCTCACGGTGTCCCACCCAGGAAGTCTTTTGTGGGCTTTAGAGGAACGTTCCTACATACCCAGAGAAGAGCTAGCGACACGCAGCATCTCCACAGTGTTAAGGGCGAGGGGCCTCTGCTTGGCCTTCTCTTTCCTGCTTGTGGCCTCCACCTACAAGACAGAATAGGTTCAGGGATTTGGGGTGGCAGGGGCAAAGACACCACAATAGAGAATCAGGATGTGTGGGCCAAAGGGTCTGGTTTCATTCAATTGGTCTCCCTGCTTCTCAGTTTCACTCTTCACCATGGTCTCAAGACTTGAATATGTATTCAGTCCGAGGAAGGGAAAAAGAAAATTCTTTTCTGGGGAACTTTCTAGGGAAAGAGGAAACATAGAAGAATGGGGAAGAGCCAGGAGAAGGGGTTACAAACTCATCCTACAGGAGCCAGAAACAGCCAGGCCACTGGGACGGCAGGTGAGGCCTGCGGCAGGCCACGGAGTGCAGGCCCACCTTGGGCAGCCACTTGCCTCTCGGTGCACCCAAGTGCTCCCACCAGGGGTTACTGGTGTTGCTACATCTTCCAGTTTGTCAACAAAAGCTGCAAATCAGGCCTTTTATGTGACATCTTGTAATTTTCCAATGTTGGTAACTGTTTTGAAATGTTTGTAAACAGCATGTAGTTTAAATAAAATATCAATCAGCTTCAAACTCTGGGCTGAACGGTTGTCAGAAGAGAGGACTGTCTTGCCTGTGGCTAAAACAATCCAAACAACTGTGATGCTTTGCCCCTCCTAACACCACAGAGACCAGCCATGCATCAGGGCAGTGCCTTGTGGATTCCAGAAGGACAAATGTGGGGGCAAATTTAGTCCAAAATGGGTGTGTGCTGCAGTGGAAGCTGGGATCACTATGGGTGAGACCTGGAGATGGTGGTGAGGGGTATCCTGAGAACACGATCAAGGATAAAAGCGTGAAGCAGGGACGTCTGGATGGCTCAGCGATTGGGCAGCGCCCTTTGGTTCAGGTTGTGATCCTGGGATCTGGGATCGAGTCCCAAACTGGGCTCCCTGCAAGGAGCCTGCTTCTCCCTCTGCCTATGACTGCCTCTCTCTTTCAGTCTGTGTCTCTCATGTATAAATAAATAAATCTTAAGAAAAAAAAAAAAAAAAGAAAAAGTGTGAAGCAGCTTTGGAGGAAGTTCTGGAAGCCTGCATCAATTGCATGTCTAAGCAGAGGGCACCCAAGGAAAGCTTGAAAAGGACGAGAAGGCAGCTGAAGAAGGCCAGGCCGTACCTGCACGACTGTGGTAGCTGGTAAGGCTGTGGGCCACTGCAGTGGCGGTGGAATTGCCCCCACCCCAGGCAGCCAGCCCCCTGCCAGGTGGCATCACCTTCTTCCTAAAAGCCCAGCACATGACTCTCAAATTCATAAAAAACCTGAGTAAAAAACACAGCACCATAAAGGCCAGGAAAGCTGACTGAGTCTGGGATATCCCATGCTAGCTGTGTGACCTCGGCCGAGTTCACTGACATGCACACAGGTCCCTCTAGAGTTGTTAGCGTCCGTATCACAGAAAAGGCACATTGGTGTGAAATGGAGTCCTGCCAAAAAGAGATAATGCCCCTGGGGTCACATGGATAGGGGCTGCAGGTCGTGGATGTGGGGCAATGCCTGGTACAGAGCAGGGATGTAGCACACAGTTACCGCTTGCATCAATAACTGTCCATCTTTCTACAAGATGTCTATTTCCAGAAAGGAAAGAAAGATGGGACCCTAGGTCACGAGCTACTCTTCTAGCCAGAGGCATCCAAGGTCTACCCCTGCCCCGAGCAAACGTGACAGATACACGTGGGGCAGGCCCACCTGGGCTTCCTTCTCCAGCTTTGTCATGTTTAAAAACATCTGTGCGATCTCCCGGTCGAACACTCGTACTCGGTCCCAGTCCAAAAGAAGAGATCTGTCTTTATCGGCATTGACCTATAGGAAAAAGTACAAAGGCAGAAGACGGGAAAGAAAATGTCCAGGTGAGCACACACTGCCAGGGAAGAGAATCGAGGTAGATGAAGCTGGTCCTCCTCTGGGAAGAAAATGGTCCCGGCTCTAAGGTCTCACAGCCATACCTATACAGGTGTGCAGAGGTGCACAGATATGTAGGCTGAGACCCAGCCCTGTCCCAAGGAAAGGCTGCCCTGACTCCAGGCCTCTCCCCTGAGATTCGGCAAGTAGTCTCGTAAGGGGAGCCCAGAGCCAAGGCTGCTGTATCCTTAAGGGTGTTGGAACCTCCGTCACAAATGCCATCCCTGCCCACCCTCTGACACCTGGCCAGCACTAGGTGTAGTCCTTACAGGGGCCCCCAGCCCTATGTCAACCAGACCAGCTCTGTATTGCTTTAAATCTTGTAAGAAGCTTACACGGACGGCATTATTTGGAGAAATGGTTCTAAGACTTCAAAAAGTCTGAAAGTCAGTGGCTTATGGCCCTTGGTCCAAACCTCGGACCTGACCATCACAGCTGACTGTTCTGAGGCATGATCTACCCGGCCCCCTCCCCCTCAAGGCTGAGTTCATTCTTGCCTCTCTAAATTCAATGCATTCAAGCCTATGAAGGCTGGGATCCCTTCCCTGAGCACCCCACAGACCACTCTGGCGTCCCTCCTGTGCCCTTGGCCTCGGGGGTTTAATGGGCCGGATGATGACAGAAGACCCTCAGAGTCCACAGCCCGAACCTGGAAAGACCCAGCGTGTGTAGGGAAGGGAAAGCAAACCTTGGCCTGCAGCACCCAGTACGTCTCCGGTTTGAAGGACTGGATTTTATCATGTCTCTCCACGCAGAAGCCCAGGGTAGGGGTTTGACATGGCCCAAAGGAGATGAGGGAGCTGTCTAGATTGCCATATTTTCCCTGGAAGTACTTAGTTTGAAATCTACAAGGAGGCATGGGGTAGAGAAAGATATTCTGGTCACGTATGCACTCAAAGCCACCATCGTTAATCACCCACGTTGAGTCCAGCATGGGGCCAGCTGGCGGCAGTGCCCCTGCTCAGAAGACAGGGGACAGAGTAAGAACGTGGCTCAGCACAGGGGCCGGGAAAGGTGTGTGTGGGTAGAGAGGAATCATGTGTTTGCACACATGGCACGGAAGGCAAGAGAGAAGAGTTTCCCCCATCCTGGGGCTGGGAAACCCTTCTATTCTATTCTATGCCCTCCACCCTCTCCTCAAGACCCATGCAGTGAGGCAAACACCCTGCCAGAGAGACAGTTGCCTTCAGGGTTTTTAGAATATGGACACTGGCCTAGTACTAACCAGGCCCAGGGGCAGCAAATGGGGACCCATGAGGCAGGAGCCCTGGCCAAAGGGAGGGCAGCCGGCACCTGGTGAACGCACAGCCGATGCGCAGGTCCAGCTCTTGCCTGGCGTCCACCGACAGCGCCTCGTTGTGGTCTGGCTCGCCCAGGCGGGCCATGGCAGCACAGATGTCCGTGTCTGTGATGGAGCTGAACCTGGCCCGGAACACGGTCTTTTCGCCACTATGGGTTGGATTCATGACGGGCAGCACAGCGTCCAGGACCTGGGGGAGGCAGCCCAGCTGTCACTCACCTTCCAAATCTCTGCCTCCACGCCTCTCGTGTGAGGGCTCCTCTCTGGGGCTGAACCTTGCTGGTGTGACTTCCTCTCCATCCTGCCAGACCCTCCTCCACCTCCTTGCCTGTCCAGAAGTCTGTCTCTCCACATCACTCCTGCTACATGGCTTCTTTTCCTTCCACTGACAAACTTGTTCAAACACCCCCCCTTACTACCATCCTTTCTCTTATCTGCTTTCACCCTTGCCAAACCAGGAAATGCTAATGCCACGACACAGGGAAACTCAGTCATGCAATCCACCCCACTTGACCCATTTCCCTTCTTTTTAGAGGGCAGAGTGCAAGGAGGGGTGGGTGGAACTCTTAAGAAGCTGAAGAAAAGCCAGGGAGGGAAAACAGAATGAAGAGGAAAAGACAAAGGGCAGGAGCAGGGAGGGCACAGGGGACCCCCACCTTAGGGACTGAGGGCTAAGCCCAGCAGGGGGCCTGGAGCCAGACTCACTATGAAGGCTGTGCAGTGGGAGGGGAGTCACACTGGACCCTGGCCATGTAGATTCTTTGGTGGGGGGTGCCTTTGTTGCTGAGGGGAGAAAGCCCCCGAGCTTCCGCCCCCAGGGAAGGAGCAGTCCCATAGGGGTGGGGCCGGGACAAGAGTGCCTAGGAAGGGACAAAGCGTGATCATGTTGACTGAGGGTGCTGTGTTGGAACTTGGGGTGTCCTGAGCTCCCTGGCCACACAGGAAGCATTTCCTAAGCCCCAAAGTGTAACAGGCTCCGGGTGAGAACTGGGGGTGCAAGAGGCAGGAGCGTGAGCTGCACCAGGGGACACCTGCAGTCAGGAGCTGCGTGAGGGCGTCAAGCCACAAGAGAGGCAGACACCTGTGTCCTTGCAGGGAGGGTGGAAACAAGACGGGAGGGGGAGGCTTGATGGCATCTTGGAGGGGACGGTGAAGGCTGGAAGTGAGAAAAGCAGGAAGAAAGGTAGCTAAGTGGCAACCAGCCTTGGCCATAGGTCCCTGAGAGGTGCCCAGAAGGCCTGAAAACCTTCCTATCCACTGAGAAAATTCTGCCCTCTGTCTGTATGTTTGCTCACACAGTGCACCCGAGTAGGGGAATAGGTAATACCCCTCTGCCCTTGGCAGAGTCCATACATTTCAAAGTGTCTATGCAATTTCCAAACTAAAGGAGGAAAAAAGGCATTTCTAAGGCAACGCAGCAGATTCCCAGCCGCACCCCCGGCATGGCGCAAATGCGAGGACAGGTCAGTGGGAAGGCTCGAACTAAGGACAGCAGTAGGCCCCCTCTTACCTCAAAACAGATGTTCTCTCCCTCCTTGTCGCAGTCCAGCCATAGCACAATATAGTCGCAGCCTTTGCCCTCCACCTGCCACAGAGTACACAGTGACTGGCCCCTCCGTGGCCCGGCCCGTAGTGCCCACCGACGGTGCTCCCAACCACACCCTGAGCCCCATGGAGCAGGACTGCCACCCAGACTGGGCCCGGGCTGAGCAGCGGCGCTAGACGCAGTTAGGCTGCCTTAGCCACTCAGAGAACTTCACTCAGGACTTTGTTTTTTGGACACAAAGAAATTATAAATGCAAAATGATCTTAACCCCCAAAACTGCATGGGAAGAGGGCTGAAATGAAATAAGCTTAAATGTTAATGGTGGTTGTCTTAGGTAGTGTGATTATATATTTTTTCTTCCTTCTACTTTTTAATATTTTCCATAATGTGTGTGCATTTAAGATTAGAAAAACCGCCACCACCAACAAACAGTTTAAAAAGCAGAATTTCTGCTCTCCAGGGCTGAGTGACCCGGCTGCCCAGGTGGGCCAGTGGATGGTTGTGAGAACAGTCTGAAAGGTGCCTCGTGGGCCAGCAGGGGGAGCTCGCAGAAAGGGCTGCGAGGCCCACCCAGGGCTTCCAGCAAAGGCCTCCAGTTCATGAAAGAGAGGACTCTGGAGACCACCTGCAGTGCAGAGGGCCCAGAGTAGAGGCTTCTCAGGTGCCCATGCCCTAGCACGCCCACACACCTGCAGGAACTTCACCATGTTCAGCTTGGGGTTAGCCTCCTTCTTCTCTGTCGGGGCTTGGCTGAACAGCTCTGCGGGGTCCACCTTGTCCCATTTGTTGTACTTTCCTACAAACCATAGCCACAGTGACAGCTGAATCATACTTCTTGGCTCACCAAGCTTGATCTCTCCAATTGTCATAGGCCCAGGAGGAGAGGGAGGCTTGGAGAACAATTTGCCCAGGGAACCCCACAATTGGAGGCAGAGCTGGGCTTTCATTCCCCTGGGCTGCTGAGGTGACACCACACCTTGGTCACCTCCAGGAGCCACCGCTGGGCAGGGCTGCTGCTGCTCCAGCCTCACTTCAGGACATGCCCTGTGGCTGGAGCGCCATTCCTGGGCTGGCTCACTTTGCCAGAGCACTGAACCACACCCCTCCTACCTCTGTCTTCTCTTCCAGCCTGAATAGCTGCAACTCTCCCCCTACCCAGCACTTGACTGCACACATGACAGGTGCTCAGGGGAACCCCATGGGGAATCAGTCTCTTGGGCTTCGTGTCTGGTACATCCACCTACTTCTCTACTCAGTGCTCAGTGCTTGCAAGCTTAGCCCTCTGGCTTTCTTTTTGTCCCCATTTCGTACAGCCTGGGAGAACGGGGTCATACAGAGTCAAGTTCAAATCCCAGCTCCCCACCTGCTGGCTGGTGATAAAACTCAAGAGTCCAAATGCTTGGCCACACGACTGAATCAATGTCCTTGTTGTCACTGGGCAACAAGAAGTATTGAGACTTTGCTGTGCACTAAGCTCTCTTCCTTCACCGTCACACTGAGTCCTCAATCCTAGGAAGTGGATGGCACTATCGTAAGACTCACATCACACATGTGGAACAGAAATTTCTTTTTTTTTTTTTTGGAACAGAAATTTCTAGAGGCTCCAGTCCCAGCCCATGAGCCTGTAGAGCATGAGACAGAGCCTAGGCTGGAGTCTCTCATCAACCACAGGGCCCTGCATGTGGCTCTGCTGGGTCACTAATGCTGGCCCTTCCAAGGTAACAGATAACAAAGATGACAATGACAGCCACCAAACGACCACTGGGCAACAGTCACATTCACCTCCCAAATGCCTGCATGGGCCAGCCCCTCTGAGGTGGGCATCCACCACCTCTAGGAAGCACAGGAAGGAGCATAGGGCATGCAGTGACTAAGGGGTGCCTCTGGGATGGGGACCCACGGGCATTGAGCTCTAAAACCTGGGTTCTAGATGACCCAGGACCTGCTGGCCTCAGGACTCATGGGTTCTGCACTAATTTGTCTGCCTGGAGCCCTCCCTGGCTCCATCTAGACTTGGGGCAGCACTTTGCCGGGCTTCCCTCAGTGGGATAGGGGTTGGGCAGGGTGCAGGGGGCTCACCCAGGAAATCCAAGGTCATCACATGACCACAGACGGATGTCATCTTGAAGCGGACGGGCTGGCCAGCAAAGGTCCCGCTGTACTCATGCACGGAGCATGTTCCGTTCAGCCCTTTGTGGGAGGACATGTTTCCTGCAGAGAAGCACAGTGATGGCTGCTCCAGCAGGCCACAGCCACCACAGAGGCCCCAGACCCAGAAGCCACCACTCACAGGGCCAGAGTCCCCCTTCCCCAGAGCAGTCAGTGGCAGCGTTCCTCAGGCCACTGCGTGTAACAGTGCTGACGAATGTCGTGGTCCTCCGGGGAACACCACTCATTGCTAACCAACCAGCACGGTATGCTCACCACGCAGGGCCCTGGGCCAGCTGAAGGCCAGGAGCACCCTCTCTGAAGGCTCTCCACAGCAGACACTTGGGCCCTTCCTCTCATTTCTGCCCCACTTCTTTCAAACTTCACTAGGTCTCCATGGACCTCCTCATTACCAGGTCCCTGGACGTCTTCTCATGCTCCCGCTCCCCACTGACAGCCTCTCAGCTGAACTTTCTTAGCTTCTGTGGATCGGGCACTTCTCAGCTCTCCCCTCCCCTTCAAAGAGACACCATCCCACTGTCCTGACCCAGGGGAGGTCACGGTGGACATAGGCCATTTCTAGGTACCCAGAGCACCCAAGCACCCTTCCTATCTGGAGGGAAGTCAGAGATAGGAAGGAAAGGAGCACCCCACCAACTACCCCAGTGGCCAGGATGGAGTTAAGGGACAGATGTCCCCTTTCTTAGTGCCCTGGTGTCTCAGTAGGGCTATATACCAGGGCCAGCCTAATGATGCTCTTGAGTGACATGAGGCACACAGGCTGCAGCTATAGTGGTTGAGGGCAGTGGCAAAGCTCCTGTGGCGATACGGTCTGTGGCATGGCCTCAGACTTAGACCAGGGCGAGATCTTGGCTCTGTATTCTTCCTTCTAGTGAATTCTCTTTCTGTGTAAGTTACCAGGGCTGGGTGCTGCTTTATGAGCAACAGTGGACTGCCCGGTGCTACGCTGTGAATGGTGTCTGTACCTTTTGGGAGTCCTGGACCGCACACTGAATGTAGCAGTAAATGCACCCACAAAAACTAATACTGAGATGCTTCAGTAACACCCACTGTCCTGAACCAAGTCAATTCCAGAGGGCTGGAGTCACACTCCAGAAAAAAAGAAATGACCATGTTTAGTGAGTCCTCCCACAAACCCGCCGGTTTGTCTTTCCTACCCCGAGAGAGGATTTTAGCAATGGACTGGGCCAAGGATGGCTTTTCTGCAACCATGAGCACGGTCTTCATCTTGTCTGAAAGCTGCCCGGGGCTTTGGCCCTTCACACTCCAGTTTCAGAGGGATGGAGATGAAGTTCAGAAACTGTTCTTCTGCAGCTCAACACTACCATCAAAGCTGACTCCTAAAGAGAAGAAAGACACACAGAAAACAAATGCTTCTAATGGAAACTCTACCAAGAAGGAAACTCATTTTAAAAAACAAAAACCAGCGGTGCCTGGGTGGTGCAGTTGGTTGAGCATCAGACTCTTGGTTTCAGTTCAAGTTTGACCTAAAGGTAGTGAGATGGAGCCTTGCCTCAGTTTCCATGCTCAGTGGGGAGTCTGCTTGGGTTTCTCTCTCCCTGTCTCTACCCCTGCTCATACATGCTCCCTCTCTCTGTCGAGTAAATAAATATTTTTTAAATGTTTAAAAAAGATTTTTAATTTATTTATGAAAGAGAAAGAATAAGCAGGGGTAGCAGCAGAGGGAGAGGAAAAAGCAGGCTCCCGCTGAACAGGAGCTCAATCCCAGGACCCAAAAGAGCCACCCGGGTGCCCAACAAATAAATCTTTTTAAAAAACCCAAAAAGCAAAACACAAGTAGACACAATTTCTTTGGGATTCCTGGGTGGCTCAGTCAGTTAAGCATCTGACTCTTGATATCAGTTGAGGTCTTGATCTCAGGGTTGTGAGTTTTCAAGCTCTGTGTTGGGCTCCGCGTTGGGCATGGAGCCTACTTAAAAAAAACAACCCCCCCCCAAAACCCAAACTCCACACATAGGGGTTTCTGGCTGTCTCAGTCAGTAAAGAATGCAACTCTTGATCTCAGGGTTGTGAGTTCAAGCCCCACACTGGGTGTAGAGTTTACTTAAACAAACAAACCTGAAGAAAAAGAAAAAAAAAGACATGGGATAAACCAGGGCAATGGAACTGGCTTAGAAACGAACACCTTGGGAATTTGGGTTCCTTTGGCAGAAGTTGATGTGGCTCCCTGACCTCAGGTCAGTCATGTCACCAAATCCGTGCTAGGATAACTTGGGGGCCTTTGGATCTGGACTGACAGGCTGGGGTAGCGCAGAGGGCCAGCCCTCCACCCAGGGCACACTTCTGTTTGCTCCCCAGGGCTGAGAGCAGTACCTCCACCTCAGCGGAGAATCGGGATGCCCCGGGACATTTTCTGGTTTTGTTTAAGATTTATTTGAGAGAGAAAGAGAGATCGTACACAGGCGGGGGAGGGGCAGAGGGAGAGAAGCAGACTCCCCATTGAACAGGGAGCCTAACTCAGGGCTCGTGATCCCAGGACCCTGAGATCATGACTCCAGCTGAAATCAAGAGTCCTCATACACTCAACTGACTGAGCCACCCAGGCGCCCCACCCTGGGACATTTTATAAAATGCAGATGCCAGGCCATGTTCCCTAGATCTTTCTGATCCAAAATAGGCCTGAGACCCATTGGACAATGGAGTCCAGACCCCAGTAGTACTCGACAGCCCCTTTCCAATGGGCTCCAATCTACCTTCCTGCCTGCCTTTCACAATCTCTAGCATTGCAGATCATGCTCTGGCCAATTAAACTGGACACCATATCTAAAGAAAAACATATTCTTAAGCCTCTGTTCCCTTGCTCGGAATGTACCACCAAGCCCAGAGAATGCAGCTTGACTGTCTGAAGGCCTGGCTCTAGTGCCAACTCTTGGTTAAAGAGCTCTCCCAACACCCTGGGGCGGGACAAAGCATTTCCTGCTGCCCCAAGTCCGTTACAATAGACCGCACCACGCCACGGTTAGTTACTGTCTCATTCTACACCAGCACGAGTTGCCTGAGGTCTGGATCACTGCCGGCCACTGTGACAACTGGTTCCATGATTGCTACAGGACATTTAATTCCTGCTTTTTTTTTTTCTTCCTGCTGTCTTTTTGATCACTATATATATGGCCTTAACATTGACAAATATGACACTGTATTAAAAAAAAACCAACCCAACAACATGACTGCTACTTAAACAACTGGGCAACCTTCTGGGTGGGCTGGGAGGGTTAAAGCTAGATTCCTACTTTATTTATTTATCTAAGATATCATTTATTTATTCATGAGAGACACACACACACACACACACACACACACACACACACACACACAGAGGCAGACACAGGCAGAGGGAGAAGCAGGCTCCATGCAGGGAGCCTAACGTGGGACTTGATCCCGGGTCTCCAGGATCATGCCCTGGACCAAAGGTGGTACTAAACCGCTGAGCCACCGGGGCTGCCCTAGACTCCTACTTTAGAATTGCCACCAAAACAGATTCCAGACCTGGCAGAAATTTACGCAAAAAGATCAAACTAGAAAAAATACTAGGGGTGCCTGGGTGGCTCAGTCAGTGAAGTGTCTGTCATTGGCTCAGGTCATGATCCTGTGGTCCCAGGATCGAGCTCCCTGCTCAGTGGGGAGCCTGTTTCTTCCTCTCCCTCTGCCCCTCTCACCACTTGTGCTCTTTCTCCATCACGCTCTTTCTTTTGTTTTTTTAAAGGGTTTTTTTTTTTAAAGATTTTATTTATTTATTCATGAGAATACACAGAGAGGGGGGAGAGAGAGGAGGGAGAGAGAGAGAGAGAGAGAGAGAGAGAGAGAGAGGCAGAGACACAGGCAGAGGGAGAAGCAGGCTCCATGCAGGGAGCCCGACGTGAGACTCGATCCCGGGTCTCCAGGACCACGCCCTGGGCTGTAGGTGGCGCTAAACCACTGAGCCACTGGGGCTGCCCTCCATCACTCTTTCAAATAAATAAAATCTTAAAAAAAAAAAAAAAAACTAGAAAAATACTAGAAGAAAACATAAACTTTGGTATGAAGGAAAGACACATAAGGATTTCAGAAGCTCAGAAACATATCTCATGTTTGAAAGCATTTGCTTTCTTTTTCTGTGAATGGTCTATTCCTATTTCTTTACCCTTTCTCTCCCCAGCCAGACTGCTGTTTTCTCATTTTTAGTAATTGTTTTATATAATGAGGAAATTAGCCCTTTGTGATATGATGGCCAACAACACTTGTAATGGCAAATTAGAAGTAAAATGAGCTCATGCTTATCTCACTAGCAATGATCACAGGATGAGCACACGTGGAGGAGGGTCTGGTGACAGGCAAACTACGAAGGTAGGTGGCTGAAGTAAAACTGGACCAACCTCTGTGCGGAGCAATTAGACGATCTCTCTCAAAACTACAAGTGCACATCCCCAGCAATCCCACCCCTGGGAATGAATTCAATCACCCCACCAGAATTTATTGAGCACATACTACATGCTCAGTATGTGTTGCTATGTGCCACGTGGGACAAAGTCCAGGCATTAAGACCCACAGAGGATTGGGGGACAGTGGGGAGGGCAGTTTCAGACTTTGGGTTTGCTTTGAGGGAACTGGGAGGTAGCACAGGAGCCTGATGACCTGACTTCAAGTGTTCAAGAGATCCCTCTGGCTCTAAGAAGGGAGTCACTGGGCCTTGGGGGCAGCGATGGAGGTGCTGAGGGAAAGTTGGGGTCTGGGGCTGATTCCCAAGGCAGAGCCAAACAGGACTGAGAAGGGGAAGTGAGGCAAGTGCAGAATGACTCCAGTGCCTTTGGCCTAGGGAGCTAAAGGATGGGATTCCCATTTGTTGAGATGGGAAGTTAGGAGGAAGGAGCAGTTTGGCACAAAGATGCAGGAGCTGTCAGGTATGTTAAATGTGAGCTGCCTAATAGCCAGCTGGGCCATGGAGGAGGCGGTGGCATGTGGTGGCATGTGGAGCAGGGAAAGGAGCCCAAGTTGGGGGCTGGGGAGATAAGGTGACTCAGGAGAGGGGAGATCCTCAAAGGCCAGAGAAGAGGCACTTGGGTTGGTGGCGGGGGTGAGGAGGGCGGGAGGGGAGGCAGGAAGTCATTGCACATCACACATCGAAGGCTACAGATACTTGCAGCCTGGGGGAGGTGATAATGGAGACCTGACATTGGGGTCTGGAGACCTACAGGCGCCAGGTGACCTTGATGGGAGCTGTTTCATGCAGGAGTGCCAAAGGGAAAAGCCTGAGGGGGGTGAGCTCAAGAGGACCTGGAAGGAGGGAAGAGGAACAGTGAGTAGGTTTTTACATTTTAAGATGGAAGATAAACCAGCATGTTTGTAAGGAGGATAGAAGTAGTAGAGTAGAGGGAAAAGACAAGATGCAGGAGGTGAGGGGGGAATTGCTGGAGTGATGTCTCTGGGTGGGAAGCAGTGGCTGTCCTTGGCCAGAGGGCCCCTCTAAGAAGTACAAATGTCAGCAGGTCAGCAGTGAGGACAGGAGATGGCACTGGGGGCAGGCTGCCAGCAGGGGAAGGGCTAGATTTAGCAGGGATGGGATGTGCCAGGTGAGTAGGAGTGAGAGGGTGAGGGGAAAGATACTCTAGGATGGGCAAGGAGGAGGGGAGGACGTGGGAAGGTCCACGCAGGGCATGCGCTGGTGGGGTCTAAAATCTTTATGTGCTAGAGTGGGGAGCAGGGGTGGAAGAAGAAGAAAAAAAGTCAGAGGGCAAGGTGCCTGGGCACTTGGTGTGGGGGCCTGAATGGCGTGGGGGATGAGGCCGCAGGGGGACAGGAGACTGCAGAAGTAAGCAGTGGGCGCTGGCAAGACTGTCCACGTGGACACTGGGTTCCTGAGGCAGGACACAGCGGGTAACACACCGCCGGGGAATCCCCTGCAGCATTATCAGTCAGAAGACATTAGAAACGTTCTAGGGTATGCCAACAAGGAACTGTTAAATAAAGTGTGGCAGACAATGGAACACCAAGCAGCAATGAGAAAGAAGTGCATCTGCTCCGTAAATACTAATGTGAATTGAGTTTCAGAGAAATTACATGAAGAAGTGAAGTGTGTGACTGTACAAAGCACTGCCATCTATGGATGCGTGCACACACACACTCAAGAAATGGCAAAGCAACCACCTGGGGGCAAGAGTGGGGTTAGGGTCTGGAAGCTGGACCTGGGGGGGCCTTCTGCTAACCATACTTCCTTTTTTACTTGTTACATTTAGTGCAGTAGACACACATAAGTGGTCAAAAAGAACTACGATTTAGAAGTACGGAAGAGGGGCGCCTGGGTGGCTCAGGTTAAGTGTCTGACTTTGGCTCAGGTCCTGGGACCTGGGATCAAGTCTGGTATCCATCCATCCGGCTCTGTACTCAGTGGGAAGTCTGCTTGAGATTCTCTCTCTCCTTGGAACACCTGGGTGGCTGAGCAGTTAAGTGCGCCTGCCTTCCGCTCAGGACGTGATCCTGGGGTCCTGGATCGAGTCCCACATCGGCTCCCCGCATGGAGCCTGCTTCTCCCTCTGCCTGTGTCTCTGCCTCTCTCTCTCTCTGTGACTATCATAAATCAATAAAAAAATTTTAAAAAAAATCTTAAAAAAAAAAAAAAATCTTAAGGCAGCCCCGGTGGCTCAGCGGTTTAGCTCTGCCTTCAGCCCAGGGCGGGACCCCGGAGCTCCGGGATCGAGTCCCACGTGGGCTCCCCGCATGGAGCCTGCTTCTCCCTCTGCCTGTGTCTCTGCCTCTCTCTCTCTTTCATGAATAAATAAATAAAATCTTAAATGTCTGTTATTTTTAAAGGGAAATGTGATCGCCTTCTTTTCCATAACCTATGTGGTTCATCACATTTGATCTCGTCGCCTGCTAAAGCTGCATCTGAAGTTGGTTCTCTCATTTCAAAAGGGAGAATCAGCCAGTGCTGAGGGCGTGTTGACAGCAAACAACACACACTGGAACTGTAAAGTGAGAGCGTCAGGTGGGCACTTACTGCCGGTCGGGACTCTCCTCTCGGCAGCAGGATCAGCAACGGTGGGTGCCCTCGGGGGTCGCGGTACACCAAGTCCTCCCCTGTCCGTCTTACGAACAACGGAACTCGGCTTGGGGGTGGAGGCCCAGCGGTGGCGCAGACAGCACCGAGAGCAGGATCTCCACCTTGGCCACTTAAGCCGGTGCCGCGGGGTCCGGAGAGCAAGCCCCTCCTCTGCACGCAAGCCCGCTCCGCACGCCGCCGCTCTCTCCAGCCTGGCCCGTCACGCCTCGAGGCTGGCCTGGGCAGTTTTCTGACTGCGAGCGGACCGAGGCTCAGAACAATGCGGCCGAGGCCCAGGCGACCTTTGCCGCGGCTCTAGGGGCACCTCGGGGCTCCGCGGCCATCAAGCCCACTCTGGGCGGACCTTCCCACGTCCTCTCCCGAAGGCTGAGTGGCAAAGAGGCAGGATAAGGCCAGTCCTCCCTTTCACCTGCGAGAACTGAATCCGGCGAGTCTGTCCACCAACAACTCGGAGAAACACACCCGGAGCCCTCAAGGCCGGGCCGGGCCCGGGGCGGCAGGCGGCCCCCCGCACCTCCGTCTCCCCACCTGTGGCCGCAGCCCGCACCTCAGAGCCCCGCGGGAGGGTCGATGGAGGTCGCCCCTCACCACCTCCCGGCACCCCCACCGCCAGCCCCGGGGTGCGGGCGCCCCCGCCGGGAAGCAGGGCGCGGGAAAGCGAGGCGCCGCCTCCTCTCCCACGCCCCGGGGCTGGGGGCCCACCTCCCCGGCGCTTCCCGCCGCCCGCCGCTCACCCGCAGCCCCGCCGCGGCTCCCGCCGGGGCTCCCGCCGCAGCTTCCGCTCGGGGGGCGGACTCGGCAGCCTCCACTTCCGGTCCGGCCGCGGCGGGCGTCCCCGCGGCTGGCGTCCCCTCGCCTGTCCTCCGGGGCGCGCACGTCCGCGTCCGCGGGTTCCGTGGCTCGCGGGTACCGGCCCTGCCTCCTGACCCCTCCCCGCGGCCTCCCCAAACCCCCCACCTTACTCTTCTCCGCCACCGGGAAAGCAAGAAAGGCAGCTGTTACAATGGTCGTAAAAACGGAATGATAAATATGAAAATATATATGCTGTTCATAATTAAAATAATCAAATTCGCAGATGAGCGTATAGCCGACTCTTTTTAATGCTGTGACTGTGGAATGAACGAATGAATGAATAGAAAATCTATCTGAAAAAAAATCCATCTGGAAGATGAATTGGGCAATAAAAACAACTTTTTTTGTGTGTTAAAGCATTAGGATTATGGAAGGCTTAAAAAACTTTTCATGGCCTTATTTCAATATCTTTTATGGTGTCCCTAAATATGTTTTAAGTAATAGCAGACACACATTTCCCCTGCTCCCTGTAGGCTTTTTCTCCAATCTGCCTTTTTTGAGTAGGAGCCCTGAAAGATGCTCTGGACAAAGAAACATCTTATGGTCAAATTAAGGGCGAGAAATGCCAAGAATTAAAAGTCATAATGAGACTCATTTTCAAAACGGAACTGATTCCAAACCCACTCCTTGGCAAGGTCTCCGTCTCCAAAATGGCAGCTTCATCTTCCTGGTTGCTTAAGTCCAGTGTCTGACAGCGTCCTGGATTCCTCTCTTTTTCTCGCTTATTTCTCATCTGAAAATCCTGCCATCCCTGTCTTCAAAATATATCTGAGATGCAATCAATCCTCCCTGCTTCCACGGCCACCATCCTGACCCAAGCCCATCTCCCTCCTGGTCTCCTAGTCTCCACTCTGCGCACTATGGTCTGTTTCCCACACTATTCTAGCGGTCAGGTCTAAGACTGGATTTAAAGGGTGAGACCAGTTGGCAGAGAGGCAGCACCAGAGCCCCTTTATTCTTTAATTCCATTTGGGGATCATTCTGCCCACCAGGAGGTAAGATCTGAGGCCTGGACCCAGCAGGGGGCACGGCGTGCTCAGTTCTGGGGGATCTCAAGAGCGTTCTTGCCAAAGCCCAGTCAATGCTGACTCAGCTGGCCTCAAGGTCAGATCCCTGAGAGACAAGGTCACTGTATCCTCCACAAGAAGGGGCAGCAACATTGCAGGATGTGTTATCTTAAGCCACATCAGCAACTGCCAGGTCCCCGAAGTCCTCATCTACAAGAACAACAACCAGTCCTTAGGATTCCTGACTCATTCTCTGGTTCCAATTTGGGCACCACAGTCCCTCTGACTATTGCTGGGCTCTCAGCTGAGGACAAAGCTAGTTACTACTGTCAATCCTATGACGCCTCAGTTGAGCCTGCATGGCTCAGAGTTCCAGACCCCAGAGTAAGTGACACACACAAACCTTTTAGCTCTTCTAGCACATTCATGACATCTGCTGGGTAAATCTTACTTTCTTGTCACCATGATGATTTTAAGTCAATTCTGGCATTTTTGTGGTTTTAGTGTTCACACCTTACGTATGCTGGCTCCACGTGCATCTCTGCCTTCCTGGCTGCTGGTGGCGTATTGGTAACTGTGGTCTTTATCCTTGGAAGTCAGTGTAGCTGGACCTAAAATCCTTCACTCATGTTTTCCTTCCCTGAATATCTTAAATATATCACTCTAGTTTCTTCTGGTATAAAATGTTGCTCTCAAGAAGTCTGATAATCTGATTTTTCTTTCTCTTGTGATTTTTTTTTTTTTGCCTCAATGCTCCAAGTTTCTTTTTAAGTTTATTGATTTTTGCTAGAATACATCCTGGTGTCGGTCACTTGGATCAGTTTTCTCAGGTTTACAGTTTCCCTTGGAATATATGGTTTCAAAGATGTTTTTTCTAATTTAAGGAAAGGTCTCTCAAATCTGTACTATTTGTACTTGACTTTGTACTATCCTCTTGTTTCTTTTCAGAGTCTCCTATATTATACAGGTGTTGGCTCCTTGTGTGTGTGTATCTGTGTGTGTATGCACCTATCTTCTAAACTTGTAACTTTTTTCTCAAATTTATTTTGTCAGTCTGCTTATTTTACATACTTGAATGAGAAGAACACAGGTGGGAACTTACATAACCTGTCCTCAACCCTTCTATAAGGCAGTCATCAAATTTTCTCACAAAGAAAACCAGCAAGTCTCCTTATACCAGCATGGTGCGGGCATAAGGAGAAGACAAAGACAGCTCAATGAAATGTAATACAGCTGCCAGTCAAGGATGAACATATGTAATATCAATTGATTTTTCACAAAAGCACCAGAGCAATTCAATAGGAGAAAGCAAAGTCCTTTCAATAAGTGGTGCTGGAAACAAGTAAACTTCCATTTCCATGGACTAAAAAAAGTTAATGTAAAATTTGTAGACAGCAAAGGCAGTCATCATTAATGTACACATGATGATTCCATTTGTATGCAAACACCTGTGTTACCACCTTCCAGATGAAGACAAAGAAAATTTCCAACACCCCAAAAGGGACTCTTAGTGGCTGCCCAGTCAGTACTCCCTCATATTCTGCTGGTAAAGGTTGAATTTGCCCTGTGCTCTGTGTGTGTGTGTGTATACATGTGTGTTCAGTGTGGATTCAGGCTCCACTGAGGAAGCAGGGCCTGTAATCTCTTCTTGGGGATGCTGTGGGCATGTCCTTGATAGATGCCCAGGGTGTTGGCAATAGGACGCCAACTCTGACTCCGTGGGTGCTCAGTGCTCCCTGGAGTCCAGAGCTGTCTTCCAGCCCCTACCCAGGCCACCCTTCACAGGACCACCTCCCTATAGAGCACAGTGCTAAGGAGGGGAGCTGATCTGCACAAAGAGAATCTCCCTGCCTCACTGGGAGAATAGGAGAGATGGTGGACTGCTCATCTCCAGCTGTGGGGCCTTGGAGATAGGGTTAGTATTAGGTCTTTAAATGCTTAGAAAAATTCACTAGGGAAACCATCTAGGCATACGTTTTCTTTGTGAGAAAATTTAAAATCAGAGATTCTATTTTTTTAGCAGATATAGGACATTTTAGATTTTCTATGTGTATTCTGTTACCTTTTGAAATCTGTTTTCAAGGAATTTGTCTATTTCATTTGGTTGTCAATTTTATGGACATGAATTTACTTACATTATTCTTTTAAGCTCCTCCCTCTCCAAGACTGCGTTGTTCTCCATCTTTTCCCATTTCCACTCCAATTTCATTTCTCTCTGTGGATATCACTTGGCATTATTCTTTGGGGGTGGGGACAAGAGTGTTCTTTAGGGGTAGAGTCAGGGCCTAGGCCCTGAAGCAGCAGGGGCTCATGGGGCTGTCCCTGGGGTCCACTCACAGTGGGGCAATCAGGCCCCTGGTTTCCTGCATGCCAACCTCTGCTAAGGGTCCCTGGGGCCATGTCCCAGCCGGTGGGGTGGGGTGGGGATGAAAAGGATCAGGGGAGGGGCACCATTGTGCAGAAAGGATGACTTTCTCCCAGGGTGCTGGGGAGGGAAGGGTGGAGTCGCACCGTAGAAGTGGGGGGCCTGTGGGACCCAAGACAGGGCTTAGGTAGGTACTTTCTTCTGCTAGCTTTTTTTTTTTTAAGATTTTATTTATTAGAGGCACACAGAGAAAGAGAGAGAGACAGAGACAGAGACAGAGAGAGGCAGACAGAGACAGACAGAGGCAGAGGGAGGCAGAGGGAGAAGCAGGCTCCGTGGAGGGAGCCCGACATGGGACTTGATCCCCGGTCTTCAGGATTATGCCCAGGGAAGGCGGCGCTAAACCGCTGAGCCACCAGGGCTGCCCTTCTGCTAGCTTTATATTTAGATGCTCTTCTTTTCCTGGGTACTCAAGATAAAGTTAGGTTACTGATCTGAGATCTTTCTTCTTTTTTAATATAGGCACTCACAGCTCTCCATTTGACTCTGGGTGATGTGTTTGTTGCATCCCATAAGTTTTGGCATGATGGGGACGACTGGGTGGCTCAGCGGTTTAGTGCCTGCTTTCAGCCCAGGGCGCGATCCTGGAATTCTGAGATCGAGTCCTGAGTCGGGCCTCCTCCACGGAGCCTGCTTCTCCCTCTGCCTGTGTCTCTGCCCTTCTCTGTGTCTCTCATGCATAAATAAAATCTTTTAAAAAATAAGTTTTGCCATTATGTGTTTCCTTTTTCATTCCTCTCCACTATTTTCTCCTTGCGCTTGTAGCTTTTTTCTTTGACCCACTGACTTTTTAGGAGTGTTTGATTTCCACACACTTGTAAATTTTTCTTTTTGTTACTGACTTATGGCTTCGTTCCTTTGTGATAAGAAAAGATATTTTGGGTGACCTCAGTCTTTGAAAATCTATGAAGACTTGTTTTGTGGCCTAACATATGGTCAACCTGGAGAATGTCCCATGTGCACTTGAGAAGAATGAGTATTCTTCTGTTGTTGGGTGGCATGTTCTATAGATGTTTATTAGGTTGAATTGGCTTACAGTGTTCTTCATGTCCTCAATTTCCTTGTTGATCTTCTGTCTAGATGTTTTATTCATTATTGAAAAAGGTATAACTAAGTCTCCATTATTGTAGAACTATTTCTCCCTTCAATTCTGTCAATGTTTGTTTCATACATTTTGGACTCTGTTGTCAAGATATAATGTCCACTTTTGTCTTGAGACTTTTTTTAAATTTTTTTTTTATTTATGATAGTCACACAGAGAGAGAAAGAGAGAGAGAGAGAGGCAGAGACACAGGCAGAGGGAGAAGCAGGCTCCATGCACCGGGAGCCTGACGTGGGATTCGATCCCGGGTCTCCAGGATCGCGTCCTGGGCCAAAGGCAGGCGCCAAACTGCTGCGCCACCCAGGGATCCCCTCGAGACTGTTTTTGACTTAATATGCACTTTTTCTGATATTGGCAGAGCTACATAAGCTACTTCAGTCTTTGGTTACTATTTGTATGGAATATATTTTTCCACTCTTTTATCTCAACTCTGTGTCTCTGTATCTCGTGAGTCTTTATATCTCAAATGAACCATATCTATGAATAATTTTTTAAATGCATTTTGCCTATCTCTGCCATTTGTAGAAAATTTAATCTATTTACATTTTTTAAAAGATTTTTTTTTATTTATGAGAGACACAAAGAGAGAGGCAGAGACATGGGCAGAGGGAGAAGCAGGCTCCATGCAGGGAGCCCGATGTAGGACTCGATCCCAGAACTGCAGAATCATGCCCTGAGTCAAAGGCAGTTGCCCAACCACTGAGCCACCCAGGTATCCCTAATCTATTTACATTTAAAGCAATTACTGATAAGGCAGGGCTTCTGCCATTTAGCTATTTGTTCCCTCACCTTCCTTGGGGAGACTGGATCCTCCAGAAAGGCAAGGCTGCCACCAGCACCCCTGAAATCTTCATGCTTAGCATGGTCTCTGGAAGAGATGTTCACTGGAAGAATAATGAATGGACTGTTGCTTTTCAGACATAACTTTCTCCTCCCCTTGGGTTACTACCCCCAACTAGTCCAGGACAGCAACTTCCCAGTTATGATGAGTGTCTGAATAGTCCCCACCTGGCTTGGCGGGGGGAATACTTCAGAGTATTCAAGGGGTTCATGGCCTTTGTGTCTAAAAGGATACTTCCACTTGTTCCCTGCTCACCTGAGAAAAAAATCCTTGCTTCAAAGTAGCCCAGACTCCTAAGGTGGACAACAAGGTTGCTGAGATCTTGTCCTACCCCTTTTTCCCAGAGAGATGCTAGTGGAATCGTGGCCCTGTTCAGTTTGGTCACGGGTGCCATGCCTGGCAAAGCCTTCTCATAGCAAAAGGGTGAAAGTCCCGCTCCAGCATCTCTGCCTTCTGGAGGAAGTCTGGGTCCAGTCCAACACCCACAACACCATCTTGATGAAGATTCTGATGCTATCTTGACCACACAGTCTGGCAGCAGAGGAGTAGAGGGCCAAGGCTTAGTTTGATCTTTTTTAGGAGATAGAGGACTTGTCCATCTTTTGTTTTGTTTTTTTAAGATTTACTTATTTGAGAGAGAGTGTGAGAGCAAGTGGGGAGGGAGAGGGAGAGAGAGAATCTCAAGCAGGTGTCATACTCAGCACAGAGCCCAACGCAGGGCTCGATCTCACGACCTTGAGATCATGACTCAAGCCAAAATTAAGAGTTGGATGCTTAACTGACTGAGCCACCCAGGCACCTATGACTCATCCATCTTGCATAAACAGCTCAATACAAGATCTGTGCATTTTTCTATTGCTTTGTGCTTCCCCTGCCTTGGGCTCGCCTCCTCTCTGGCTGGGCCACTGGCTGGACTGCACAATTATGGCTGTTGTTTGGGAACAGATGATTATGTGTTCTAGGGATCCTGTTCTAAGTCTTGAATCAGGTCAAATTCTTCAGCTTTGACCTTCTGTGGGGATGGGAGAGGTTGGCCTGAGAGGCTGCCTTTTAGGACAGTGTACCCCCACACAATAAACCCAGCAGAGGTTGGAGACCTCGAGCAAGGGCCAGATTCCTTTTCCTTAGGCCTATGTCCCTGTTGCCAGCCTGTCCCTCCTCTACCTCATCCATCCTTCTTCCCTCTCAGATATTCCCTCATTCCCATCCCTAGTACTCATCCATATTACCACCTATAGGAGGTATATAGCTCTCACTAATCAATCTCATCTTGATCAACCTTGGCCCAATCAGCTTTGTACCATCTCAGCCTCTCCTTTCTCACATGGCTCTAACTCTCTGACTCTCCTTCTCTACTTGCCTTCAACCCTAATGTTATGGAAACAAGCTCCATCTTGAGGAAGGGTAAGACTTGCACCATGGCCTTCACTGCCTCTTTGGTCAACTAGAAAAAGCAGCAAGAATCAGAGGTGAGAAGAGGCTCTTGGGGAACTCTTCCAGGTGGCTAAGAGCTGAGGCTTTGCCTCCCAGCATGTTCCAGATCGCACGTACCAAGTGCATGGAAGGGGCTGGGTTCCTTGCCAGGATGGAATTTGTTGCAGGGTAAAACAGAATTCTAGAGAGCACATTTACAAGGCATGTTGTCCCTCATAAGACAGGGAAGGAAAACTCAAGCCTCTACTCATACTCTTCAGAAGCTGCTTCTGGAGAAGCCAGAGCTGTGCTAACCTTGGTCTAACTCTGCATTAGAACCTGAAATCCTCAACTCTGCCTCTGCCTAGTGATAGAGCCCCACAATACAAGAACCCCAGAAAATGTGTTCTGTATAATTTCAGGAAAATTGAAGATGCCAAGCTTGGGCATGTGAGGCTAGAAGAGCCCTCACTGGGCAGACTTAGCTGAGGCACACATAGGAAGAAGTGAAGCTGATTCGGGCCCCCTGGGCAACATGAGCTATGGTCTGGGAAAGGCTTCTGACTGGCTTCCTTTGGTAGATGTCTTGCCTTCGATCATCAGGTAGGAGCCAAGAGGCAAGGCCCCCTCTTGGGGAATAGGACCATCCCAATACTTTGGGCTTCCAGGAACCAGGTGGAGTTCCCACCCCAGTACTGAGATTGATCCCTACTAGAAACAGACCAAATCCTCAAGACGTGGGTAGGACAGGGTAGAGGAGAGTCATTCAGTCTCTGGCCCTCTTCCCCCAGGCATGCAGGAATAACTGCTTTGTGACCCTTAGAATAGAACTATCTAGGAGGGGAAGATCAATTTATCAAGACGATGTAATAATTCTAAACATGTATGCACATGATAAAATATTCTCAAAATATATAAAACAGAAATTGATAAAACTACAGGGAGGAGTTAATAAACCCCTATATGGTGGGTGATTAGTACAGCTGTGTCAATTAGCTGTTATCACCTAATGAAGACATATACAGGGATCCCTGGGTGGCGCAGCGGTTTGGCGCCTGCCTTTGGCCCAGGGCGCGATCCTGGAGACCCGGGATCGAATCCCACATCGGGCTCCTGGTGCATGGAGCCTGCTTCTCCCTCTGCCTGTGTCTCTGCCTCTCTCTCTCTCTCTCTCTGTGACTATCATGAATAAATAAATAAAATCTTTTAAAAAAAAAGACATATACAAAATCCAAAACTAATATTTAGCAAACCAAATCCAACAGAATATTAAAAGGACATGTCATAATCAGGTTATATTCACTCCAGCAATGCATTTTAATACTAGAAAACCCATAGGCTGAAGTAAATGAAATTAGGTTTGGTCAAAAATAAATGAAAGAAAAAAAATACTATCATCTCAATAGAGGTAGAAAAAGCATTTGGTAAAATTTAGTAGGAGAAGAAATAAGAGATTAAAAGCATAAGGTTTGGAAAGGAAGAAATGAAGCATAATTACTTGCCAATAATATGATCTTCTACTTAGAATACTGAGAAAAATCAATTGAAAAATTAACAGAAATTACAGGAGAGGTTTACAAGGTGACTTATACAATCAATACATGAAAGCCAATCACATTTCTATATACCAGTAATAAGCAGAAAATTTAATAATAAAAACTATATACCACACCAAAAAATTATAAGATATCTAGTGAAAATCTATAAAAGTTTTTGAAAACCTATATGGGGATACTTATAAAACTTTAAAAAATAAGTTTAAAAAACGAATAAATAATAGCCCATGTTTACAGATAAGAAAACTTTTTTTTTTTAAGATTTTGTTTATTTATTCATGAGAGACACAGAGAGAGGCAGAAACACAGGCAGAGGGAGAAACAGGCTCCATGCAGGGAGCCCGACATGGGACTCGATCCCGGGTCTCCAGGATCACGCCCTGGACCGAAGGCAGGCGCTAAACCTCTGAGCCACCCAGGGATCCCCCCAATTTCCTTCTACCCAGAAGCAAAGACAAGAAGAAAAAAACCAACGAGTGTCCAGAGGGGCATGCTGAGGAAAAGAAGAGCTCCCCGAGGGCTGGGCTCCTGGAATCTCTGTCACATGCCCAGGAGACGGGAACAAATGGGTGTCGGAACCGGGCTGAGGCTTGCAGCTGAGGAAGGAGAGCACAAAAAAAGAAAACCACACACACACAAAAAAACACACACACACAAACACACACACACACACACACAAAATAAAAAATGAAAAATAAAAATAAAAAAAAGGAAGGAGAGCACAGAACCCCCCAGGAAGCCTGGGGCCCCAGGCGAGCTTCCAGACCCCTCCACCCCCGAACCGCCCCTCTGGAGCTGCAGTAGCCACACGGGCAGCTCCACTGCATGGTCTCCAACAGCTTCTGCAGCCTGGTCGGCGTCCTTCAGCTGGCAGTGCTTCAGGTACAGGTGCTGCGGTGTCCCCGAGACCTCCTCCAGCAGAGTCTCCAAGGGCCCAGGGACCATGTACGACAGGTTGTCACCACTCAGATCCAGCTTCTTCAGGGAGGCGGTGTGAAAAGTTCTGAGACAAGTAGGTGATGCCCACGTACAGGAGCGGATCTCCAGGGAGTGCAGTGGCTCCTGCAGGTGACTGAGGAGAGAGGGTGCGGCTCTGTCAGGGGAGGGCCGGGCCGGCAAACACCTGCCTGTCCCTGTCGGGGCCAGTCCTGCGGCAAGCACCTCACCTGGGCTGCCATTTACCGATAGATTTAGGAGTATGTCCTTTGGTGTACCAAGGATTGGCCCAGTCTCAACAGACCTACCTCCTAGGTTCTCTTCCAACGCCCCCGACACAGTTTCTCTGGTGAAATGGAGACCACATTAGTACCTGGTAGGACTGCTGACAGGAGCTGTTTGGAAAGAGATTATATGACCATAAAGAATCCATAGCATAAGCTTGTTTTTTATACAGGTTTGGGTTTGGGGGAGCTTAGCTTGGCTGGGGTGTGCAGAAGGCCTCCACCCAGAAATTTCTGGGAGGCAGCACAGAGCAGATGTTTCCCTCCCATAATCATCCTGGGAGCCGTGCACACTCCTCTCCAGGGCAGCACAAATACCAGGACTGATCTGTGTTGTCTCTAGTTCTTTCCTCAGGGCCCAGCACAATGCCAGGCACTCAGCAGAGCCCAAAAGTATTGTTGAGGAAATCGCTGCATGCATCTTTCCCCATTAAATTTCTCTTCCTAAGGAGATCCCAGCCACTGGCTACAGGGGAAGCCCAAGTTCCCAGACTGCCTGCGATGCCATGAGCAAGTAAGGAGAGCCACCACTTCCTGTCTTACCCTCTGCCCTGACTTGACTTGAGGGGGCATCCTGGGTACTTTTTAGAGGACCCTGCCCACCCCTTCACCTGAGCACTTGATGCAGGTTGCCTGACAGGTAGGAGTAAGAGTAGAGCTTCTGAAGGTGACCCAGCTTGCTGAGCTATGACAGGAAGTACCTGGAGGGCTGCTCAGGCTCAGAGGAGAAGGCCCAGTGGTAGCAGGCCAGCTTGAGGCCTTGCTGGTTGCAGATCCTGCCCAGCTGGGTGGCAAACAGGCTCTGCTCAGACAGTGCCCAGAACCAGTCAAACACCTCCAGCTCCTGAATGAAATCTAGGTTCAGGATTTTCAGGATCCCTATAAGGCTATTAAAAGGCATTTCTTTAATATGCAACTTTCTACTGCAGAGAGGCAGGGACCCACAGCTCCCTTCCACTTTATTCAGGAGGCCAGAGAGGAATGTATCTAACTTGAGGGGCCTTCATAGGAAAAGATCCATGTGTAATTCCACTAGTTCTTGCAGACTCTGCTGGCTTGGGCTTGGCCCTGGCCGGGGGCATCACTGTGAATGGTAACCAAAAAGGGAACCTGGCCAGGGCCTCAGAGGCGCCTTTACCTTGGACCTGTTCGGAGTCCAAGGTCAAATCCAGCACCCTCAGTTCTGACCTCCTGTGGAGATGAGAGCGGTGTGAGGAGATGCTGACATCTGGGGAGCCCATCAGGGCCCAGGGTAAGCAGAGCAGCAGCAGCAGCAGCAGCAGCAGCAGCAGCAGCCCTGGGCCACTGTGGAGTCTAAGTCCCCAGTCTCAGCATCAGCCCTTCCTAGGTGCCCCCCTAGTCCTCTCCTCTCTAATGGGTTTTTCCCTTCCTACTTTCCAGTCCCTATTCCTCACACAACCTCTACCACAATCCCTAGAAGGTAAAAAGCACACCCCTTAATGCTCTTCAGCTACACCATCAACCACTTCACGCAGAGATCCTCACTCACAGCCCTAGCAGATTCCAGTACTCCCTCCCTTCCTTCCCAGCTCTACCTCCAACTCAGAGCTCTTTCAGCACCCATACTTCAGTCCAGCAACCCCCTTACCTGGGACAAGTCCTCTGGGCAGGGCAGGCAAGCGCAGCTTGCAGGCTGTCTTGGTTGGGCCACTGTACAATCAGGGAGCCCAGGTGGAGAAAAGGGAAGGACCAGACCTGCACCAGTGCCTTCAGAGCCGCCACCTTTTGGCAAAAGCAGCCATGAGCAGTGGTGGGAAGTACTTGACTGTGAACTCTTCCAAGGCAGGTATGGGTGAAGCCTCATTGCTCAGGAGGTTGTGGGCTGCAAGTTCCAGGATCTTGGGTGGTGCAGGATTGCTCATCTCCATGGCCCTGGTGAAGAGTCAGGAGACTTGTTGCCTCAGCATCCCCCCAAGTCAGCACGGAGGCTCCAAGTCCTTCATGTCCATCGCAGGACAGATGTTAGCCAAGGAACTGGAGACCTCCCTCCACCCTCCATTCATGACTCCACATCCAGAGTTTGGGTCTTGCAAACCTGACTCTGTGACTGTCTCCCCCAACCCCCCACCCCAGGCACTGGTGGCACAGGGCCCAGAACTATCTCAGGGCCTTTACATTTACTCTTCTCTCTGCCTGGAAGATTTCTCCTAGAAATCCACTTGGCTGGCTCCCTCACTTTATTCTCTTTCAGTCTCTGCTTATATTTCCCCTTGTTTGAGAAGTCTTCCCTGAACACTGAACACTCACATAGGATAACACTCCCGTCCCTTAATGATGACTCTATCCTACTCTGCTTCATAGCTCTTGTACTACCACTTCTACCCTACCACCCACTCGTTCAAACACACACACACACACACACACACACACACACACACACACACACACGTATCATTGCTTCTTGTCTATCTCTGTTAAACTGTAAGCTCCATGAAATAAAAGAGGTGTCTGCTCTTATCATTGCTGTAGTCTGAGGGACCAACATATAATAGGCAACTGAGGCATATTTTAAGTGCATTACAAGAGCAAGTCTGCACATTGTAAGCTCACCACAATCCCACTGATTGAGCTTAGGGTGACGGAGGATGGAGGTTTTCTTTCTTTTATTTATTTATTTATTTATTTTTTATTGGTGTTCAATTTACTAACATACAGAATAACCCCCAGTGCCCGTCACCCATTCACTCCCACCCCCCGCCCACCTCCCCTTCCAACACCCCTAGTTCGTTTCCCAGAGTTAGCAGTCTTTACGTTCTGTCTCCCTATCTGATATTTCCCACACATTTCTTCCCCCTTCCCTTATATTCCCTTTCACTATTATTTATATTCCCCAAATGAATGAGAACATATAATGTTTGTCCTTCTCCAACTGGCTTACTTCACTCAGCATAATACCCTCCAGTTCCATCCACGTTGAAGCAAATGGTGGGTATTTGTCATTTCTAATAGCTGAGTAATATTCCATTGTATACATAAACCACATCTTCTTTATCCATTCATCTTTCGTTGGACACCGAGGCTCCTTCCACAGTTTGGCTATCGTGGCCATTGCTGCTATAAACATCGGGGTGCAGGTGTCCCGGCGTTTCACTGCATCTGTATCTTTGGGGTAAATCCCCAACAGTGCAATTGCTGGGTCGTAGGGCAGGTCTATTTTTAACTGTTTGAGGAACCTCCACACAGTTTTCCAGAGTGGCTGCACCAGTTCACATTCCCACCAACAGTGTATGAGGGTTCCCTTTTCTCCACATCCTCTCCAACATTTGTGGTTTCCTGCCTTGTTAATTTTCCCCATTCTCACTGGTGTGAGGTGGTATCTCATTGTGGTTTTGATTTGTATTTCCCAGATGGCAAGTGATGCAGAGCATTTTCTCATATGCATGTTGGCCATGTCTATGTCTTCCTCTGTGAGATTTCTGTTCATGTCTTTTGCCCATTTCATGATTGGATTGTTTGTTTCTTTGGTGTTGAGTTTAAGAAGTTCTTTATAGATCTTGGAAACTAGCCCTTTATCTGATATGTCATTTGCAAATATCTTCTCCCATTCTGTAGGTTGTCTTTGAGTTTTGTTGACTGTATCCTTTGCTGTGCAAAAGCTTCTTATCTTGATGAAGTCCCAATAGTTCATTTTTGCTTTTGTTTCTTTTGCCTTCGTGGATGTATCTTGCAAGAAGTTACTATGGCCGAGTTCAAAAAGGGTGTTGCCTGTGTTCTTCTCTAGGATTTTGATGGAATCATGTCTCACATTTAGATCTCTCATCCATTTTGAGTTTATCTTTGTGTATGGTGCAAGGGAGTGGTCTAGTTTTGTTCTTCTGCATGTGGATGTCCAATTTTCCCAGCACCATTTATTGAAGAGACTGTCTTTCTTCCAGTGGATAGTCTTTCCTCCTTTATCGAATATTAGTTGCCCATAAAGTTCAGGGTCCACTTCTGGATTCTCTATTCTGTTCCACTGATCTATGTGTCTGTTTTTGTGCCAGTACCACACTGTCTTGATGACCACAGCTTTGTAGTACAACCTGAAATCTGGCATTGTGATGCCCCCAGATATGGTTTTCTTTTTTAAAATTCCCCTGGCTATTCGGGGTCTTTTCTGATTCCACACAAATCTTAAAATAATTTGTTCTAACTCTCTGAAGAAAGTCCATGGTATTTTGATAGGGATTGCATTAAACGTGTATATTGCCCTGGGTAACATTGACATTTTCACAATATTAATTCTGCCAATCCATGAGCATGGAATATTTTTCCATCTCTTTGTGTCTTCCTCAATTTCTTTCAGAAGTGTTCTATAGTTTTTAGGGTATGGATCCTTTACCTCTTTGGTTAGGTTTATTCCTAGGTATCTTATGCTTTTGGGTGCAATTGTAAATGGGATTGACTCCTTAATTTCTCTTTCTTCAGTCTCATTGTTAGTGTATAGAAATGCCACTGACTTCTGGGCATTGATTTTGTATCCTGCCACGCTACCGAATTGCTGTATGAGTTCTAGCAATCTTGGGGGGGGAGACTTTTGGGTTTTCTATGTAGAGTATCATGTCATCGGCGAAGAGGGAGAGTTTGACTTCTTCTTTGCCAATTTGAATGCCTTTAATGTCTTTTTGTTGTCTGACTGCTGAGGCTAGGACTTCCAGTACTATGTTGAACAGCAGTGGTGAGAGTGGACATCCCTGTCTTGTTCCTGATCTTAGGGGAAAGGCTCCCAGTGCTTCCCCATTGAGAATGATATTTGCTGTGGGCTTTTCATAGATGGCTTTTAAGATGTCGAGGAATGTTCCCTCTATCCCTACACTCTGAAGAGTTTTGATCAGGAATGGATGCTGTATTTTGTCAAATGCTTTCTCTGCATCCAATGAGAGGATCATATGGTTCTTGGTTTTTCTCTTGCTGATATGATGAATCACATTGACTGTTTTACGGGTGTTGAACCAGTCTTGTGTCCCAGGGATAAATCCTACTTGGTCATGGTGAATAATTTTTTTAATGTACTGTTGGATCCTATTGGCCAGTATCTTGTTGAGAATTTTTGCATCCATGTTCATCAGGGATATTGGTCTGTAATTCTCCTTTTTGGTGGGGTCTTTGTCTGGTTTTGGAATTAAGGTGATGCTGGCTTCATAGAACGAATTTGGAAGTACTCCATCTCTTTCTATCTTTCCAAACAGCTTTAGGAGAATAGGTATGGTTTCTTCTTTAAACGTTTGATAAAATTCCCCTGGGAAGCCATCTGGCCCTGGACTCTTGTGTCTTGGGAGGTTTCTGATGACTGCTTCAATTTCCTCCCTGGTTATTGGCCTGTTCAGGTTTTCTATTTCTTCCTGTTCCAGTTTTGGTAGTTTGTGGCTTTCCAGGAATGCGTCCATTTCTTCTAGATTGCCTAATTTATTGGCGTATAGCTGTTCATAATATGTTTTTAAAATCGTTTGTATTTCCTTGGTGTTGGTAGTGATCTCTCCTTTCTCATTCATGATTTTATTAATTTGAGTCTTCTCTCTCTTCTTTTTAATAAGGCTGGCTAATGGTTTATCTATCTTGTTAATTCTTTCAAAGAACCAACTCCTGGTTTTGTTGATCTGTTCCACAGTTCTTCTGGTCTCGATTTCGTTGAGTTCTGCTCGAATCTTTATTAACTCCCTTCTTCTCTTGGGTGTAGGATCTATTTGCTGTTTTTTCTCTAGCTCCTTTATGTGTAAGGTTAGCTTTTGTATTTGAGTTCTTTCCAGTTTTTGAATGGATGCTTGTATTGCGATGTATTTCCCCCTTAGGACTGCTTTTGCTGCATCCCAAAGATTTTGAACGGTTGTATCTTCATTCTCATTAGTTTCCATGAATCTTTTTAATTCTTCCTTAATTTCCTGGTTGACCCTTTTATCTTTTAGCAGGATGGTCCTTAACCGGAGGTTTTCTTTCTTCACTCATGAAGCATCAGGTTAATTTCAGGTCACTTATACTCTTTCCACGGCCTAAACCCTCCTTTCTTCCTAGGCTTCCTAGGCTTTCTTCCTACACTTCCTAGGGAAGTGTAGCCCCATCCCATTACCCTCCAAGGCCACCCAGGCTACAGAGCAGATCTTTGTGCTGTGACAGAGATTTTCTAGACCCGTGCTGTCTGATGTGAAAGCCATGAGACACATGTGACAACAGACCACTTGAAATGTGGCTCATGGGACTAACTCAATTTTTAGTTTTATTTAATTTCAATTAATTTCAATTAATAGCTACATGTAGCTACATGCTACATTTTTGGACAGTACAAAACTAGAATCTATAGAAGTCAGAGACAGGAAACATTCATTCGTAATCTCACCAAGCTATGAAATCCACTCCTATGATGCTATTATGGCGTTGGCAAGAAAACTGAGAAATATAATATATCCCTTTTTAAGGAACAGTGAATATTGGCAATTATTGGCCAATCTCACTTTTTTATAAAGATATTTATTTATTTATTCATTCATTCATTCATTCATTCATTCATGAGAGACAGAGAGAGAGAGAGAGAGAGAGAGGCGCAGAAGCAGGCTCCATGCCAGGAGCCCGACACGGGACTCAATCCCAGGACTCCAGGATCACGCCCTGGGCCAAAGGCAGTTGCCAAACCGCTGAGCCACCCAGGGATCCCCTCACTTTTGAAGCTGGATGTAAAAGTCCTAAACAATGAAACACTGACAAATCGTTCTCTTAAAAAGATGATCATGTATGATTGATACCAGGAATGCAAGAAGGGTTAATGTCATTAATTATTTAACTGTGTCAATGGCGACAGGAAAATCAAGTAAGGGATAGGAAGAAAATTCCTGAACCTGATATTTAGTAGTGGTGTTCTATATACACTGCCTTTAAAGTCAAATAAGAGCCACCATTCACATCCTGCACACCTGATGCACCCTGCACGTCCAATTCAGGGAGTGTCACTGATCCAGGGCCCACCCTGTTGCCCACAAGAATCCCTGGCAGCCTGGAGCAAGGGCCACACCTCACATGTGTTGCTCTGCACCAAGGACTGCGTGCAACAGACTAGCTCCTGGGAGACACTTTGGTTTGAGGACTTGCCAAGGACTTTGCTGAACCTGCTTGAGAGTGCCTGGTGGATCTGGCACACTTCCACCTCACCTTGCCTCCTTAATTGCCTCATCGCCTATGTCCATCTGTAGCTCTCCAAGCCTTCCTTGGCTCCTTCCTCATTTTCCTTCATAGACAACTCCCCTAGTAAAATCCTTGCACATTTTCCTATCTTAGCATCTGGTTCCTGTGGGGCCTGGACTAACTCAGATGTCATATCGCCGCTTCTATTCAACACTGTACTGGACATCCTGTCACACTTTTACAAGGAAAAAGGTTGTATGAGAACAGGAAAAGAAGAAACAAAAGTGCTAATAAATGTAGATCATATGACTCTTTACACAGGAAATCCAAGACAATCCTAGACAAACCTACAGAATAATAGAGTTCAGCCAGGTTGTGTCACATAAGATTGACATATAGACATCAGTGGTGCTAGTATGTATCAGTAACAACCATTGGAAAAATGTAATCGTCATGATTATAAGGTCCCAATCACAAGTGTACTAGATGGTCCTTAATAAAAGCAACAACAACAACAACAACAACAACAAAATAAATAAATAAATAAATAAATAAATAAATAAATAAATAAATAAAAGCAACAAATGTTTCTCAAGATGTCTTTAAAAGATTTCAAAATTTTGGACCAGAGTATATATAACGTGACAATCACTTAAATTGACTTTTAACTTTCTTATAAGTTTTAGATAATAACAACCATAACACACAGATTGTTAAGACAGCAAAAGGACACTGCTGGGGGGCTGCATGGTGGTGCAGTCAGTTGAGCGTCCAACTCTTGGTTTCTCCCAGGGGTTGTGGGATTGAGCCCTGCAGAGGGCTCCAGGCTCTGCGCTCTGCATATAGTTTGCTTGAGACCCTCTTTCCCTCTTCTTCTGCCCCTCCCCACCACCCTCTTGGGCTCTCATAAATAAATAAATAAATAAATAAATAAATAAATAAATAAAGTAATTAAAAAAGTACACTGTTGGGAGAAATAATTTTTTTTTGGGGGGGGAGAAATAATTAAATAAAATCTCCTGTCAGGGGATCCCTGGGTGGCTCAGCGGTTTAGCACCTGCCTTTGGCCCAGGGCGGGATCCTGGAGTCCCGGGATCGAGTCCCACATCAGGTTCCCAGCATGGAGCCTGCTTCTCCCTCCTCCTGTGTCTCTGCCTCTCTCTCTCTCTCTCTGTCTATCATAAATAAATAACTCTTTAAAAAAAATCTCCTGTCAACCCAGTACAACCCCTTCACAAAATGTAGACAAGAATGAAAGTTTTGTTATTAAGCATTAAACCAGACCATGATGCATATCACAGGCATTCAGCTAAAGAAATTGGAATGATAAAGAAATCTCACCCTTTTAGATAGCTAGGCAGAAACAATCCATTACATACATACAACTGTCTTAGTCCAAAGGAAAAATTAAAACTTGGAGCCAAGTGCTTGGACAAAACTTCCACAGAGTTAGGGAGACAGAACCCCACACTCCTCTGTGTTCACCTTTCACAGAGGTGGCTCCAGAAAGACACACCTAGAATGCAAAACTGGCAAAAGGCTTGTTCAGCTTTTTAAAAGATTACATATGTGTGAAAAGAACAAAGAAGATTAGGATCACAAATTTTCAAAAGGAAATGCTGGAAAGAAAAGCAGGGGAAGAAAGTGTTCTTTCCCTTTTGGCACGAGGGACACATCAAAGTTCTTGAGACTAAAGCAAAGTTATTTGTTTTGTATATTTTGTAATTGGAGTTCAATTTGCCAACATATAGTATAACATCCAGTGCTCATCCCGTCAAGCGCCCCCCTCTGTGCCCATCACCCAGTCCCCCCGTCCCCCCGCCCCTTCCACTACCCCTTGTTTGTTTCCCAGAGTTAGGTGTCTCTCATATGCTGTCACCCTCTATGATATTTCCCACTCATTTTCTCTCCTTTCCCCTATAATCCCTTTCACTATTTTTTATATTTCCCGAATGAATGAAACCATATAACGTTTGTCCTTCTCCAAATGACTTACTTCACTCAGTGTAATACCCTCCAGTTCTATTCATGTTGAAGCAAATGGTGAGTATTCATTGTTTCTAATGGCTGAGTAATATTCCATTGTATACATAGACCACGTCTTCTTTATCCATTCGTCTGTCGATGGACACCGAGGCTCCTGCCACAGTTTGGCTATTGTGGACATTGCTGTAAAGTAAAGGTTTTAGTTAGAGGCAAATTCATAGTCAGATTCTTCAATTACTAAAGAACACTGAACATATAAACTCTACAATTCATTTAATAAGAATAAAATCAACCACAAAGGCAGCAGAACAAAGGGCATAATTACGAGCACTTGAAGATAAAATAATTAGCAGAAAAACAGCATTAGGAGAAAAATAGGCAGACTGTAAAGAAGAGAAAAAGAACTAATCAGAATTAGAAATGGCAAAGTGACTATACCTATGGACACGGATCATATCATGAGAACCAAGAGAAACAAAGACAGAACGAGCAGCACTATCAGTATTTTGTTGATGTTTGAATTAGGACAAGCATACACACTATCAACATTGGGAAAGCTGTGGCCAATGCAATATGACATGTAATGCTGGTGCTCTCAATAGCAATTAAAAGAAAAAGAGATAGAAAAAAACCCATGTATTTCAGTGGAAAACTATGCATCCTTTATAATGTATACCCTTTTAGATTATCAGATTCTAGATTATCAGCTCAGATTCCTGTTCATTATCTTTGTGCGATTTTGTAACTCCTTGTATGTTGTAGGTAACTGATAGATATATAATTCTATCTAGCCTGGTAGTGACTTTCCGCTAATTTCCACCTGTGGAAAAGCAGTTTTATCTTTATTCATAATTCATCTCACCATCCCTTTATGTCATATAACTGCACTGTTTGGATTCTTCTTTTGAATTGGCTATAACATCTGCCTCACATATTCACTTTATAACTCTATATGAGAGTCATGATTCTACCTTTTTTACCAATAGAAAGCTAAAAGAAAAAAAAATTTTAAAGGCTAATATAATAAGAATATTTTTATTGATGTGACTGGATGGGAATGTTGAGTATATCCAGCAAGAACTGAATAGTAAATGTACAATGGCAAAGTAACTTAGACACATGAAAGAAACCACACCCTAACCAGGCTATCACTAGGGATGACATTAATAATAAATATGTGAAATAAAATTAAGAATAGCAAATTATTGATGTAATGGAATAAAATTAACAAAACTAAAGACTTGTCAAAGGGCAGAAAGCAAATATTGAAAAGATATAAATTCTTAACTTATTGTTATAATCAGAATATTTTTGGTAATCTGTCTAAATAATTATAACTTTAATCTAGAAGAAACAACAAAATAAGAGAATGCTAAAAGATACTAACTTTACCAGATATTTGCATAAAGTAATATTGACCCAAGAACAAAAACCAACTGATGAACATAAATAAAGGAAGCTCTCCCAAGAGCTCACTGTATTATTGAAGGATCTAGTCTTCAGGGGATCCCTGCATGGCTCAGGGGTTTGGCGCCTACCTTCAGCCCAGGGCGCCATCCTGGAGTCCCAGGATCGGGTCCCGCATCGGGCTCCCTGCATAGAGCATGCTTCTCCCTCTGCCTGTGTCTCTGCCTCTCTCTCTGTCTATCATGAATAAATAAATAAAATCTTAAAAAAAAGAAGGATCTAGTCTTCAGTATCCAGATTGTTGACTACAGATAGCTAAGACAAAAAGACGAGCTTCTTTGGAGAAGATTCCACTGAAAGGTGGCTCAGCAAAGTGAGGGAAACTGCCTGTCACAGTTAAGGTTTAGGCAGCAGGAGAATCTGGCAGCTAACTCTTCGTCCTCCAACCTCCACTCTCAGAGCTTTCCCACAAATCCAGCAGCAACAAACCCTCCGCAATGCTTCCCTGTCTCAGGGACAACTGGGTGGCTCAGGGGTTGAGCGCCTGCCTTGGGCCCAGGGCATGATCCCGGATTCCCCGGATCGAGTCCCACGTCGGGCTCCCTGCATGGAGCCTGCTTCTCCCTCTGCCTGTGTCTCTGCCTCTCTCTCTCCCCCCCCACCCCGTGTCTCTCATGAATAAATAAAATCTTTAAAATAAAATGCTCCTCTCTTCACAAACATCGGATAGCTTTGAGAGAGATGAATTTGTAAGATGCGGGCAGCCCCGGTGGCGCAGCGGTTTGGCGCCGCCTGCAGCCTGGGGTGTGATCCTGGAAGCCCGGGATCGAGTCCCGCGTCAGGCACCCTGCATGGAGCCTGCTTCTCCCTCTCCCTCTGCCTGTGTCTCTGCCTCTCTCTCTGTGTCTATGAATAAATAAATAAAATCTTTAAAAAAAAAGAATTTGTAAGATGCATCACATAGGAAAGAAAAAAATCCACTACCAATAAAACACCCAGTGAGGGTAAGGCCCATACTGATTACTGAGATGCCAATCCCTGATGTATCCATGATGCACAATGAATAGGACTTTTTGGTAGGTGGACGTATAGCGTGAAAAAATAATTTTCTAGAGGGACACCTGGGTGGCTCAGCCGTTGAGTGCCTGCCTTCGGCCCAGGGCGTGATCCTGGAATCCTTGGTTCGAGTCCCACATTGGGCTCCCGGCATGGAGCCTGCTTCTCCCTCTGCCTGTGTCTCTGCCTCTCTCTCTGTGTGTCTCTCATGAATAAATAAATAAAGTCTTTAAAAAATAATAAATAAAGTATGTTAATTTCATTCATAAAAAAGTCTTTAAACACAGGCTAAACAACATTGGTTGGGGCTTAAGAATGCATTTATTTCAGGAATAGTTTCTGCTTGGGCATAACTGATAACATTAAAAAGGCAGAAAGTGATTTTTCCGTACAAATTATTATAACTCTAAAGTACCAAAGGGCATTCTGGAGATACTAAGACATTTGGGGATAAAAAACATATGTAGTTTCCATAGCTTGGCTTTATTCCTGAAAGACTCCCTCATCCTTTTGACAACAGAAATATCCCCCGCTCGCTAAGGCCAGTTGTATATCAAACACTCCCATATACAAAGACTGGCCCCATCCCCATCCACCAATTTTCCAGTGATAAGAGAAGCTACAGGAGACAGCAGGAAGCAGACCAATAGGGAGATCTCTCAGGAACTCCAATTTGCTTCGCTGGAATTTTCTTAACCGTCCAAATACGTCTTTTGCCAAAGAGCCATAGTTGTCAATAGCAGTCAGGGAATAAATGACGCCAGGGGCAACACAGTTGCTCCTTACTCCGTTCTGGCCTATTCTACAGCCAAGGATTTGGTGAGATTGTAAACACCTGCTCTGGCAGCTGCACTATACACAAGTCCTGGAAATCCATTTTAAACAAGGATAATATTATTCAGAATGGATCCTCCATGCTCTTTCATCCAGGAGTTGTAAACTGCTCTCCACATGTAGAAGGTGCTCATCAATTTGGTTTCGATCACAGCATGCCATCCCTTTGCACTGATGTGTTTTGCAGGAGACCTGAACTGACCTCCTCCATTGTTTACAAAAAATTGATCTTACCATAAATATCTAAGGTGGATTTGACCAAATTGTTCACCGCCTTTTCTTTGCAGATGTTGCATTTTATGGGAGTGACCTGAGCCTGGTGGGCTCAGTTCATCTGCAGTAGATTTTAGTCAATCAAAGTTACGTGACGCAATGACCACATTACACCCCAGCTGCAAGATCTTGGTCATGATGGCCTTTCTGATACCTGTGTCCCCTCTGGTGATGATGGCCAGTTGGTCTTGCAGCAAGCCAGCAACCAGCCAGCTCTTGCCCTTGTCCCAAGTGCCCATCTCCACCAAGCATCTGAGTCTTAGGAGTGCTAAAGTCACTTACATGGTAAAAAATAATAATAATAATAATAATAATATTTTTTACTTTATTTATTCTTGAGAGACACATACACCGAGAGGCAGAGACATAGGCAGAGGGAGAAGCAGGCTTCCTGTAAGGAACCCAATGTGGGACTCCATCTCTGACCCCGGGATCATGCCGTGACCCGAAGGCAGAAGACACTCCACTCCTGAGCCATCCGGGTGTCCCTACAGGAAAATTTTTATGTTTAAAAAAAATCAATAGCCTGTCTAAATTATCTCATTTTATTAAAAATAGATTATCATTTTAAATACTGATATTCCGTCAGAAGTCTCTTATTGACAGTTATTTTGAATTTCAAACTATAAATAACCCAGAAATAAATTTTGTTAAATGCCTTTATCCAAATTTCAGGTTATTGAGTATATGCTTCCTTTACATCTTTTTCTCCTTTATGGAGATGATCATGTGGGATCTCTTCCTCTCTTTTGTGTCAATATGGTGAGGTTTGGTTTTGTCTTTTTTAAAGACTTTATTTATTCATGTCAGAGAGAGAGAGAGAGAGAGAGAGAGTGACAGGCGGAGGGAAAAGCAGGCTCCATGCAGGGAGCCCGATGCGGGTTCGATCCTGGGTCTCCAGGATCAAGCCCTGGGCCGAAGGCAGGCGCTAAACTGCTGAGCCACCCAGAGATCCCCAATATGGTGAGTTTTATTAAAAGATTTCCTCATATTCGACTATCCTTGCATTTCTAGTATTTCTCACTTAGTCACATGCTATTATGACTATCAATGCCATTGCACCAGTATTTATCAATGAGATTCGTCTGTAATTTTCTTTTAGAGACCGTTTTGTGAATTTGTGTTTGGGATTTTTTTTTTTAGTGAAATAGCTCTGTCAATTTTGATCTGTGTTGGACTTTGACTTGAATCTAGTGTGGTCTGGGGTGAATGAGCTGGCTGAATGACAGACCCTATCCTGTGATAGGTGGAAAGAGGATACTTCCGTGAAAAACTATGCATTGCTCATATCTTACTTGTTCAGTCTAGTCTTCACTATTTCCTAGTCTTTCATGGTTTTTAAGCTACTTCAGAAGACAAGTGATAGCAATGCAAAATAATTCTTGTCTCTGGACATGTACATTCTGTCCTATTCAATTGACTTCTCCTCACTAGCCGGTTAAATAAATCTTTAACACTTGTTCGTTTTTGTATCTGCATGAGTCATGATTTTATCATTTTTAAATAATCTATTTTTATTGTAAAAATATATTTATATTATGTATATTTATGTAAAATATACATAAAATTGCCATCTTAACCATTTTTTAAAATATGCGGGTCAGTGGCATTAAGCACATTATTGTGCACCCATCACCACCATCCATCCCCAGAACTCTTTCATCCTACTAAATTGAAATTGTACCCAGTAAATAATAACCCTCCATTCCTCTATCACCTAAGCTCCTGGGAAACCACCCTTCAACTTTCTGTCTTTATAAATTGGACCGCTCTACATATCTTTGTAAGTGTGCTAGGAGGAAACACTTCCTACCAATTCAGATGCAGTGATCTAGAGACTATTAATTAACTGACAGATTTGGGATCCCTGGGTGGCGCAGCGGTTTGGCGCCTGCCTTTGGCCCAGGGCGCGATCCTGGAGACCCGGGATCGAATCCCACATCAGGCTCCCGGTGCATGGAGCCTGCTTCTCCCTCTGCCTGTGTCTCTGCGTCTATCTCTCTCACTGTGTGCCTATCATAAATAAATAAAAAAATTAAAAAAAAATTTAACTGACAGATTTACAGGAGAAAAGACAAGATTAATTTACACACTCACGCAGGAACATTCAGATGAAGAGGCTCCCTAAAGAGCTGGAGATAGACGTTTATATACCAACTGAACAGGGGAAAGCGATGGAAAGCAAAGAAAGAGCTTCTCTGGAAAAGACTAAGGAGCTTTTAGGAAAACAAATGGAAAGTATGATATTGTCATGTTTGCCACTTCTCAGATGCAAGTGGTCCAGGCTGAGAGTGAAACTACCCCAAAGAGGGATTTATGGCAGCTTCTCTCTCAGAAGGATAAGCCTTTAGTCAGATACATGAGACCCAGAAAGGCTTCTGCATTTGCTGTGTCATAAATGACTTCAGTTTAAAATAACCTTGCTCCAACTCAAGGGGTATAAGTGGATCCATACAAGTGGAATCATATAGTATTTGTCCTTCAGTGACTAGCTTATTTCATTTAGCATAATGTCCCCAAGGTTCATCCATGCTTACAATGTGTTAGGAATTACCTTCCTTTTAAAGACTGAAATAAAATTCTGCTGTACTTATATATTACATCGTGTTTATCCGTTCATCCATTGATGGACACTTGAGTTCCTTCCGCCTCTTAACTATTGTGAATAAATGTGCTTATGAATACAGCTGTACAAATTCTTCAAGACCCTCCTTTCAATTCTTTGGGGTATATACCCAGAAGTAAAATTGCTGGATATATATTTTTTAAGATCTTATTTCTTTATTCATGAGAGACACAGAGAGAGAGAGAGAGAGAGAGAGAGAGAGAGAGAGAGGCAGAGACACAGGCAGAGGGAGAAGCAGGCTCCATGCACCGGGAGCCCGATGTGGGATTCGATCCCGGGTCTCCAGGATCGCGCCCTGGGCCAAAGGCAGGCGCCAAACCGCTGCGCCACCCATGGATCCCCCAAAAGGTTTTAATATTTAATTGTAAAGGTGGGCAATAAATCTAAATTGTGGTATCATTATGATTTTTTCTTTTTTAAAGAGTTTACTTATTTCTTTTAGAGAGAGAGAACACAAGTTGAGGAGGGAGAGGGACAAGCAGTCTCTGCACTGAATGTGGAGCCTGATGTGGGATTTGACCTCATGACCCTGAGATCATGCTCTGAGTCAAAATCAAGAGTTGGATGCTCAACCGAGACACCCAGGTGCTCCTCATTGTGATTCTTAAAACGAGAGATACACAATGACTTATTTTTCATGGCAAATATTTTTAGATCCATAAAGCTTTATGGTAATTATCCATGTGTTATTTGTTTTGGTCATGCTGTCAAATTTGTAATAAAGCTTCTTAACCCAAAGGAAAAATAAAGTTATGTGTAGCAAAAAATTTTTTTCTCTCTGTAGTGTGTTTGAATCTATTAAGATATATATGCTCCAGGGGCATCTGGGAAGCTGTCAATTAAAATGTTTGCCTTTGGCTCAGGTCATTATGCCAGGGTCCTGGGATCAAGTCCCGTGTTGGGCCTGCCTGCTGCTCCCCCTACTATTCTTTCTCTGATTGATAGATAAATAGATAGATAAATAAATAATCTTTTTAAAACAGATATATATGCTCCAAACAAACCTTAAAGAAAAAACAGCAAAATGTTATTGTTTTCACTCTTCACACACTGCTATAAACATTCTCATTAGCTCACACAGTCCTTCCAGCTGGCTTACGTATACTTACTTCCCTTCGGCTTCAGGGATTGGGGGAATGGCTGGAAGTGCACACGAGGCTCTTTTTGTGATAAATTGTAAGCAGGCATACATTCAGCCAGAAGCCTTCCAGATTGGTCATATAAAAACATGGAGAGCAAAAAGAAAATGGAACTGAATGACTACCAAATTTCTACTCAGTACAGAACATTTTAGACTTACAACAGTAACTCTAAAAGCTCCCATTAAGCACGTTCAATATTAGTTTATAACCATTATCTCATTTAATCTTCACACACATACAATTTATGTGGTATATAGCATCTTAATTCCCATTTCAGAGCTGAGGAATGCTCTGCTTGAGGTCATGCAGCTAGTAATTGGAGCTAGGGGTTCTTAACATTGCATACTCTTTTCACCCTGGGGATGCTACTGAACTCAAAGGGCAGTTCTGAGGATTAGATGTGCTGAGGCACATTGTTTCCTTAGCCTCCTGCCTGCCATGGAGTAAGTAGTCATTATATGATCGCCATTAGTATTGAATCATTACTATTTAATATTAAATTATATTAATACAAATAAAACAATTAAGTTATTAATTGTGCATATCTGGGTCCTATGTATAGGTTTTCCAACCGTTTTATTCAATTCCTGTACTTCAAGATCATATAGCACACAAGTGAGAATATCTCCAACTTTGTGATTATAAATTAATAAAGGGTTAAGACTAGGAATACAGAAGTACTCACAGTTCAAATTTTAACTCACCATTTGTGAAATTGTGGGTCAGGATGATGTTGTAATAGGTAATAGGGCCATCCTAGTTGCTGGACAATGTTCTGGTCAGGAGTCCATCGGCAGCACTTTGGGATGGGTACTCCATTCTGGAGTCTGACTTTCAACACTTGCAGTCCAGAAACTCAACTTAGTCAGTCTATGGAAAATTACTGAGGCTCTTGGAAATTATTAAAATGAACCAAACTAACCAAATAAATAATCTTTAAATCATATTATCAATTGTGTATATATAATTAGAGACATACCTCTCCTAGAAGGGGCTATTCTATCCCCTTATTGTCCTAGCAATGAGAACAAATTCTTGCTCACAGGTGGTCCATTGGAAATCACTTCCCTAACCAGAGTTAGGGAATCTCCCTAACCAGAGTTCTTCCTCCCCAAATCTCTCCCCTATTATGTGTTTTGTTTTCTGGTAGCAGTTATCACTACCTAAAATTATCTTACTTCCTCCTAGATTGTCTGCCTTCCTCCATTAGAATGGCAGGTTCTCTGATGTTTGTTCACTGCCATATCCCTAACTTCTAGAACAGAGCTTGACACATAGCAGGAACTCAATATATGCTTGAATGAATTAATGTCATCTGGAGGTTGTAAACCCAAGTTAGATGCAAGTCAACTTAAGCTTCTTTCCCTCAACAGGAAATAGTTGCCCTGTCACTGAACTGAGTTTAGGGACAGTCCTCAGAGATGGGTCGGCCCCCTCGGACTCAGACCCCAGAGCAGGTGGAACCTGGCCCAGCCCAGTGATCTGTGTGTCTGCTCTCTCAGCTGCCCTCCAAAGCCCTGGGATCGACTTGCCACACTCACTTGCACCCTGAGCCACAGCTTCTGGTATAAGCAGAAACCACGGAGCCTCCCAGTTTCTCTTATTCCTTTCTTCAGGTTCAAGGACCCCTAAGGCTCTGGGTCCCTAGTTGGTGTTCTGGACCTAAAGATATGGGCATCTGCTTATATCTAACTCTAACCTGTTGTGGCCCAATGATCTCCTCCCTGCAACAAAGAAGGACTGAGATATGTAGATTGAGAACTGTGATCCTTCTTGGTTGTTAAAATAACTTACAAGTTATTATGGTACTAATTTTGGGGAACAGCAATGGATACTGAGTTTGTGCTTAATGCTCATCGACTGTTCCCCTCCCATATTCCCATTAAATATGTTTGAGAACTCAAAAGGCTAACTCCCAAGACCACCCTGAAATAGAGTCCTCCAGTCATTTTTCTTTTTTTTTTTAAGATCTTATTTATTTGAGAGGGAGAGTATCTGCACACAGGAGTGGGGGGTAGAGGAGACGGGAGGGAGAGGGAGAAGCAGGCTCCCCGCCTGAGAGGCTGCAGCGCCTGGCATTCCAGTAGTGCTTTATGTGGACTCAGGGGACCATTCCTCCGGTGACTTTGAAGGGAAGCCTTCTGAGAAGCTTGGGACCAGAAGAGTTCAGGTGCAAGAGGAATAGGGATGGTGTGGACCTTGAAGACCCTGATCCCATCATAGAATGTTGTGGTGTCCTGGGGGTCTCATGCAGGACTGGGGTGCCAAAGTAGCAGACACTCTGTTCAGCTTTGTCGGGGCACGATGGCACTGTGTATCCAGGCTCCAGCTGTTTTCTTTTTTTTTTTCCAGCTGTTTTCTGAGAGCCACTTGTTATTGTCTTCTCCTCATAAAAGTGAGGGGAACTGATTCTTCAAGTTGGTTTTATAAGATCACTTGAACTACTTCTCAAATGACTGAATTCACAAGCCAGGTCACTGACTATCCTAGTTCAGGTAACAATGACCTGCAATGCACACGTAAACCTCTTATCCACCAAGTCCACTGCGTACTCCTAGCCACAGACTCTTTTACTCTGGACATCACCCTGATTGATCCTGGGTGGCTAAATACATGTCCATCGTTTTCACCGGATTGTCCCGTCTTTTCATAGTTCTACTTCTGCTTTCTTCTGCATCCTGTTCTGTGCAGTTCCCTGCTGCTCTGGATCTATGCAGTCCCTTTAGGGGAATGTGCTGACCTCAAGATGCTCCTGGCACGAAGGTGGTAAGTGACAGCATCCAAAACCTGGTTCAAAGTTCATGCTATTCCATGATGTCACAGGAGCTGAGGCCTGTCTATACAGTGGCCTACTTCACAACTCCCATAAATAGCCTATATTCCATAAAACGCAGGGGTTGGTCACTATCAGGAGATTGGAATGAAACTTAAAATAACTCCACCAATCCAAATAGGAGGGGTCTGCCCTCAGTTTGTTTTGATCTTTTTTAAAAAAATCTTTATTTTATTTTATTTTTTATTTTTTTGAGAGAGACAGCATGACCAGAGGGTGAAGGGCAGAGGGAGAGGGAGAGGCAGAGAATCCCAAGCAGGCACCACACCCAGCTCGGTGCCTAACTAACATAAGATCTGATCTCATGACCCTGAGGTCATGACCTGAGCCAAAATCAAGAGGAGGGCACTTAACTGACTGAGCCACCCAGGTGTCCCTCAGTTTCTTTTTCTATTAACCCTTTAAGATAGAGATCTTTTGTATAAGTGAGCAGTAGGTAGAAGAATTGGTGGCACCAACAAAGACCAACAGGACTCACAGCAGGGTCGTCTGTCTTCAGTGGTGCTGGGAGCAGGTCTCTGCGGACTTAACACTCCCTGCATATCACGGGGAGATGGCCACCTATCGCTCAGGTCCTTAAAAATGTTTGTTAAATTCGTTTAGGCAGGGGTAGAAGTACTTTCTAGAAACTGAATTTAATAGCACCTGTCAGGGAGAAGAAAAGCCTATTGTTCAGATCGAAAAGGCTCACAGAGTCAGAAAGTCTGAGGAACTCAACAAAATAGCCTCTGATGTGCGGCACCATGGGGGGAAGGGTTCCAAGGTCCTGGGGGAGACAGGAGAACCGGAAGTCAGCATCTCTGTTGCCTGAGACCTCAGCCAGCTCACTCCTCCTGCCCCTTCCCCATCCTGGGCAAGTGGCGCCTCTAACAGTGAACCCAGGAAAGGAAAAGACAGCAGGAAAGGGAAAACAGGAATAGAAAAATGGAAGGAACAAACAGAATAAAAATAGTAAGATGAGAAGAATGTGGTTTTTTTCCTCGGATACCAAATATGTGTTGTTTTCCACACCAACCAATTCTGACACTAACTGGGTATCTAAAAATTCAATTTAATGACACCGCCTAGCTGGAGTTACCATCACATTCCACACAGGTTAAATGGCTCAGTCCCACAAGACTATGTGCACTTCAGATGCCAGATAGGAATGGGGGGGGGTGCTCAGGCTACCTGTGCTTCTGCCAACTGCAAATGTGGGGGCTCCCCTGACCCCTCAGGTATGATTACGACTCACCTTAGGAATGCACTTGACTTACAATGACTGGTTATAAAGGATCTACCTCAGACACAGCCAAAGGGAAGTGATGCATAGGACACTGTAGAGGGTGGGTGCCACAGAACTTCCAGGGCTCCTCCAGGGTGCCACCCTACCAACACATCCATGTGCCCACCAACCAGAAACTCTCTAGAACTTGTTTTGAGGGGTTTTATGGAGGTTTCATTACACAGGCGTGACTGGCTGAATCAGTGGCCATGGTGATTGAGCTCAATCTCTGATGCCTCTCCCCTCCTAGAAGGTTAGGGATGAGGCTGAAAAATTTAACCCTCTCATCACCAAACCTTCACACAGGCAAAAATCTACATATACATTTGGATTTCCCAAAATGTAACTACTAATAACCTAATAGTCGATTAACACACATTTGGTATGTTACAAGTATTATATACTGTATTGTTAAAATAGAGCTAGAGAAAATAAAATCATTAAGAAAAATCACATTTATACTATTGTACTGTATCTGTCCAAAAAGAGAAAATCCACCCTTGCGTTAAGTGGACCTTTGCAGTTCAAACATGTTGTTCAAGAGCCCTGCTGCGGGGCACAGCTACAGCAGTGCTTAGAAAGAAATTAAGAGATAAGTGCTTAGGTAATAAATATACCATAGACAAAATGACCTTACTGGATGTGAACTCCATTCTGTGGGAGATTGACTAGCCTTCTCTTGAGGAATAGACACCCACCTATGAGCCTGGCTACTGGGTTCCTGAACTTTTCCCATAACTACCCAGAAGAGTTGCAGTAGGAATGACTGGACAGAGACAGAAACTGAAAGCTATGACTTTATGTGGCCAGAAACCCAACATAATCTTTGTACAAAGAGAAAAGAGAAGAAAAAATGGCATTGGCAGAAAAAGCAGGATTGTAGCACAGGATGGTCTTGATCCACTGACCATTGGGTTAGGGGTCCAGCACCCTTCTGCTACCTTTTCCTCTGTTGTAACAAAGATCCCTATTGTCGGGGCTATAGGGAAAAAACACTTATGGCATGCCTGTAGCACAGTGAAGGGGTTGATTCAAACTAATTGGAAGCCCAGGGTCCTTAAGCACTATAAAGCCATCATACCATGAGGGAGGCTCCTAACCCTGAGGGTGCTAACTGGAAAATTTTTGGAGAAATAAATTTATACAGATGAGAAGAAATGTAGGAGAATCACTGAAGTGTATACTGAGTGTCTAGAGGAAGGAAGAAACCTGACAGTGAGGAACTGAAGCAAAGCTAAAATAAGGATCCACCACTTGATCCAATTGGAAATTCAAAATCTACTAAAAATTTCATATGATAACTGTGGGACCCAAGGAATTTAACAAAAATCCCCTACCCCTGGACAAGCAGAGCAGGGCTAACTCCATTTTGTGCTACATCCGCCATCTCATGTATGACCCCCACAAGACCTACTTATTGCACTCCCCCCACCCTAGTAAAGCCACTGAGCACACCCTTACTGGAAACGGGCTCATATAGGAATGCGGAACCCCTAAACCGCAAAGAATGTAAACCCCGCCTTTTGCTTGCCAATCCCGCGCGCCAATTCTGACCAGAGTGATAGGCTAGTTCAAATGGTCACTGTAGGGTAAACTGTAATTCAATTGGCCACCTGCGTGTGGACCGACATGACTGTGCAAGTCTGTGTGTGTTACAATCCCATTGGCCACTGGCCCCTATAAAACTGCTACGCCTCTTACCCTCGGGGTACAAGTCCCTGCTCCACTGTGTCGGGTATACTTGGCCCAAGCTCTAGTTTGCAAATAAACCCTCATGCGCTTGCATCAGTGTTGGCTTCTAGGTGGTTTCTCGGATACGCCATCTTGGGCACAATAACAAAAAGACACACATTGGCTTTGTGCCGCTATTAACACAGATTCTTTTTTTTTTTTTTTTGATTCTTTAATATTTGCCTTAAATGTGTCAGTTGGTAAAGCTTCACAGCCTTAATCCTGAGGCTCAAGTTATAGTTGTATCTGGAGACCCCAAAAATTTAACCAAGGTACTCATTATAACCCTTTAGTAGAGTTACTGAATATGAAGTGGAGGACAAATAGGTAAGTTTTACCTTAATCATCCAAACTATTACTGTCCTGCGTAAATCTTCACAGTCATAGCACCCATTGCCTCAAAATATCCCACATTGGGTGAGAAAGCTCTGCCCAAGTGAGTAATAAATTAAAATTAAGACTTTGGGGGCAGCCCGGTGGCTCAGTGGTTTTGCACCGCATTGGACCCAGGGCATGATCCTGGAGACCTGGGATGGAGTCACACATCGGGCTCCCTGCACGGAGCCTGCTTCTCCCTCTGCCTGTGTCTCTACTGCTCTCTCTCTGTCTCTCTCTCTCTGTGTCTGTCATGAAAAAATAAATTTTAAAAATCTTAAAAATAAATAAAAGACTTTGGTAATTACAGGGGCACCTGGTTGGCTCACTTGGTAGAGCATGTATGTGACTCTTGATCTCAAGGTCATGAGTTCGGGCCTGATGCTGGGCATGGAGCTTACCTTAAAAATAATAATAATAAAAAAAGACTTTGGTAGTAACAAATTGGCTTGACAAAAGTGAATCCCCATGGATGCCCCTCATCTATTAAAACAGTTAATATAGCCCAGTGCAAAATAAAAATTAAAAATAAAATAGGACTTCCTTCGGGCACCTGGGTGGCTCAGTCAGTTCAGGGTCCGACTGTTATCTCAGCTCAGGTTTTGGTCTCAGGGTTCTGGGTCCAAGGCTGGTATTACGCCTTCCTTCAATGATTGAAACTTTGGGAAAACCTAATGATTGAAGAAGTGATTACCCCTACTACTGCTCCGTTTAAAAAGTTAAATTTGCCTATTAAACTTTGCCTGTTAATAAACTTGGAAAGAAGGCAGGCACCTCATGGTGGACTACTGCAACCTTAATTCTGAGGTCCCATTCCCTAAGGCTCCATTACCAAACATTATTGAAATTTCCAAGTCCATCCCATCAGTAACAAAGAAATATTCTGAGATTACAGATTTGGCTAATAAATTCTGTTCGTTGTCTATTTCAATGCCTCTCAGCCATAGTTTGTCTTCACCTCCCAAGGGATACAATACACCTTTACCCATGGGGGTACCTCATGGGTACCTCAACAGCTTTGGGATCCATCACATACAATCTTTGAGGGCAAGCCCTTAACTGGACCCAACTTTCTTGACACGCACAGGTATGACATTATATTGATGACATACCTCCTCCAAAGAGAGTCTTCTGACACACTCGTTATGAAGATATGAATCCCAGAGCTCACAAAAGGAGGATGGGTCCTCAATGTTCCATACACAATGCAAGTCCCACCACATCATTTTCAGTTAAAGTACCTGAAAATTATTTGGTAAACCGTCCCTGACACTGTCAAGAAACAGTTGTTAACCTTCTCAGCACAGAAGTCGAAAATCTTTTTGTCTTTTTGGGTTCTCAAAGGCAACATATTCCCTATTTACTAATTTTACTCAATTTGATTGATGCTGTTATTTGCAAATTGACCTCCATGGAATTGATGTAGGAACGAATTAGTGGCAGATGGGGGCCTAAGCAGGGAAAGATCAAGGAAAGGCCCCAGAGTCAGGCTCCTACCCATCCCAAGAAAACAGACATAAGACAGCAAAAACAGAAGAAATAAACGTGGCTCCCTAACTCCAAAATGCTAGGGACTATCCCCCCTTGCATGGCTACTAAGTAATCACAGAAACTCACCAGACTAAAAAGAAATAGGTCATTAAGATGTTTTCAATACAGTCCCTGCTCAAACCAAGACATCACAAGAATCGCAAGCTCATGGGCTACCTGACCAGGCTCACAGATATCCCAGATGTAGAGAAATATTATGGAGGAGGGATCAACCAGAGACAAAGGAACACCTTGCTCATGATATTTATAAGAACATCTTGTTATTACGATAGTTACAAATCCACCACTTTTGTTCTAAATATCCATCCAGATACTGACAAGAAATTTACCAAGTTCCCTGAGCAGTTTCCTATAAAAGACCATAAAAAGCCCTCAGTGGCACCCCTGTCAGGGGGGCCGTCTCAATTCTGAGAACTTTCTCTGCATGTCTGCTTAAAAAACTTCTATCACTTTGCTCACTCTGTGTCGTCTGTTCTAGATTCATTCCTTGACTCCTTGAGACAAGAACCAAGCTCTCCTGTATCATTTTGGTGCCCAAACCGGGGGCCACTCCCCTTAAAGGGTGAGTAAATGTGGATTCTATCCTTTCTTTCCTGGGTGACATCTCTCCCTTCGGTAACCGCTTCTTGTAACAGAAAGCAAAACCAGGTACTTGTCAGCCAGTTAAAGGCAGATAGCGAGGCTGCTGGTCTTAAAGACTCAGGTTGACAGGCTTCTGGAGAAAGGTTTGCTCAATCCCCCTTCCCTAAAGGAAGGGAATGTTGGCCTAAGCCTAACCAGCTCCACTTTCTGTTTTCTGGCTTTCTGCATTGGCTTTTCCCCCCGCCTGAGGGCCTTCGCTTATTGTGGGGTCATGCTTGCAAACGGGGCCCCAGGTACTGGAACAGAGAGAAGCAAGGGTGAGGCAGGAAACTTAACTGCAACTGATCATTGTGGAGTCCGAGAAAATTAAGGCCATTCACCTCAAGTTCAGCATTAGCACAAATACAGCCATCTCAGGCCCTGTGAAGAAGAGCTGAACTTTACCTTCCTTCAGTTAAGCCCCATATTAGAATGAGAACAAAGCTCAGAACGCCCTTGGCAGGAAGTCCCATATCAGAAAGACTACAGAGCTCAGAGAATCCCTTATCAGATCTTAAGAAACTCCCCCACCCTTTCCCCTCATATTGGAATGGGAAAAAAACATTCCTCCACCCCTTCTGAAAATTCCCTAGACCAGCCCATGAAAAACCCAGCTGTAACCCACTTCAGGGTCCAAGCTCCTGCTCTGTTGTGTGGAGTATACTTGGACCCACGCTCGAACTTGTAAATAAACCCTTGTGTACTTGCATCGGTGTTGGCTCCTTGGTGGTTTCTCGGATTCGCAATCTTGGGCACAACAATCATGATCGGCCTGACTCATCAGGCACCATGGGGCAAGGGATGCAAGTGAATTTATGTGACCAAAGGATGAGGTCTCCTGTAGGAGAGCCCAGGAACATAAGGTCATTTATAGGATTCCATGTTCATTGATTGGAAGAATTAATATTGTGAAAATGTCAATGATACCCAGGGCAATTGGCACATTTAATGGAATCCCTATCAAAATACCATGGACTTTCTTCAGAGAGTTGGCAAAAATCATCTTGACATTTGTGTGGAATCAGAAAAGACCCCAAATAGCCTGGGGAATATTGAAAAAGAAAACCAGAGCTGGGGGCATCACAATGCCAGATTGCAGGTTGTACTACCAAGCTGTGATCATCAAGACTGGGTGGTACTGGCACAAAAACAGACACATAGATCAATGGAACAGAATAGAGAATCCAGAAATTGTCCCTCAACTCTAGGGTCAACTAATAGTCAACAAAGCAGGAAAGACAATCCACTGGAAAAAGGACAGTCTATTCAACCCAATGGTGCTGGGAAAATTGGACAGCCACGTGCAGAAGAATGAAACTAGACCATTCTCTTACACCACACACAAAGATGAACTCAAAATGGATGAAAGATCTAAATGTGAGACAAGATTCTATCAAAATCCTAGAGGAGAACACAGGCAACACAACACCTCTTTTGAACTTGGCCACGGCAACTTCTTGTAAGATACATCTATGAAGGCAAGGGAAACAAAAGGCAAAATGAACTATTGGGACTTCATCAAGATAAAAACCTTCTGCACAGCAAAAGAAACAACAGAACTAAAAGACAACCCGCGGAGTGGGAGAAGATATTTGCAAATGACGTATCAGATAAAGGGCTAGTATCCAAAATCTGTAAAGAACTTCTTAAACTCAACACCAAGGAAAAAAACAATCCAATCATGAAATGGGCAAAAGACATGAACAGAAATCTAACAGAATAAGACACAGGCATGGCTAACAAGCACGAGAGAAAATGCTCTGCATCACTGGCCATCAGGGAAATACAAATCAAAACCACAATGAAAAACAAAACAAAACAAAACAAAACCCCAATGAGGGCAGCCCCAGTGCCTCAGCGGTTTAGCGCCACTTTCTGCCCAGGGTGTGATCCTGGAGACCCGGATGGAGTCCCATGTCTGGTTCTGGCATAGAGCCTGCTTCTCCCTCTGCCTGTGTCTCTGCCTCTCTCTCTCTGTCTGTCATGAATAAATGAATAAACTCTTAAAACACACACACACACACACACACACACACAATGAAATACCACCTCACACCAGTGAGAATGATGACAATTAACAGGACAGGAAACAACAAATGTGGGAGAGGACGTGGAGAAAGTGGGACCCTCTTGCCCTGTTGGTGGGAATGTGAACTGGTACAGCCACTCCGGAAAACTGTGTGGAGGTTCCTCAAAGAGTTAAAAATAGACCTGCCCTACGACCCAGCAATTGCAGTGCTGGGGATTTACCCCAATGATACAGATGCAGGGAAACGGCGGGATACCTGCACCTGGGTGTCCACCGAAAGATGGATGGATAAAGAAGATGTGGTCTATACATACAATGCAATATTACTCAGCCATTAGAAACAACGAATACCCACCCTTCGCTTTGATGTGGATAGAACTGGAGGGTATTAATTATGCTAAGTGAAGTCCATCTGAGAAAGACAATCATCATATGGTCTCATTCGTTTGGGGACTATAAAAATAGTGAAAGGCATTATAGGGGGAAGGAAGAGAAAACGAGTGGGAAATATCAGGGAAGGTGACAACACATGAGAAACTCTTAACTCTGGGAAATGAACAAGGGGTAGTGGAAGGGGAGGTGGGTGGGGGAACAGGGTGACTGGGTGATGAGCGCCGAGGGGGGCACTTGCTAGGAGGAGCACTGGGTGTTATGCTACATGCTGGCATATCAAACTACAATAAAAAAATATACAAAAAAACCCCCAAAACAGGATTCCTTGCTAGCCTAAGGTTCATCTGGAGAGTGCACATAAGGACTGGCAATCCAGCACTCTGAACCTGCCTTTGCTTACCTCTGGTGGCCTTGGGGTCCCCAAGACAGGTTAAAGGATGGAGACCTGTGCAGCCCCGGGGACTCCGCCGTTTAGCCCCGCCTTCAGCCCAGGCCTGATCCAGGAGACCTGGGATTGAGTCCCAGGTCGGGCTCCCTGTAAGGAGCCTGCTTCTCCCTCTGCCTGTGTCTCTGCCGCTTTCTCTCTCTCTGTATGTGTGTCTTATGAATAAATAAATTAAGTCTTTAAAAAAAAACAAAAACAAAGGAGACTGGCCCTGGGGGTGACACCCTGGGAAGCCTCATCCACAAGCAGCACAGGCCTCCCGCTGAGAGACCATAGGTGTTCCACTTACTTCCTCAGCCTTCTAAAAGGAATATCACCGTTTAAATTATTAAGCTTCAGGGATCCCTGGGTGGTGCAGCGGTTTAGCACCTGCCTTTGGCCCAGAGCGCGATCCTGGAGACCCAGGATCGAATCCCACGCCGGGCTCCCGGTGCATGGAGCCTGCTTCTCCCTCTGCCTATGTCTCTGCCTCTCTCTCTCTCTCTCTCTCTCTCTCGGACTATCATAAATAAATAAAAATAAAAAAAATTATTAAGCTTCGCTAAGCTCTGGATTAGGACTCGGTTTTTCACAAGATCCAGAGGAAGCAGGATCATTTAGGTGGCAGACGGGTGAGAGTGGCTACTCCCGCTGGCCTCACCCCTCCTTATCCCAAGATGTCAGGCCACTCTATCACCTTGGATAGGCAGCAAAGGGGCACCTTGGTTTAGGTGAGAACTGACTTGTAGGGATGCCATCAGTGGTCACCTCTCTAGAACAGGTACAGGGCAGGAGATTCCTACGAGAATTTCGAGGTGGGAACCAATCAGCCTTTGCAGAGATGCTTGTGCACTGCATTCTGAAAAGTTGGGGAAATTGACCCACTGACACTGAAAAGGAAGCGTATGATGTTTTTCTGTTCCCAGGCTTGGCTTCAGGATCATCTGGAGGATGGAGAGACCTGGTCCCCCCTGAGGGAAGTATTGAAACAAAGCTATCTTGCAATTAGATTCATACTGTAAAAGGGGAGTTAAATGGTCCAAAGTCCCTTCTGTGCCTTACAAGAGCAGGCCGACTTCTGTAAATCTTGCAAAGAAAACACCTCCCTAGCCAAAGCAAAAGATCACAAGGGGCAAATGCTGATAACCTGCCCCCTGAGGCTCCCTCCCATCAAGAGGTACCTGTCAAACCTTCCTGCCGGCCTTACCCAGGCTTGCCTCAAACTGAGAAACCTCCCAATGAGAGGAAGGTGCACTAGCTATACCCATGAACTGACACGCGTAGTAGAATTGGCCCAAGTAAGGTACACGTGCCATTCTCTCTCCAAGACTTTATAAACAGATCAAGAGTGACTTGGGCAAATTTGTAGATAATCCTGACCACTATACTGAAGTCTGTCAAAATACAAGCCAAATGCTTGAATTTGATTGCAGAGATATAATGCTGATTCCTTTTTTTTTCTTAAGATTTTTAAATTTTTTTGTTGATGAGACACACACACACACACACACACACACACAGAGGGGGAGACCTAGGCAGAGGGAGAAGCAGGCTCCATTCAGGAAGCTGGATTCGGGACTCTATTCTGGAACCCTGGGATCACACCCTGAGCCAAAGGCAGGTAGATGCTCAACAGCTTAGCCACCCAGGCATCCGGGCCTTTTACAAACTTAAACAAGCTTCATTAAAAGCTCCAGCTCTAATTTCCTGTAGGAAAAGAGTTTAACTTGTATGTTACAGAAAGAAAGGGAATAGCATTTGGAGTTGTGACCCAGACGAGGGGATCAACTCAGCAACCGACAGGATACCTAAGCAAAGAATCAGACATGGTGCCAAAAGGAGGGCCGGCTTGTTTACGGGTGGCAGCACCATTGAGCTTCTAATACCTGGAGCTACTAAGATAACCTCGGGGGCAGAAAGAACTGGTTACCCCCCTCCTAATGTAACAAGACTAGGGGAATCAAAAGGAGGCTTCTGGCTGATAGTCGTCGCCTCTTGAAATATCAAGCCTTACTCCTAGAGAAACCCCGTATTTGCATTACAACTTGTACATCTTAAAATCCTGCAACTTTCTTGCCAGAGGAGGCTGCTAAACTGGAACACGACTGTGAACAAATGATAATGCAAGATGATGCTGCCAGGCAGGATCTGCAGGAGACTCCACTAGACAATCCTGAGTGGAATCTGTATACTGATGGCAGATGCTTTGTAGAGCAGGGAATAAGTGAGGCCGGATGGGCTATAGTTAGACCCTCTCAAGTACTGAAAGCAAGCCTCTTTCTGTGGAGGCCGAGAGAGAGAAGATCTCTGGCTACCATCTTAAACCCCTAGACCAGCCCATAAAAACCCAGCTGTAACCCACCTCAGGGTCCAAACCCCTGCTCTGTCGTGTCGGGTATATACTTGGACCCAAGCTCGAGATTGTAAATAAATCCTCATGCGTTTGCATCGCTGTCAGCTCCTTGGTGGTTTTTCAGATATGCAATCTTGGGCACAATATTTGGGGGCTCGTCCGGGATCCAAGAGACCCCTAGGACCCCATCTGGAGGGTGCCAGGCATGGAGAGTATACTCAACTTTTTCCACCTTTTGCGCGCATATTTCCCGAGAGCTCTAAACTGTATTTTTACCTGTAGGAATTCCAATCTGTATTAGGTCGACACTGGCTTAGGCGGTTGTGCTGGCAGACCGTCGACCAAGGGTCTTGGGAGACATCCCTTACGCCTGCCGACTTCCGTCCTCCCGGCAAGCCTACAAATCTGGCCAAGGTGTATGATGTAAGTAAGACAAGGTAAGGATGAGAGTCCAGCAGCCTTCATAGAAAGGATCATAGAGGCTTTTAGGCAGTACACCCCTATGAACCCAGGAGCCCCAGAAACGAAGGCCGCAATGATCATGGCCTTTGTTAACCGGGCCGCTCCAGACATTAAAAAGAAATTGCAAAGAGTAGAGAGACCGGGGGAGAAGAGCTTGCAGGACTTAGTAATAGTAGCAGAAAAAGTCTATAATAATAAAGTCTGGAAGAGCATCAAACTAAGTGACCGGCAGACCCGAAACCTAGCCAAGATCCTCCTGGCCACAACCATGGACGACCCACGGGAAAGTCGGAGACACCTCAATAAACTGGCTTCAGGGACAGGTAAGGACGATGGCCCTGGTTCCCATCCGGAGTGCCCTAAACTGAACAAAAGCCAATGTGCTTATTACAAGGAGGAGGGCCACTGGGTGAAAGACTGCCCTAACAAAAGACCCAAGGCCCCTACCAAAAACTTGGAGATAGAGGACATGGACGACTAGAGGAGTCGGGGTTTGGCGCCCCTCCCTGAGCCCAGGGTAGCTCTCAGAGTGGAGGGGCAACCCGCTGAATCCCTAGTGGACACTGGGGCACAACATTCGGTTTTATTACAACCCCAAGGTAAATTGGCTAGCAAAACTTCATGGGTGCAAGGGGCCACGGGCACCAAACAGTACTCATGGACTACCCGGACAACTGTGGATCTAGGCATGGGCCGGGTGTCCTACTCCTTCATGGTCATCCCTGAGTGTCCCTACCCATCGTGAGGTTGGGACTTGCTCACCAAGATGGGGGCACAAATTTGCTTCCACCCCGAAGGGGCAAAAATCCTAAACAAGGAGGGGCACCTGATTCAGGTGCTTGTCCTGAGTTTAGAAGACGAATATCGTCTTCACCAAATGCCCTCGGCCCCAGTGACTGACATTGACCATTGGATGCAGGAATTTCTCCAAGCATGGGCAGAAATTGGGGGAACTGGGCTTGCCTGGCACCGACTGGCCATTTACATACAACTAAAGCCGGGGCAGATCTGTCAGGGTCCGCCAATACCCCATGCCTCCCATAGCCCATACGGGAACCACACCCCACATATGGTAACCAATGGACTTGGGCATATTGAGACCTTGCCAGTCGGCATGGAACACTCACTCTCTTCTGCCGGTGCGGAAACCGCACTCTAATGATTACAGGCCAGTCCAGGACTTAAGGGAAGTCAGCTGGCGAGTGGAAGATATGCACCCTACGGTCCCAAACCCATACACCTTCCTCTCCACCCTGCCTCCACACAAACTTTGCTTTACTGCATTGGATGTAAAAGGTGCCTTTTTCAGCCTGCCTTTAGCAACCAAGAGCCAAGACCTTTTCGCCTTTGAATGGACAGACCCCGAGAAAGGCATCAATGGCCAGCTCACCTGGACTCGACTGCCACAAGGATTCAAAAATTCACTGACCATCTTCGATGAGGCCTTACACGAAGACTTGGGTGAGTTCCAGTCCGAGCACCCTCATTTGACCTTATTGCAATATGTACATGATACCCTGTTGGCAGCGGAAGACCAGGACACATGCCTGCGAGGCACCAGGGACTTGCTCCAGACAATAGCGGCTCTAGGATAACCGGGCTCAGCTCAAAAACCCCAGATCTGAAGAGCAGAGGTGAGCAACCTAGGGTACACATTAGAGGATGGACAAAGATGGTTGACAGACGCACAGAAGGAAACCGTCCTAAGGATCCCACAGCCACAAACCGTATGCCAGGTACATGAATTCTTGGGATCAGCAGGGTTCTGTCGATTATCCATTCCGGGTTTTGCCAAGATGGCTAGACCCTCCTCTATGAGGCCACCAGGAACCAGCAGAATTTTGAATGCATAGAGGCCATGAACAAAGCCTTTAATGATCTTAAACAGGCCTTGCTGTCTGCCCCAGCTCTTGGGTTGCCCGACCTAACCAAGCCCTTCTACCTGTATGTGGACGAGAAAGACGGGGTGGCAAAAGGGGTCCTCGTCCAGTACCTAGGTCCCTGGAAGAGACCGATAGCCTATCTCTCGAAAAAGTTGGCCATGGTAGCCACTAGATGGCCCCCATGCTTAAAAATTATTGCCGGTGGCCACTATGGTCAAGGACGCAGACAAACCGGCCATGAGGCAAGAACTGCATGTTACCACCCCACATGCTATTGAAGGGGTACTTAAACAGCCCCCAGACTTCTAGATCAGCAATGCCCGTCTGACCCATTATCAGAGCCTGCTGCTAAACCCCACCAGAATTTGATTTAAGGCACCAACAACCCTGAATCCGGCAAAGCTACTCCCTAACCCAGACTGGGACCCCCCTCTACATGTGTCAAGAAATTGTGGCACAGGTGCATGGAATCAGAGCTGATCTCCAGGACCAGCCACTGCCTAATGCGAACACCACCTGGTACACGGACGGCAGCAGTTTTGTCCTAGAAGGAATCAGATTCGCGGGGGCAGCCGTAACCATGGAAACGGAGAGCATCTGGGCAGCACCATTGGCAGCCGGAATATCGGCTCAATGGGAAGAAGTGATCGCACTGGCCGAGGCGCTAACCGTGGAGAAAGGTAAACGAATAAACATTTATACTGACAGCAGGTATGCCTTTGCCACCGCGATATCCACGGAGCCCTTCACAGGGAGAGAGGGCTTCTGACAGCAGAGGGAAAAACTATTAAACATAAAACAGGGATCCCTGGGTGCTCAGCGGTTTAGCGCCTGCCTTTGGCCCAGGGCACGATACTGGAGTCCTGGATCGAGTCCCACGTTGGGCTCCCCGCATGGAGCCTGCTTCTCCCTCCTGCTGTGTCTCTGCATCTCTCTCTCTCTCTCTCTATGTGTCTATCACGAATAAATAAATAAATAAATCTTTAAAAAAATAAAAATAAAACAGAGATCCTTGAACTCCTAAGGGCCCCCTGGCTGCCCAAGGACCTAGCTATCACTCATTGTCCGGAACGCCACAGAGCAGTACTACCAGTAGCCAGGGGAAGCCGAGTAGCCGACTCCAAAGCTAAGGACGTGGCCCTTATGATGACCCAGGTTTTAACAACCACACTACCTGATGCGGGGGCTGCAACCCTGCCTGATACTCCCAACTATACTGACACTGACTTGCACTGGATCAAACGCTTGCCTACGACCCAATGCTTGCGTGGCTGGTGGAGGGCCGCAGACTCCAGCCTCATCCAGCCAGAGGAACTAGGACGGCGAGGCCTATCCAAAATGCATCAGAGTACTCATATGGGAACAAAGAAAATGGAAGACCTCAAACGGCACGAAAAGATCACTATTAAAGGCTCTAGAGCAAAGATCAAGCAGATATTGGCGAGCTGCCACGCATACCAGTTAATGCCACTGCCCGTGGATCTCACCCAGGTACCCGACTCTGAGGGGACCGCCCAGGAGCCTACTGGGAAGTGGACTTCACTGACGAAAAACCTGGAAAATACGGGGACAAGTATTTACTAGTGTTTGTGGATACTTTTTCAGGGCAGACAGAGGCATTTCCCAACAAACATGAAACAGCACAGACCTTGACCAAGAAACTGCTAAAGACATCTTACCGAGGTATGGTTTTCCTGTTAGAATTGGATCAGACAATGGCCCAGGATTCGTCTCTAAGGTAACACAGGGAGTGGCACAAATACTTGGGGCAGATTGGAAATTACATTGTGCGTATAGGCCCCAAAGCTCAGGACAGGTAGAGAGGAGGAACAGAACATTCAAGGAGACCTTAACTAAATTAGCTCTGGAGACTGGCGGGAACTGGGTGACTCTCCTCCCCTTTGCCCTATATAGGGTGAGGAACTCCCCATATAAGGGGGGACGGACTCCCTACGAGATCATGTTCGGTCTTCCTCCACCTGTTATCCCCAATTTAAAACCTGAGGTGCTTGCTGAATTGGATGATCACCCACTTCTTTTCACTCTCCAAATGTTACAATGAACTCATGAGCAGGTGTGGCCTAAGCTGAGGGCCCTCTAGGAGACTGGGCCACCCCCGGACCCCCATCAATATCAGCCAGGTGATTGGGTGTACGTGTGGAGATACCAACACCAGACACTTCAACCTCCCTGGAAGGGACCCTTACATCGTGATCGTGACCACTTCCACCACTCTCAAGGTTGACAGGATTACGCCCTGGGTCCACTACACCCACGACCAGCCAGCTGACCCACACGCCTTTCTCAAGGACTTTGTTCCAGAATGGAAAAGCCAACCAGAAAAGGTCAATCCCCGAAAGCTAAGACTGAGCTAATCTCACTTATTTCCCACCTCCAAGACTCCCTAGTCTTAGGTTGTCCTTCAAAATAGAAGGCGATTATACTTAGTCTTCTTACAACAAAGGGTGGGGGGTTATGTGCTGCCATAAACGAAGGCTGTTGCTTCTATGCTGAAATGTAAATCGGGGCGAGAACAGGAACAAGGTTGGATCGAACCCTGGTTTAATCATTCCCCCTGGCTGACTACCATGTTATCCTCCCGCCGTCCCACTCATCATCAGCCTCCTCCTTCTAACCTTCAGACCCGGCATCATTAATCGATGAGTAGCTTCTTGTCAAAGATCGGAGTCAATACAGTCCAACTTATGGTACTCAGGCAACAATGACAACCACTGCCTCTTTAGACAGAAACCCAGAACCGGAAATTGGATCCTGCTTAGGATCCTAGGAAAAGAGGAGAATGTGGCACCCAGGGAATTTAACAAAAATCCCCTACCCCTGTTTTAGTATATGTGCTGCCGAAGCGAGCACAAAAATCCCCTACCCCTGGACAAGCGGAGCAGGACTAACTCCATTTTCTGCTGCACCCGCCACCTCCTGCTATGACCCCCACAGGACCTGCTTATTGCTTAAGGCGCTGCCCCACCCTAGTCAAGCCACTGAGCACACCCTTACCCGAAATCAGATCATAAAAATGTAACCCCCGCTTGTGCCCCCCAACACTGCGTGCCAATTCTGACCAGAGTGATAGGCCAGTTCAAACGGTCACCATAGGGAGGGTAAACTGGGAGTCAACTGGCCCCCAGTTGCGGGCGGACTCACATGACTGTGCAACCTTCTGTGTGTGTTACAATCCCGTGGGCCACTGGCCCCCGTAAAGCTGCTACGCCTCTGAGCCCCGGGGTCCAAGTCCCTGCTCCGCCGTGTCGGGTATACTTGGACCCAAGCTCGAGCTTGTAAAGAAACCCTCGTGTGTTTGCATCGGTGTCGGCTCCTGGGGGCTTTCTCGGATTTGCTACCTGGGGCACAACGTGGGGTCCTGCTCCCGGGAGCGGGGAAGTCCATCTCTTTCCTGCTGGACACGGGGCGACTGGCTCCATTCTGCCTTCCACTCGGGTGCCGGGTTCCCCTCTCCAGTGGTGGTGGTGGTGGGAACTGATGGCACCTCCATCTACTCCACGGACGGGCTCCCCTCTCACCCTCCTTCCTTAGAACTCCTTCCTGCCCGGCTCCTCTCCTCGGCCGGGAGATCCTACACAAACTCAAGGCCACCGTTCGTCTTTCTCCCTCACCCACTGCCTCTGCTCACCTCGTCTTACCCTTCATTTCTCCTGATCCCTCCACTCCACGCCCCCCGTCTCCCTCTACCCCTTAACCCCTAAGTCTGGGACACCTCTAAACCAATGGTGGCCACTCACCACCCCCCAGTCAAAACCCACTTAAAAGATCAAACCCCCCCGCCTCCTCTCCTTCTCAGCCCCAATTCTCCATTTCGGAAACTCACTGACGGGGACTTAAACCTAGTACAGACCGACTTGGCCAGCACGGCCTCCTGATCCCCAACAGCTCCCCGAGCATCACCCCCATTCTCCCTGCCAGGAAAACTTCTGGAGCCTATCGCCTAGTACAAGGTTGAAGACTCATCAACGAGGCTGCTAGCCCTCTCCACCCGCTGGTGCCCAACCCATACGCCCCACTTTCTACTGTTCCCTCCACCGCTACTCACTTCTCACGCTTAGGCCTCAAAGACGCCTTCTTGATTCACTGCTCCTCCACGCCCACATTCATACGTTCTCTTGGCCTTCCCATGGGAAGACCCCGACACACATACCTCAGGACAACTGGCCTGGACGGTCCTGCCTCAGGGACTCCAAGGATAGTCCCCAACTCTTTGGCCAGGCCCTTTCTAGACATCTCCAACAATGCTCTTTCACACAGAGCACACTCCTCCAAGAAGTCGATGACCTTCCCCTTTGTAGGCCCTACCGACCTTCCTCACAGGAAGACACTGCTCTCCTCCTCAGCTTCCTTGGTTCTAAAGCGTACCCGGTCACTCCCTCCAAAGCGCAACTTTGCACCCCCACGGTTACCTATCTGGGTATATCCTTAACCCCTACACCTCGAAAACACTCACTGGAGACCGCCTCCGCCTACCACAACGCCAGCATCTCCGGCCTCCCCTCTCCCCGCCAGAACGCCGACAACCTTCTCTCTTTCTTGGCTCTCGTGGGTTTCCTCTGGTACTGGATGCCTGACTTCGCTCTCCTGGCACGACCCCTCCACAGGGCAGCCAAACCAACCCCACGGGGGCCACGGACAGACCCCTCCCCTGTCAAACACCTTTTCTCCAAACGGGAAGACTGCCTTACTTTGGGACCCGTTTCAGCTCTTCCAGATCCCCCAAAACCTCCCTACTTATTGACTGATGAACGTTCCCGCTCGGCCCCTCGCCTCCTGGTATAGCCAACAGGACCGACGGAGCGGACACGGGCGTACCTCTCACAACAGCTAGATGTCGCCGCTCAGGGCTGGCAACCATGTCTCAGAGCCCTGGCTGGGGCCGCCTCCCTGACAAAGGAGGCCCTTAGACTCACTCTACAAGGCCCCTCACCGTTTTCTCCTCTCACCGCCTGGGACACAGATCTACTGAGCCAGAAATCTGTTTCTCATCTGGACCCCTCTAGACTCCAACTTGATCTTCTCCTCTTCACCGAAAACCCGGACATCTACCACCTACCAACCTCTCGTCTAAATCCTGCTCCCCTCCCGCGGGTGGGTACTCCCCCCGCGACTCACTCAGAACCCTCCCGTTCCTGCCCTCAACTCCTGCAGGATCTGACTCCTCCACGTCGGGACTTTCCTATCAAGCCCTCCCGAAGCCTCACCGAATCCTCTTTGTGGATGGTAGTTCTCTCATCGCCCCGGAGGGCCAGAGAGAGACACGCGGCCTACGCCGTAGCTGCTTACCCTCGATGCCGTCCTGGAGGCGGCTGCCCTCCCCCTCGGGACACCACATACACTGCCTCCAAATACGCCTCCCTCATCACACACACACATTCTGTCCTCTGGCAAGAGCGAGGGTGTCTTACCACCAAGGGTACCACCCATAATCAATGGGCACCTCATTTCACAACTACTGGAGACCCTCAGCCCAGACCCTCAGACCCCACAACCTCACTCAAGTAGCCACTGTCCACTGTCGTGGACCGACCCTCCGAGGACCTGGTGTCCCGAGGCAACAACAAAGCCGACTCTCCACTGCCCGACCCACTGCCTTAGACCCCCACCAGCTCCCCTCCGCTTCCTCCACACACCACAGTCCCCCTCTTACACACACCAGGAAACTCACACAGACACCCAAAAGGATGGGAGGAATCGCCAGGGACAAAGGCCGCATCTTCATTCCAAAGAAACTCGCTCTTCCAGACCATTCAGCCCCCATGATCGTTTCAGACATACGGCAGTCCCTACACGTCGGGCCCAAGGCCTTACACCAGTTCCTACAACCCCTTTTCCACCCTCCACATGTGCCACAGGTTACCGGAGAGGCGCCGAAGTCTTGCAAACCCTGCTCCACGGTCAACGCTCGAGGGGGAGTTCGCAGGCCCGGCGGGGCCCAATCCCCAGCTCTGCGCACACCAACCTGGCGAGGACTGGCAGCCTGACTTTTCCCACGTGCCACGCCATAAATCCTTTCCCTACCTGTTAGCCTCAGTGGACACCTTTACACGGTGGATAGGGGCTTTCTCCATACCTCGGGACACTGCGGAGGCGGCGGCCACCATAGCCCTCCAACACATCATTCCGAGGTTCGGCCTCCCGCGGACCCTACCATCCGACAACGGCCCGGCCTCATCTCCAGCATCACCCAGCAAGTCTCCGAGAGCCTACATATTACCTGGAAACCCCATATCCCATACCAACCCCAGTCTTCGGGTAAGGGAGAGCGGGCCGACGGCCTTCTCGAGGGACGTCTCACCAAACTGCCCTTGAAGCCCGCCCGTCCTGGCCACCCTCCTCCCGCTGGCTTTAACAAGGCTCAGAGCTTCCCCTAGAGGGCCGTGGGGTCTAAGTCCCTTTCAGCTTCTCGTGGGCGGCCCTTCCTGCTCACTCAAAATCTTCCCGTCACCGCCTCCTCTGCTCCTATCTTGCCTACCTTACCTAACTCTTCTAAGAGCCCTCCTGCGGGCCCATGCGACTCAGTCAGCCCGACTCCAGGGGAACCCACAGCAGATACTCCCCAAGCCCTGGCCCCAGGGGATAGCGTCCTGCTACAAGAACTATACCCAAAAACCTTACAGCCTAAGTGCACCGGTCCCGATACGGTGGCCCTTATGACCCCCACGGCCGCCAAACTCCTAGCACACCACCCGCGGGGTACACAGCTCTAAGTGAAAGCGAGGCCCCTCACGACACGGATGCGCAGGACCACCTTTGGGACCTACTCCAATACTGCTATCGCTCCATCCTCCTCCTCCTGGTCCTACCTCCTGGTCACTCCACCACTGACCCTGGGTTTAGGTGGACGTTTACATGACAGAAACCTGGCACCGGGGAATGTCCACCACTGATTGTCAACCACTGGGTTGCCAGGCCCTCATCAATTTCCCCATCCCCAATTGCCAGTCAATTCCTGTATCCACATCTGATCCTAGAATCTCTTCCACCTATGATCAAGACCCATCCTACCTGCCAAACCTACCCGGTTGAAATCCACGGATGCTGCCCTTATCGCTACTGGAATATTCATCGCCTTGGCCACTTGTGCCGGGACCCTTTCGCCGGCACCTGTGCAACCAGTGACCCATGAGGCCGCTTCTACAGAACACACAGTAACTATAGCCTAACTATTCTGGACCCTTGGGATTCCCACTGGGCGACGGGGGTAACCGCAAAATTGTACCGCTGCCCCTTTTCCTCCTACCCTACCGTCTTCTCTCCCCGCATCGACACGACATACACACGTGCGGGTCTCACTTCCACCAATCCAACCCGACCGAAGGAACCAGACTCCCACCATACGTGCACAGGAGCAACTTCTCCAAACCCACCTACAGGCTACCCCAGCTCAGGCCCGGGGCGGGGCCCCTTCTCCTAGATGAAACTTAGCCAACAAGGCACTTCCTTCCCTCTCCAGCCTTTCAGGCATGGGCAATCTGTCCCACTGTTTTATCTGTGCCGCCTGGGGCAAAGCCCCCCTCTTCCCTGGTGGCCGTTCCCCTCCCTAACGCATTGAACTGCGCCAACCTCACACCCGCACCTCCAGGGCATTGCATTCTCCCTCTCTCCTGGACAATGCCTTATTCACGGACCCTCTCAACCACCACTTCCCTTTGTGTTACTCCACCCTTAGGTCTTCCCTGCGTGTAGTCACCCTGTCAAATGTGACCTCTCATCACGCCCCGATCCGTGGTCTCTCTTGGCGCAACGGGCAGCCTTTCTGAATCTCTAGGTACCTCTGCCTCTCTCCTCTGTCTGCCTGTCTCCCTGGTTCCGCGACGAACTCTCTCTAGTCAGGCAGAAGTAGCCCTCCAGGCCAGCCTCCCGGAGAAGCACAAACGAGTGATCTTTCTCCCCCTACTTATCGGGGTCTCCCCGGCTTCAACCCTGGTGGCCGCCCAAGGACACGTCACTGGCGAGACAGGACCCAGGTAGGAAACCTGAACCATACCTTACTTACCCAGACCCCATAGAAAGGCAGAAGCGCTCATCGCCCCGTACCGCTTCCTCCAGTCACATGCCCCAATGCCTATCAGCCCGTACAGACACGAGCCCTTAGCACGCCCCCTTCAAAAGCCGGCTCCCCCGGCTCTGTTCCCTCTCGGGGCCTGGGAACCTCGCCCCAGATGCACCCACTGAAAGCCTCTTTTGACCCACATTTGCCTGGCCTCTCTAGTTCATTTGCCTACCAGTCGCATGAAACCTGAGATTTGGTGCCGAAACCCGGGAGGAGTTCGAGGTCCCGCTCTGGAGGGAGCCCCTCTCCTCTCACCACCAGGACCTGAACTGAACCCCACGCCTCGAGACGCCGGGTAGGTGCCCCCTGATTCCGTGCCCCTGTCCCGGTGGTCCTGCCGGAAGCCGCGGCCGCGCCAGGGCAACTCCACAGAGCCAGCGGGTGGCTCTCCGGTGCTCCCTGGGGATCAGGAGACGTCCTCATCCTTAGGGCCACCTCTGTTTCTCTGGTGACCCTGGGCTGCAAACGGGGACGCCTGTCTTCAGTCTCTGGGTTACCCGGTGCGAATCATGGAACTGCCCAATCCCAATGGGACCCCGAAACTCCGACGGGTTGTCTACTGTCCAATTTCAAAACCCGGGGCCGGGATCCCTGGGTGGCGCAGCGGTCTGGCGCCTGCCTTTGGCCCAGGGTCCGATCCTGGAGACCCGGCACCGAATCCCACGTCAGGCTCCCGGTGCATGGAGCCTGCTTCTCCCTCTGCTTGTGTCTCTGCCCCCCACCCCCTCTCTCTCTCTGTGTGTGACTATCATAAATAAATAAAAACTTAAAAAAAAAGAAAAGAAAGAAAACCCGGGGCCTTTCCCAGGACCTGAAAAGGCGCCGCCTCAGCCTCATTCATTTCTCTACGGTGGCCTGGCCCCAATATTACCTGGACAATCAGTCTCCATGGCCCCTGAGGGTACTTCTGACTACCAAATTCTCACGGCCCAGGACAATCTCTAGACCTCAGGGCAAGCGGACCAAGGTCCCAGACATGCAGGCTTTCTGGGACCTCCGCTCTCGCCCCTCTCTCTGCTCCCAATGTTCCACCACCCAGGTCCTTTCGGCGCGGGAGCCGCTCCCTCCGCCCCCTCCACCCATTCCCTCAGCTCCAAGAGCCCCCGAATCCTTTCCCCCTTCCCCTGTCTCAGGGTCCCCTGACACCCTGGCCCGAACACCTACTAGGGGAACGCCAGCCCTGCCCCCTGCCCCCTTCTCCTCCTCCTGCCTCCCAACCACACACCTCCTTACCCGTTTCTGACCCCCAACCTTCACCCCCCTACCTCCCCTCCGATCCAGGTGCACAAGATCCCACAAGGTCGCGCCTCCCCTGACCTGGCCGGCCCCCTGCGACAGGTGGTGGGAGCTGAAGGGATCGTTCGGGTCCACGCTTTCTCCCTTCAGGACCTTTCCCACATGGAAAAGGGGGCTGGGCTCTTACTCTGCTAACCCGGGACTGCAGCCAAGAATTCAGTATTTGGCCCAGGCAGAGGGCTTGCTTGACTTGGCAGGATTTGCATGTGGTGCAGACCACCCCCCTTCCACCAGAGGACAGGGAGCGAATGCAGGCTGCCGCCCGACAACACGCCGGCCGGGTCCGTTTCACCGACGGGGCTGTGCCAATCGGTGCTCGGGCGGTTCCCGCCGAGGATCCCGCACGCCCTTAGCAGACGGGCCAGGAGCGGGGGGGCCGCCGCCGCCGCCGCCGCCGCCGCCCCACGTCCACTGTCTCCACGCTGGCACGCGGGCGGTCTCTAACAGGGTTGTCTGTCAACTACGCTAGGGTCCGGCAAGTCGCTCAGAACCCAGATGAGAAGCCTGCTCTTTGCCTTCAGAGGCTCGCTGAGGCTGTAACCCAGTACCCTCGCCTGGACCCTGCCTCCCCGGCCCCGTCCAGGGCTATTGTGGTGGCGACGCGTTTTCTCTCTCAGTCCTCCCCGATACCCGGAAAAAAAAATTCAAGAAGGCCGAAGAGGGTCCCCAAACTCCCATTCCCGACCTGCTGACCATGGCATTGAACGTCTTGAACACCCGAGACGAAGAGCGGCTGAACCGCAGGGGCAGGCCAGACTGCAGCTGCAGCTGCAGGTCCAACTCCACACCCCAGCCTCGCTGGCAGCCCTGCGGCCGGCGGGCTCCGGGAGGCACACAGAGGGGCACCCCACCGCATCCCGCCTGGGGCTTGCGTCAGACGCGGCACCGAGGGACACCGGGCCCGTCAATGTCCCAGGATCACGGAGCCGACGCGGCCAGGCCCGCGATGTCGAGTGACGGGCCACTGGAAATCCGCCTGCCCTGGTCTCGGGGCATCCTCGGCGCCTCCACACGGAGGCAACCCTGAGCCGCAAAGTCCAACCTTCCGACTACTCGGACTGGACCACGACTCGCGGGGCCCAGACTCGGACACCCCCTAACCCAGGCCGAGCCTGCGGTGTGGGACCCAGGGAATTGAACAAAAATCCCCTGCCCCTGGACAAGCGGAGCAGGACTAACTCCATTTTCTGCTGCACCCGCCACCTCCTGCGATGACCCCCACAGGACCTGCTTATTGCTTAAGGCGCTGCCCCACCCTAGTCAAGCCACTGAGCACACCCTTACCCGAAATCAGATCATAAAAATGTAACCCCCGCTTGTGCCCCCCAACACTGCGCGCCAATTCTGACCAGAGTGATAGGCCAGTTCAAACGGTCACCATAGGGAGGGTAAACTGGGAGTCAACTGGCCCCCAGTTGCGGGCGGACTCACATGACTGTGCAACCTTCTGTGTGTGTTACAATCCCGTGGGCCACTGGCCCCCGGAAAGCTGCTACGCCTCTGAGCCCCGGGGTCCAAGTCCCTGCTCCGCCGTGTCGGGTATACTTGGACCCAAGCTCGAGCTTGTAAAGAAACCCTCGTGTGTTTGCATCGGTGTCGGCTCCTGGGGGCTTTCTCGGATTTGCTACCTGGGGCACAACGTGGGGTCCTGCTCCCGGGAGCGGGGAAGTCCGTCTCTTTCCTGCTGGACACGGGGCGACTGGCTCCATTCTGCCTTCCACTCGGGTGCCGGGTTCCCCTCTCCAGTGGTGGTGGTGGTGGGAACTGATGGCACCTCCATCTCCTCCACGGACGGGCTCCCCTCTCACCCTCCTTCCTTAGAACTCCTTCCTGCCCGGCTCCTCTCCTCGGCCGGGAGATCCTACACAAACTCAAGGCCACCGTTCGTCTTTCTCCCTCACTCACTGCCTCTGCTCACCTCGTCTTACCCTTCACTTCTCCTGATCCCTCCACTCCACGCCCCCCGTCTCCCTCTACCCCTTAACCCCCAAGTCTGGGACACCTCTAAACCAATGGTGGCCACTCACCACCCCCCAGTCAAAACCCACTTAAAAGATCAAACCCCCCCGCCTCCTCTCCTTCTCAGCCCCAATTCTCCATTTCGGAAACTCACCGACGGGGACTTAAACCTAGTACAGACCGACTTGGCCAGCACGGCCTCCTTATCCCCAACAGCTCCCCGAGCATCACCCCCATTCTCCCTGCCAGGAAACCTTCTGGAGCCTATCGCCTAGTACAAGGTTGAAGACTCATCAACGAGGCTGCTAGCCCTCTCCACCCGCTGGTGCCCAACCCATACGCCCCACTTTCTACTGTTCCCTCCACCGCTACTCACTTCTCACGCTTAGGCCTCAAAGACGCCTTCTTCATTCACTGCTCCTCCACACCCACATTCATACGTTCTCTTGGCCTTCCCATGGGAAGACCCCGACACACATACCTCAGGACGACTGGCCTGGACGGTCCTGCCTCAGGGACTCCAAGGATAGTCCCCATCTCTTTGGCCAGGCCCTTTCTAGACATCTCCAACAATGCTCTTTCACACAGAGCACGCTCCTCCAAGAAGTCGATGACCTTCCCCTTTGTAGGCCCTCCCGACCTTCCTCACAGGAAGACACTGCTCTCCTCCTCAGCTTCCTTGGTTCTAAAGGGTACCCGGTCACTCCCTCCAAAGCGCAACTTTGCACCCCCACGGTTACCTATCTGGGTATATCCTTAACCCCTACACCTCGAAAACACTCACTGGAGACCGCCTCCGCCTACCACAACGCCAGCATCTCCGGCCTCCCCTCTCCCCGCCAGAACGCCGACAACCTTCTCTCTTTCTTGGCTCTCGTGGGTTTCCTCTGGTACTGGATGCCTGACTCCGCTCTCCTGGCACGACCCCTCCACAGGGCAGCCAAACCAACCCCACGGGGGCCACGGACAGACCCCTCCCCTGTCAAACACCTTTTCTCCAAACGGGAAGACTGCCTTACTTTGGGACCCGTTTCAGCTCTTCCAGATCCCCCAAAGCCTCCCTACTTATTGACTGATGAACGTTCCCGCTCGGCCCCTCGCCTCCTGGTACAGCCAACAGGACCGACGGAGCGGACACGGGCGTACCTCTCACAACAGCTAGATGTCGCCGCTCAGGGCTGGCAACCATGTCTCAGAGCCCTGGCTGGGGCCGCCTCCCTGACAAAGGAGGCCCTTAGACTCACTCTACAAGGCCCCTCACCGTTTTCTCCTCTCACCGCCTGGGACACAGATCTACGGAGCCAGAAATCTGTTTCTCATCTGGACCCCTCTAGACTCCAACTTGATCTTCTCCTCTTCACCGAAAACCCGGACATCTACCACCTACCAACCTCTCGTCTAAATCCTGCTCCCCTCCCGCGGGTGGGTACTCCCCCCGCGACTCACTCAGAACCCTCCCGTTCCTGCCCTCAACTCCTGCAGGGGCTGACTCCTCCACGTCGGGACTTTCCTATCAAGCCCTCCCGAAGCCTGACCGAATCCTCTTTGTGGATGGTAGTTCTCTCATCGCCCCGGACGGCCAGAGAGAGACACGCGGCCTACGCCGTACTTGCTTACCCTCGATGCCGTCCTGGAGGCGGCTGCCCTCCCCCTCGGGACACCACATACACTGCCTCCAAATACGCCTCCCTCATCACACACACACATTCTGTCCTCTGGCAAGAGCGAGGGTGTCTTACCACCAAGGGTACCACCCATAATCAATGGGCACCTCATTTCACAACTACTGGAGACCCTCAGCCCAGACCCTCAGACCCCACAACCTCACTCAAGTAGCCACTGTCCACTGTCGTGGACCGACCCTCCAAGGACCTGGTGTCCCGAGGCAACAACAAAGCCGACTCTCCACTGCCCGACCCACTGCCTTAGACCCCCACCAGCTCCCCTCCGCTTCCTCCACACACCACAGTCCCCCTCTTACACACACCAGGAAACTCACACAGACACCCAAAAGGATGGGAGGAATCGCCAGGGACAAAGGCCGCATCTTCATTCCAAAGAAACTCGCTCTTCCAGACCATTCAGCCCCCATGATCGTTTCAGACATACGGCAGTCCCTACACGTCGGGCCCAAGGCCTTACACCAGTTCCTACAACCCCTTTTCCACCCTCCACATGTGCCACAGGTTACCGGAGAGGCGCCGAAGTCTTGCAAACCCTGCTCCACGGTCAACGCTCGAGGGGGAATTCGCAGGCCCGGCGGGGCCCAATCCCCAGCTCTGCGCACACCAACCTGGCGAGGACTGGCAGCCTGACTTTTCCCACGTGCCACGCCATAAATCCTTTCCCTACCTGTTAGCCTCAGTGGACACCTTTACACGGTGGATAGGGGCTTTCTCCATACCTCGGGACACCGCGGAGGCGGCGGCCACCATAGCCCTCCAACACATCATTCCGAGGTTCGGCCTCCCGCGGACCCTACCATCCGACAACGGCCCGGCCTCATCTCCAGCATCACCCAGCAAGTCTCCGAGAGCCTACATATTACCTGGAAACCCCATATCCCATACCAACCCCAGTCTTCGGGTAAGGGAGAGCGGGCCGACGGCCTTCTCGAGGGACGTCTCACCAAACTGCCCTTGAAGCCCGCCCGTCCTGGCCACCCTCCTCCCGCTGGCTTTAACAAGGCTCAGAGCTTCCCCTAGAGGGCCGTGGGGTCTAAGTCCCTTTCAGCTTCTCGTGGGCGGCCCTTCCTGCTCACTCAAAATCTTCCCGTCACCGCCTCCTCTGCTCCTATCTTGCCTACCTTACCTAACTCTTCTAAGAGCCCTCCTGCGGGCCCATGCGACTCAGTCAGCCCGACTCCAGGGGAACCCACAGCAGATACTCCCCAAGCCCTGGCCCCAGGGGATAGCGTCCTGCTACAAGAACTATACCCAAAAACCTTACAGCCTAAGTGCACCGGTCCCGATACGGTGGCCCTTATGACCCCCACGGCCGCCAAACTCCTAGCACACCACCCGCGGGGTACACAGCTCTAAGTGAAAGCGAGGCCCCTCACGACACGGATGCGCAGGACCACCTTTGGGACCTACTCCAATACTGCTATCGCTCCATCCTCCTCCTCCTGGTCCTACCTCCTGGTCACTCCACCACTGACCCTGGGTTTAGGTGGACGTTTACATGACAGAAACCTGGCACCGGGGAATGTCCACCACTGATTGTCAACCACTGGGTTGCCAGGCCCTCATCAATTTCCCCATCCCCAATTGCCAGTCAATTCCTGTATCCACATCTGATCCTAGAATCTCTTCCACCTATGATCAAGACCCATCCTACCTGCCAAACCTACCCGGTTGAAATCCACGGATGCTGCCCTTATCGCTACTGGAATATTCATCGCCTTGGCCACTTGTGCCGGGACCCTTTCGCCGGCACCTGTGCAACCAGTGACCCATGAGGCCGCTTCTACAGAACACACAGTAACTATAGCCTAACTATTCTGGACCCTTGGGATTCCCACTGGGCGACGGGGGTAACCGCAAAATTGTACCGCTGCCCCTTTTCCTCCTACCCTACCGTCTTCTCTCCCCGCATCGACACGACATACACACGTGCGGGTCTCACTTCCACCAATCCAACCCGACCGAAGGAACCAGACTCCCACCATACGTGCACAGGAGCAACTTCTCCAAACCCACCTACGGGCTACCCCAGCTCAGGCCCGGGGCGGGGCCCCTTCTCCTAGATGAAACTTAGCCAACAAGGCACTTCCTTCCCTCTCCAGCCTTTCAGGCATGGGCAATCTGTCCCACTGTTTTATCTGTGCCGCCTGGGGCAAAGCCCCCCTCTTCCCTGGTGGCCGTTCCCCTCCCTAACGCATTGAACTGCGCCAACCTCACACCCGCACCTCCAGGGCATTGCATTCTCCCTCTCTCCTGGACAATGCCTTATTCACGGACCCTCTCAACCACCACTTCCCTTTGTGTTACTCCACCCTTAGGTCTTCCCTGCGTGTAGTCACCCTGTCAAATGTGACCTCTCATCACGCCCCGATCCGTGGTCTCTCTTGGCGCAACGGGCAGCCTTTCTGAATCTCTAGGTACCTCTGCCTCTCTCCTCTGTCTGCCTGTCTCCCTGGTTCCGCGACGAACTCTCTCTAGTCAGGCAGAAGTAGCCCTCCAGGCCAGCCTCCCGGAGAAGCACAAACGAGTGATCTTTCTCCCACTACTTATCGGGGTCTCCCCGGCTTCAACCCTGGTGGCCGCCCAAGGACACGTCACTGGCGAGACAGGACCCAGGTAGGAAACCTGAACCATACCTTACTTACCCAGACCCCATAGAAAGGCAGAAGCGCTCATCGCCCCGTACCGCTTCCTCCAGTCACATGCCCCAATGCCTATCAGCCCGTACAGACACGAGCCCTTAGCACGCCCCCTTCAAAAGCCGGCTCCCCCGGCTCTGCTCCCTCTCGGGGCCTGGGAACCTCGCCCCAGATGCACCCACTGAAAGCCTCTTTTGACCCACATTTGCCTGGCCTCTCTAGTTCATTTGCCTACCAGTCGCATGAAACCTGAGATTTGGTGCCGAAACCCGGGAGGAGTTCGAGGTCCCGCTCTGGAGGGAGCCCCTCTCCTCTCACCACCAGGACCTGAACTGAACCCCACGCCTCGAGACGCCGGGTAGGTGCCCCCTGATTCCGTGCCCCTGTCCCGGTGGTCCTGCCGGAAGCCGCGGCCGCGCCAGGGCAACTCCACAGAGCCAGCGGGTGGCTCTCCGGTGCTCCCTGGGGATCAGGAGACGTCCTCATCCTTAGGGCCACCTCTGTTTCTCTGGTGACCCTGGGCTGCAAACGGGGACGCCTGTCTTCAGTCTCCGGGTTACCCGGTGCGAATCATGGAACTGCCCAATCCCAATGGGACCCCGAAACTCCGACGGGTTGTCTACTGTCCAATTTCAAAACCCGGGGCCGGGATCCCTGGGTGGCGCAGCGGTCTGGCGCCTGCCTTTGGCCCAGGGTCCGATCCTGGAGACCCGGCACCGAATCCCACGTCAGGCTCCCGGTGCATGGAGCCTGCTTCTCCCTCTGCTTGTGTCTCTGCCCCCCACCCCCTCTCTCTCTCTGTGTGTGACTATCATAAATAAATAAAAACTTAAAAAAAAAGAAAAGAAAGAAAACCCGGGGCCTTTCCCAGGACCTGAAAAGGCGCCGCCTCAGCCTCATTCATTTCTCTACGGTGGCCCGGCCCCAATATTACCTGGACAATCAGTCTCCATGGCCCCTGAGGGTACTTCTGACTACCAAATTCTCACGGCCCAGGACAATCTCTAGACCTCAGGGCAAGCGGACCAAGGTCCCAGACATGCAGGCTTTCTGGGACCTCCGCTCTCGCCCCTCTCTCTGCTCCCAATGTTCCACCACCCAGGTCCTTTCGGCGCGGGAGCCGCTCCCTCCGCCCCCTCCACCCATTCCCTCAGCTCCAAGAGCCCCCGAATCCTTTCCCCCTTCCCCTGTCTCAGGGTCCCCTGACACCCTGGCCCGAACACCTACTAGGGGAACGCCAGCCCTGCCCCCTGCCCCCTTCTCCTCCTCCTGCCTCCCAACCACACACCTCCTTACCCGTTTCTGACCCCCAACCTTCACCCCCCTACCTCCCCTCCGATCCAGGTGCACAAGATCCCACAAGGTCTCGCCTCCCCTGACCTGGCCGGCCCCCTGCGACAGGTGGTGGGAGCTGAAGGGATCGTTCGGGTCCACGCTTTCTCCCTTCAGGACCTTTCCCACATGGAAAAGGGGGCTGGGCTCTTACTCTGCTAACCCGGGACTGCAGCCAAGAATTCAGTATTTGGCCCAGGCAGAGGGCTTGCTTGACTTGGCAGGATTTGCATGTGGTGCAGACCACCCCCCTTCCACCAGAGGACAGGGAGCGAATGCAGGCTGCCGCCCGACAACACGCCGGCCGGGTCCGTTTCACCGACGGGGCTGTGCCAATCGGTGCTCGGGCGCTTCCCGCCGAGGATCCCGCACGCCCTTAGCAGACGGGCCAGGAGCGGGGGGGCCGCCGCCGCCGCCGCCGCCGCCGCCCCACATCCACTGTCTCCACGCTGGCACGCGGGCGGTCTCTAACAGGGCTGTCTGTCAACTACGCTAGGGTCCGGCAAGTCGCTCAGAACCCAGATGAGAAGCCTGCTCTTTGCCTTCAGAGGCTCGCTGAGGCTGTAACCCAGTACCCTCGCCTGGACCCTGCCTCCCCGGCCCCGTCCAGGGCTACTGTGGTGGCGACGCGTTTTCTCTCTCAGTCCTCCCCGATACCCGGAAAAAAAAATTCAAGAAGGCCGAAGAGGGTCCCCAAACTCCCATTCCCGACCTGCTGACCATGGCATTGAACGTCTTGAACACCCGAGACCAAGAGCGGCTGAACCGCAGGGGCAGGCCAGACTGCAGCTGCAGCTGCAGGTGCAACTCCACACCCCAGCCTCGCTGGCAGCCCTGCGGCCGGCGGGCTCCGGGAGGCACACAGAGGGGCACCCCACCGCATCCCGCCTGGGGCTTGCGTCAGACGCGGCACCGAGGGACACCGGGCCCGTCAATGTCCCAGGATCACGGAGCCGACGCGGCCAGGCCCGCGATGTCGAGTGACGGGCCACTGGAAATCCGCCTGCCCTGGTCTCGGGGCATCCTCGGCGCCTCCACACGGAGGCAACCCTGAGCCGCAAAGTCCAACCTTCCGACTACTCGGACTGGACCACGACTCGCGGGGCCCAGACTCGGACACCCCCTAACCCAGGCCGAGCCTGCGGTGTGGGACCCAGGGAATTGAACAAAAATCCCCTGCCCCTGGACAAGCGGAGCAGGACTAACTCCATTTTCTGCTGCACCCGCCACCTCCTGCTATGACCCCCACAGGACCTGCTTATTGCTTAAGGCGCTGCCCCACCCTAGTCAAGCCACTGAGCACACCCTTACCCGAAATCAGATCATAAAAATGTAACCCCCGCTTGTGCCCCCCAACACTGCGCGCCAATTCTGACCAGAGTGATAGGCCAGTTCAAACGGTCACCATAGGGAGGGTAAACTGGGAGTCAACTGGCCCCCAGTTGCGGGCGGACTCACACGACTGTGCAACCTTCTGTGTGTGTTACAATCCCGTGGGCCACTGGCCCCCGTAAAGCTGCTACGCCTCTGAGCCCCGGGGTCCAAGTCCCTGCTCCGCCGTGTCGGGTATACTTGGACCCAAGCTCGAGCTTGTAAAGAAACCCTCGTGTGTTTGCATCGGTGTCGGCTCCTGGGGGCTTTCTCGGATTTGCTACCTGGGGCACAACGTGGGGTCCTGCTCCCGGGAGCGGGGAAGTCCGTCTCTTTCCTGCTGGACACGGGGCGACTGGCTCCATTCTGCCTTCCACTCGGGTGCTGGGTTCCCCTCTCCAGTGGTGGTGGTGGTGGGAACTGATGGCACCTCCATCTACTCCACGGACGGGCTCCCCTCTCACCCTCCTTCCTTAGAACTCCTTCCTGCCCGGCTCCTCTCCTCGGCCGGGATATCCTACACAAACTCAAGGCCACCGTTCGTCTTTCTCCCTCACCCACTGCCTCTGCTCACCTCGTCTTACCCTTCATTTCTCCTGATCCCTCCACTCCACGCCCCCCGTCTCCCTCTACCCCTTAACCCCCAAGTCTGGGACACCTCTAAACCAATGGTGGCCACTCACCACCCCCCAGTCAAAACCCACTTAAAAGATCAAACCCCCCCGCCTCCTCTCCTTCTCAGCCCCAATTCTCCATTTCGGAAACTCACCGACGGGGACTTAAACCTAGTACAGACCGACTTGGCCAGCACGGCCTCCTGATCCCCAACAGCTCCCCGAGCATCACCCCCATTCTCCCTGCCAGGAAACCTTCTGGAGCCTATCGCCTAGTACAAGGTTGAAGACTCATCAACGAGGCTGCTAGCCCTCTCCACCCGCTGGTGCCCAACCCATACGCCCCACTTTCTACTGTTCCCTCCACCGCTACTCACTTCTCACGCTTAGGCCTCAGAGACGCCTTCTTCATTCACTGCTCCTCCACACCCACATTCATACGTTCTCTTGGCCTTCCCATGGGAAGACCCCGACACACATACCTCAGGACGACTGGCCTGGTCGGTCCTGCCTCAGGGACTCCAAGGATAGTCCCCATCTCTTTGGCCAGGCCCTTTCTAGACATTTCCAACAATGCTCTTTCACACAGAGCACGCTCCTCCAAGAAGTCGATGACCTTCCCCTTTGTAGGCCCTCCCGACCTTCCTCACAGGAAGACACTGCTCTCCTCCTCAGCTTCCTTGGTTCTAAAGGGTACCCGGTCACTCCCTCCAAAGCGCAACTTTGCACCCCCACGGTTACCTATCTGGGTATATCCTTAACCCCTACACCTCGAAAACACTCACTGGAGACCGCCTCCGCCTACCACAACGCCAGCATCTCCGGCCTCCCCTCTCCCCGCCAGAACGCCGACAACCTTCTCTCTTTCTTGGCTCTCGTGGGTTTCCTCTGCTACTGGATGCCTGACTTCGCTCTCCTGGCACGACCCCTCCACAGGGCAGCCAAACCAACCCCACGGGGGCCACGGACAGACCCCTCCCCTGTCAAACACCTTTTCTCCAAACGGGAAGACTGCCTTACTTTGGGACCCGTTTCAGCTCTTCCAGATCCCCCAAAACCTCCCTACTTATTGACTGATGAACGTTCCCGCTCGGCCCCTCGCCTCCTGGTACAGCCAACAGGACCGACGGAGCGGACACGGGCGTACCTCTCACAACAGCTAGATGTCGCCGCTCAGGGCTGGCAACCATGTCTCAGAGCCCTGGCTGGGGCCGCCTCCCTGACAAAGGAGGCCCTTAGACTCACTCTACAAGGCCCCTCACCGTTTTCTCCTCTCACCGCCTGGGACACAGATCTACTGAGCCAGAAATCTGTTTCTCATCTGGACCCCTCTAGACTCCAACTTGATCTTCTCCTCTTCACCGAAAACCCGGACATCTACCACCTACCAACCTCTCGTCTAAATCCTGCTCCCCTCCCGCGGGTGGGTACTCCCCCCGCGACTCACTCAGAACCCTCCCGTTCCTGCCCTCAACTCCTGCACGAGCTGACTCCTCCACGTCGGGACTTTCCTATCAAGCCCTCCCGAAGCCTGACCGAATCCTCTTTGTGGATGGTAGTTCTCTCATCGCCCCGGACGGCCAGAGAGAGACACGCGGCCTACGCCGTACTTGCTTACCCTCGATGCCGTCCTGGAGGCGGCTGCCCTCCCCCTCGGGACACCACATACACTGCCTCCAAATACGCCTCCCTCATCACACACACACATTCTGTCCTCTGGCAAGAGCGAGGGTGTCTTACCACCAAGGGTACCACCCATAATCAATGGGCACCTCATTTCACAACTACTGGAGACCCTCAGCCCAGACCCTCAGACCCCACAACCTCACTCAAGTAGCCACTGTCCACTGTCGTGGACCGACCCTCCAAGGACCTGGTGTCCCGAGGCAACAACAAAGCCGACTCTCCACTGCCCGACCCACTGCCTTAGACCCCCACCAGCTCCCCTCCGCTTCCTCCACACACCACAGTCCCCCTCTTACACACACCAGGAAACTCACACAGACACCCAAAAGGATGGGAGGAATCGCCAGGGACAAAGGCCGCATCTTCATTCCAAAGAAACTCGCTCTTCCAGACCATTCAGCCCCCATGATCGTTTCAGACATACGGCAGTCCCTACACGTCGGGCCCAAGGCCTTACACCAGTTCCTACAACCCCTTTTCCACCCTCCACATGTGCCACAGGTTACCGGAGAGGCGCCGAAGTCTTGCAAACCCTGCTCCACGGTCAACGCTCGAGGGGGAATTCGCAGGCCCGGCGGGGCCCAATCCCCAGCTCTGCGCACACCAACCTGGCGAGGACTGGCAGCCTGACTTTTCCCACGTGCCACGCCATAAATCCTTTCCCTACCTGTTAGCCTCAGTGGACACCTTTACACGGTGGATAGGGGCTTTCTCCATACCTCGGGACACTGCGGAGGCGGCGGCCACCATAGCCCTCCAACACATCATTCCGAGGTTCGGCCTCCCGCGGACCCTACCATCCGACAACGGCCCGGCCTCATCTCCAGCATCACCCAGCAAGTCTCCGAGAGCCTACATATTACCTGGAAACCCCATATCCCATACCAACCCCAGTCTTCGGGTAAGGGAGAGCGGGCCGACGGCCTTCTCGAGGGACGTCTCACCAAACTGCCCTTGAAGCCCGCCCGTCCTGGCCACCCTCCTCCCGCTGGCTTTAACAAGGCTCAGAGCTTCCCCTAGAGGGCCGTGGGGTCTAAGTCCCTTTCAGCTTCTCGTGGGCGGCCCTTCCTGCTCACTCAAAATCTTCCCGTCACCGCCTCCTCTGCTCCTATCTTGCCTACCTTACCTAACTCTTCTAAGAGCCCTCCTGCGGGCCCATGCGACTCAGTCAGCCCGACTCCAGGGGAACCCACAGCAGATACTCCCCAAGCCCTGGCCCCAGGGGATAGCGTCCTGCTACAAGAACTATACCCAAAAACCTTACAGCCTAAGTGCACCGGTCCCGATACGGTGGCCCTTACGACCCCCACGGCCGCCAAACTCCTAGCACACCACCCGCGGGGTACACAGCTCTAAGTGAAAGCGAGGCCCCTCACGACACGGATGCGCAGGACCACCTTTGGGACCTACTCCAATACTGCTATCGCTCCATCCTCCTCCTCCTGGTCACTCCACCACTGACCCTGGGTTTAGGTGGACGTTTACATGACAGAAACCTGGCACCGGGGAATGTCCACCACTGATTGTCAACCACTGGGTTGCCAGGCCCTCATCAATTTCCCCATCCCCAATTGCCAGTCAATTCCTGTATCCACATCTGATCCTAGAATCTCTTCCACCTATGATCAAGACCCATCCTACCTGCCAAACCTACCCGGTTGAAATCCACGGATGCTGCCCTTATCGCTACTGGAATATTCATCGCCTTGGCCACTTGTGCCGGGACCCTTTCGCCGGCACCTGTGCAACCAGTGACCCATGAGGCCGCTTCTACAGAACACACAGTAACTATAGCCTAACTATTCTGGACCCTTGGGATTCCCACTGGGCGACGGGGGTAACCGCAAAATTGTACCGCTGCCCCTTTTCCTCCTACCCTACCGTCTTCTCTCCCCGCATCGACACGACATACACACGTGCGGCTCTCACTTCCACCAATCCAACCCGACCGAAGGAACCAGACTCCCACCATACGTGCACAGGAGCAACTTCTCCAAACCCACCTACAGGCTACCCCAGCTCAGGCCCGGGGCGGGGCCCCTTCTCCTAGATGAAACTTAGCCAACAAGGCACTTCCTTCCCTCTCCAGCCTTTCAGGCATGGGCAATCTGTCCCACTGTTTTATCTGTGCCGCCTGGGGCAAAGCCCCCCTCTTCCCTGGTGGCCGTTCCCCTCCCTAACGCATTGAACTGCGCCAACCTCACACCCGCACCTCCAGGGCATTGCATTCTCCCTCTCTCCTGGACAATGCCTTATTCACGGACCCTCTCAACCACCACTTCCCTTTGTGTTACTCCACCCTTAGGTCTTCCCTGCGTGTAGTCACCCTGTCAAATGTGACCTCTCATCACGCCCCGATCCGTGGTCTCTCTTGGCGCAACGGGCAGCCTTTCTGAATCTCTAGGTACCTCTGCCTCTCTCCTCTGTCTGCCTGTCTCCCTGGTTCCGCGACGAACTCTCTCTAGTCAGGCAGAAGTAGCCCTCCAGGCCAGCCTCCCGGAGAAGCACAAACGAGTGATCTTTCTCCCCCTACTTATCGGGGTCTCCCCGGCTTCAACCCTGGTGGCCGCCCAAGGACACGTCACTGGCGAGACAGGACCCAGGTAGGAAACCTGAACCATACCTTACTTACCCAGACCCCATAGAAAGGCAGAAGCGCTCATCGCCCCGTACCGCTTCCTCCAGTCACATGCCCCAATGCCTATCAGCCCGTACAGACACGAGCCCTTAGCACGCCCCCTTCAAAAGCCGGCTCCCCCGGCTCTGTTCCCTCTCGGGGCCTGGGAACCTCGCCCCAGATGCACCCACTGAAAGCCTCTTTTGACCCACATTTGCCTGGCCTCTCTAGTTCATTTGCCTACCAGTCGCATGAAACCTGAGATTTGGTGCCGAAACCCGGGAGGAGTTCGAGGTCCCGCTCTGGAGGGAGCCCCTCTCCTCTCACCACCAGGACCTGAACTGAACCCCACGCCTCGAGACGCCGGGTAGGTGCCCCCTGATTCCGTGCCCCTGTCCCGGTGGTCCTGCCGGAAGCCGCGGCCGCGCCAGGGCAACTCCACAGAGCCAGCGGGTGGCTCTCCGGTGCTCCCTGGGGATCAGGAGACGTCCTCATCCTTAGGGCCACCTCTGTTTCTCTGGTGACCCTGGGCTGCAAACGGGGACGCCTGTCTTCAGTCTCCGGGTTACCCGGTGCGAATCATGGAACTGCCCAATCCCAATGGGACCCCGAAACTCCGACGGGTTGTCTACTGTCCAATTTCAAAACCCGGGGCCGGGATCCCTGGGTGGCGCAGCGGTCTGGCGCCTGCCTTTGGCCCAGGGTCCGATCCTGGAGACCCGGCACCGAATCCCACGTCAGGCTCCCGGTGCATGGAGCCTGCTTCTCCCTCTGCTTGTGTCTCTGCCCCCCACCCCCTCTCTCTCTCTGTGTGTGACTATCATAAATAAATAAAAACTTAAAAAAAAAGAAAAGAAAGAAAACCCGGGGCCTTTCCCAGGACCTGAAAAGGCGCCGCCTCAGCCTCATTCATTTCTCTACGGTGGCCCGGCCCCAATATTACCTGGACAATCAGTCTCCATGGCCCCTGAGGGTACTTCTGACTACCAAATTCTCACGGCCCAGGACAATCTCTAGACCTCAGGGCAAGCGGACCAAGGTCCCAGACATGCAGGCTTTCTGGGACCTCCGCTCTCGCCCCTCTCTCTGCTCCCAATGTTCCACCACCCAGGTCCTTTCGGCGCGGGAGCCGCTCCCTCCGCCCCCTCCACCCATTCCCTCAGCTCCAAGAGCCCCCGAATCCTTTCCCCCTTCCCCTGTCTCAGGGTCCCCTGACACCCTGGCCCGAACACCTACTAGGGGAACGCCAGCCCTGCCCCCTGCCCCCTTCTCCTCCTCCTGCCTCCCAACCACACACCTCCTTACCCGTTTCTGACCCCCAACCTTCACCCCCCTACCTCCCCTCCGATCCAGGTGCACAAGATCCCACAAGGTCTCGCCTCCCCTGACCTGGCCGGCCCCCTGCGACAGGTGGTGGGAGCTGAAGGGATCGTTCGGGTCCACGCTTTCTCCCTTCAGGACCTTTCCCACATGGAAAAGGGGGCTGGGCTCTTACTCTGCTAACCCGGGACTGCAGCCAAGAATTCAGTATTTGGCCCAGGCAGAGGGCTTGCTTGACTTGGCAGGATTTGCATGTGCTGCAGACCACCCCCCTTCCACCAGAGGACAGGGAGCGAATGCAGGCTGCCGCCCGACAACACGCCGGCCGGGTCCGTTTCACCGACGGGGCTGTGCCAATCGGTGCTCGGGCGGTTCCCGCCGAGGATCCCGCACGCCCTTAGCAGACGGGCCAGGAGCGGGGGGGCCGCCGCCGCCGCCGCCGCCGCCGCCCCACGTCCACTGTCTCCACGCTGGCACGCGGGCGGTCTCTAACAGGGCTGTCTGTCAACTACGCTAGGGTCCGGCAAGTCGCTCAGAACCCAGATGAGAAGCCTGCTCTTTGCCTTCAGAGGCTCGCTGAGGCTGTAACCCAGTACCCTCGCCTGGACCCTGCCTCCCCGGCCCCGTCCAGGGCTACTGTGGTGGCGACGCGTTTTCTCTCTCAGTCCTCCCCGATACCCGGAAAAAAAAATTCAAGAAGGCCGAAGAGGGTCCCCAAACTCCCATTCCCGACCTGCTGACCATGGCATTGAACGTCTTGAACACCCGAGACCAAGAGCGGCTGAACCGCAGGGGCAGGCCAGACTGCAGCTGCAGCTGCAGGTGCAACTCCACACCCCAGCCTCGCTGGCAGCCCTGCGGCCGGCGGGCTCCGGGAGGCACACAGAGGGGCACCCCACCGCATCCCGCCTGGGGCTTGCGTCAGACGCGGCACCGAGGGACACCGGGCCCGTCAATGTCCCAGGATCACGGAGCCGACGCGGCCAGGCCCGCGATGTCGAGTGACGGGCCACTGGAAATCCGCCTGCCCTGGTCTCGGGGCATCCTCGGCGCCTCCACACGGAGGCAACCCTGAGCCGCAAAGTCCAACCTTCCGACTACTCGGACTGGACCACGACTCGCGGGGCCCAGACTCGGACACCCCCTAACCCAGGCCGAGCCTGCGGTGTGGGACCCAGGGAATTGAACAAAAATCCCCTGCCCCTGGACAAGCGGAGCAGGACTAACTCCATTTTCTGCTGCACCCGCCACCTCCTGCGATGACCCCCACAGGACCTGCTTATTGCTTAAGGCGCTGCCCCACCCTAGTCAAGCCACTGAGCACACCCTTACCCGAAATCAGATCATAAAAATGTAACCCCCGCTTGTGCCCCCCAACACTGCGCGCCAATTCTGACCAGAGTGATAGGCCAGTTCAAACGGTCACCATAGGGAGGGTAAACTGGGAGTCAACTGGCCCCCAGTTGCGGGCGGACTCACATGACCGTGCAACCTTCTGTGTGTGTTACAATCCCGTGGGCCACTGGCCCCCGGAAAGCTGCTACGCCTCTGAGCCCCGGGGTCCAAGTCCCTGCTCCGCCGTGTCGGGTATACTTGGACCCAAGCTCGAGCTTGTAAAGAAACCCTCGTGTGTTTGCATCGGTGTCGGCTCCTGGGGGCTTTCTCGGATTTGCTACCTGGGGCACAACGTGGGGTCCGGCTCCCGGGAGCGGGGAAGTCCGTCTCTTTCCTGCTGGACACGGGGCGACTGGCTCCATTCTGCCTTCCACTCGGGTGCCGGGTTCCCTTCTCCAGTGGTGGTGGTGGTGGGAACTGATGGTTTTCTGGAAAACCACAAACTACCAAAACTGGAGCAGGAGGAAAGAGAAAACCTGAAGAGGTCGATAACCAGGGAGGAAATTGAAGCACTCATCAAAATCCTCCCAAGACACAAATACGAGGGCCACATGGCTTCCCTGGGGAATTCTATCAAATGTTTAAAGAAGAAACCATGCAGATTCTACTAAAGCTGTTTGAAAGATAGAAAGAGATGGGATACTTCCAAACTCGTTATATGAGGCCAGCATCACCTTAATTCTAAAACCAGACAAAGACCTGTCCAAAAAGGAAATTACAGACAAATATCCCTGACGAACACGGATGCAAAAATTCTCAACAAAATACTAGCCAATAGGATCCAATGATACATTAAGAAGAGTATTCACCATGACCAAGTGGGATTTCACCGCGGAACGCAAGGCTGGTTCAGCACTCCTAAAACAATCAATGTGATTGATCATATCAGCAAGAGAAAATCAAGAACCATAGGATCCTCTCAATAGATGCAGAGAAAGCTTTTGACAAAATACAGCATCCATGCCTGATCAAAACTCTTCACACTGTAGGCATAGAGGGAACATTCCTCAGCATCTTAAAAGCCATCTATGAAAAGCCCACCCCAAATATCATTCTCAGTAGGGAACCACTGGGAGCCTTTCCCCTAAGATCAGGAATACGACAGGGATCCTGAAGTGGGATTCAAATCCAGAACCCGAGGATCATGAACTGAGCCAAAGGCAGATGCTTAACCGCTGAGCCACCCAGGCGTCCCTCATCTCTCACTTTCAACCAAAAGCTAGAAACAATTAAACTTAATAGGCATGTTGAATCCCTAGAGAAGAGGTCAAAAGCTTGGTGTGTTGTGCCAGTGAGCCAAATTGTGAATGTAAAGGAAAAGTTCTTAAAGGAAATTGAAAGGGCTATTCCAGAGAACACATAAATCCTAAGAAAGCAAAAGAATCTTACCACTTATATGGGGAAAATTTTAGTGGTTTGGATGGAACATCAAACCAGCCACAATATCTCAACGCAAAACTTAATGCAGAGCAAGGCCCTATCGCTCTTCAATTCTGGGAAGGCTGAGAGATATAAGGAAGCTGTAGAATAAAAGACTGAAGCTAGCAGAGGTTGGTTCCTAAGATTGAAGGAAGGAAACCATCTCTATAACATAAAAGTGCAAAGTGAGGCAGCAAGTACTGATGCAGAAGCGGTAACAAATTACCCAGATCAAGCTAAGACAACTCATGAGGGTGCCTACACTAAACAAATTTTTTTTAAGATTTGAGAGAGACAGCACCCACCCGCACACTCGTGAGTGCACAGTGGGGAGGGGAAGAAGGAGAGCGAGAGAGAAACTACAAGCAGACTCCACGCCGAGCACAGAGACCAACACAAGGCCCAATCTCACAGCCCTGAGATCATGGCCTGAGCAGAAACCAAGAGTAGGATGCTTAACAGACTGAGCCACCCAGGAGCCCCACAATAAATTTTCAACAGAGACCAAACAGACATATGGGAGGAAGATGTCATTTGGGACTTCATGGCTACACAAGAGAAGTCATGGCACGCTTCAAAGGAGGGGATGACTCCCTTATTAGGAGCTCATGCAGCTGATGACTTGAAGTAGAAATCTAAGCCCATTTACCATTCCAAAAATCCTAGTGCCTTTATGAATTATGCTAAGTGTACTCGACAAATGGAGCCTGGATGACAGCACACCTGTTCACAACATGGTTTACTGCGTATTTGAAACCCACTGTTGAGACCTACTGCTCAAGGGGGAAAAAAAAGATTCCTTTCAAAATATCACCGCTGACGATACACTTGGAGACACATTCTGATGGGAGTTGTACAATGGCATTAATGTTTTCCTGACTGCTACACATCTGCTCTGTAGTGCATGGATCAAGGAATAAGTATGCCTTTCAGGTCTTATTATTTAAGAAACAAATTTTGGAGGTGCCTGGCTGGCTCAATTGGAAGACATGTGACTTGATCTCAGGGTTGTGAGTTCAGGCCCCATGTTGGGTCTAGAGATTTCTTTAAAAAACCTAAAAATAATAATAAATAAATTTGTAAGGCTACAGCTGCCACAGTGATTCCTCTGATGGATATAGGCTAAGTAAACTGAAAACTTCTGGGAAGGGTTCACCATTCCAGATGCCATTGAGAACACTCTCATGGTACCAATGCAGGAAAAAAATCCAGAATAGAGACACAAAAGATGAAAGCAAATTACTATAAAAAAAATGACCAAATAATAAAGACAGCAAAAGACAAAGAAAGGAACACAATAGCAAAAGAAAACAACCAAAATGGCAATACTAAGTCTTCATCCATCAATAATTATTGAAATGTTAAAAATTAAACTTTTTTATTTTATATTTTAAAGATTTTATTAATTTATTCGTGAGAGTTAGAGAGAAGGGGGCAGAGATACAGGCAGAGGGAGAAGCAGGCTCCATGCAGGGAGCCTGACATGGGACTCGACCCTGGGTCCCCAGGATCACGCCCTGGGCCGAAGGTGGCGCTAAACTGCTAAGTCACCGGGGCTGCCCATAAACTCATTAAAAAAAACAAAAAAAAAGAAAGAAAGAAAGAAAAAGATGTATTTTTCCAGAGAGAGTGCACATGCATGTGAGCAGGTCAAGGGCAGAGGGAGAAGAGAGAGAGAATCCCAGCAGACTCTCTCCTGAACGCGGAGCCAGACATGGGGCTTGATCTCCTGACCCTGAGGTCAAGATCTAAGCCAAAACCAAGAGTCAGATGCTCAACCGACTGAGCCACCCAGGTGCCCCAGCATTAAACTCTTTACTCAAAAGCCATAGAGTGGCTGAATGGATAAATAAAACCAGAACCAGTAACATGCTGCCATAAGAGACTTGTGGTATATTGAAGAATACACACAGACTGAAAGTGAAGGAATGGAAAATATTCCATGCAAATGGTAACTAAAAGAAAGGGTGGCTCTGCTTATGTCAGACAAAATGGACTTTAAGTTAAAAATGGTCTCACGAAACGAAGAATGCCATTATGTAATGATAAAAGGGTTAACCCAGAAGTAAAACATAAGACTTGTAAATACACATGCACCCCACATCATAGCATCACAGTGATAGACAGTAATCCCCCTCACCCACGGTTTTGCTTTCCATGGTTTCAATTACCTGTGATCAACTGTAATCTGGAAGCAGATGACCCTCCTCCTTCTGAGGTAAGATCAGAAGATCAACAGTAGCCTAACACTACGTCACAAGGCCTACGTTATTCACCTACTTCATCTCATCACACAGGCATTGCGTCGCCTCACATCATCATAAGAAAAGGGGTGCGTACGGTACAATAAGGTATTTTGTGAGAGAGAGACATTCACATAACTTTTTTTAGGCCATGTTGTTACAATTTTTTGTATATTAGCTTTATCGTTAATATCTCACGGTACCTAATTTATAAAGTAACCTTTATCATAGAAATAGATGTTTAAGAAAAAAACAGGATATGCAGTTGATCTGTGAACACCACAGGGTTGAACTGCATGGGTTCACTTAAATGTAGCTTCTCAAAGAGCTGCCAACATTAAGCCACAAGGCATTTATTTACAACCGCATAGGACCAAACTGAAGGCCTTTAGCACAGACGTCCCATCTGTTGTTGCCTTCTGAGTACCTAGAGAGGCTCAGTGAGGCTGCCAGCATCCGCCCACCACAGGAGGTCCCAGGACTGGGCAGGTCACATCATGTACTAATGGGGTGATTGGGCTGAACTCCTGGGGCTGGCAGGTAGAAGGCTGGGCTAAAGTAGAAAGTGCCCAGAGGGCAGAGACAGTGCCGCAAAGACAGCCCCACACCCCTGGTGCCCTCATCCCTCCCAAGTCCTCCATGCAGTAGGTGTGACTGCAGGCCTTGGGCCCCTCCTGGGCTGGGTGTGGACTCCTCCTCCTAGTGGTGCCCTGGCCCCATGGCCTCCTGGAGGCCAGCACACTCAAGTTTGGCTACAGTAGCTGTTGACCATGGCTTGTGGTACACCAGCAGGCAGATGGGGCAGCTATACTGAACCTCCAAGATACTGCTGCCACCTTTAGACCCACCCAGTGACCTACTGATGAGCCAAGGCTACCAGGCTGCAGGACATGGCCATCTCGGGGCCACCATTCCTGTCACGAGCCAGTACACTCACGTAAGTATGTATACAGTACCCTGACCCTATCTTCTCTTTTTTATTAGAGTGCAGGTGGGCAAGTTGCGGGAGGGAGTGGGAGAGAGGATCTTAAGCAGGCTCTATGCCCAGCATGGAGTCTACACTGGGGCTTGAATTCATGACCCTGAGATCATGTATGGTCTACGTTGAAATCAAGAGTCAGATGCTTAACTGAATCATCCAGGTGCCCCCACACCCTTGAAGGTAGACTCCATTGGGCGTGGAGCCCAATGCAGGGCCTGAACTCATGACCCTGAGATTGAGACCTGAGCCGACATCAAGAGTTGAACTCTTAACTGAAGGAGCCACCCAAGCACCCCTATTTTCTCTTCTTTGTGATTTTTTTAATATTTCCTTTTCTCTAGTTTACTTTACTATATAAATACAGTATATCATACATATAACATAAAATATGTGTTATTCCTGTCGGTAAGGCTTCTCACAATAGTATGCCATTAGTACTTACGTTTTGGGGGAAGACAAAAGTTATATACAGATTTCTCACTGTTGGCATCCGTATCCACCATGCTGTTCTCAAGGGTCAACTGTACTAACAAACTAAATTCAACAGCACATCAAGAGAGTCCTATACCCTGACCAAGTGGGATTTATCCTTGGGATTCAAAGTTGGCCTCACACATGCAAAATCAATGCAAATCAATGTGAGACACAATACAAACAATGAGACACAAATATTACATCATCATCATTTCAACAGACGCAGAACATGTGACAAACTTCAACACCAACTCATGTTCAGTAAAACTTCTAAAACCTCAACACAATAAAGCCCATCTATGAAAACTCTACAGCTAATATAACCAGTGCGTTAAACCTGAAAGAACAAGGCAACGATCTCCACTCTCACTACTGCTACTCAACACTGTTCTGGAAGTCCTAGCCTGAGCAATCAGGCAAGACACAGAAACACAAGGTATAGAAGTCATAAAGAAAAAAGTAAAATTATCTATTCACAGGTGGAAAGATCATATATGTAGGAAAGTGTAAAGACTTTCCACAAAAACCTACTAAAATTCAGTAAACTTACACAATATAAAATCAACATTTAAAAATTGGAGACATTTCGAAAGACTAACAATGAAATACCTAAAAAAGAAATTAAGAAAACAATTCCATCTACCATAACAACAGCAAGAATAAAATACTTAGGAACCAAAAGAGGTGCAAGACTCGTATGCTGAAAATTATAAACACCGATGAAGGAAATTTTCAAAGACACAAATAAATGGAAAGACATTCCAAGTTCCTGGATTGGAAAAATACTGTTAACCTATCCATACTACTCAAAGTGAAGCCTCCATCTCCTTGACTCCTTCTCACCGTCTCTCTCATTTCTCCGCCTGGGAGGGGTGTCCCCAGCTCTCCTCATATCTGGGTGCTTCTCAACACTCACCTATGAGTCATCAGAAGGTTCACACAGAAGCCTCAATTCCCTGATCTTCCCCACCACAACCCCCCTCAAAAAGAATAGGGGCTATAAAGGAAAACCCCAGTTCTGTCTACCTCCTTCAAAGGGAAAAACCTGGGGCTTCCCTGCTGGGAGTCTCTCCTGTGTCTCCGTTACTCTTCACACAAGTGACTTCTGACACTTTAGGCGTGAGGCGATTTTTCCCTGCAATGAGAACTCAGTCACATCACATCTCTGATACCATCCACCTGGAGATAGTGGCGGATCCCAACTTACCCGCCCAGTCCCACAAGACCGCCCCCGCCCTACTTCAGATGCCAATAGTAGTTAAGTCCCCAGGTTATACAACTTGTCTGATCTGGATGCAAATCAGAGGCTCCCATGAGCACCCCCTCGGGTTGGAGTAATTTGCTACAGTGGCTCACAGATCTCAGGAAAACACATTTACCAGTTATAAAAGGACAAACAATACAGATGAAGAGCCGGATGAAGACTTACACAGGGTGAAGTCCTGGCGGGGGGAGGACGTGCAGGAGTTTCTGTCCTTGTGGTGTTGGGGTACATCTAGGTGGAAGCTCTCCAAATCCCCTATGACTGGGGTTTTAGGGAGGTCTCCTCACATAGGCATGATCAATCATTCCATTTCCAGCCCCTCTTCCCTGCTCTGGAAGATGAGGGATGGGGCCTAAAATTCCAAGCTCGTAATCATGGCCTCATCTTTCTGGGGACCAGTCCCATCTGGGAGCCATCTGAGAGCACAGCCTGAACCACCTCATTAGAACAAAAGATGATCCTAGCACCCTTATCACTTGGGAATTTATAAAGCTTTCAAGAGCCCTCTGGGGACTCCTGGGTGGCTCAGTGGGTTACCCTGCCTTTGGCCCAGGGCGTGGTCCTAGTGTCCCAGGATCCAGTCCCACATCGGGCTCCCTGGGCGGAAGCCTACTTCTCTCTCTGTCTGTGTCTCTGCCCCTCTCTCTCTCTCTCTGTCTCTCTCATGAATAAATAAAATCTTAAAAGAACAAAAGCCCTCTGTCAGGGATGGGGGTCAAAGACCAAATGCTGGAACAGAGGATGTTCCTAGTGTTATTACTTAGGAAATGACAAGGTTTCAGGAGCTCTGTGCCAGCAACTGAGGGCAGAGACTGATGCATATTCTCAATCATCTCATAGTGCTCCTAACTCCAATAAGCCCTCATCAGACTGGTATTCCTTCTGTCATTCTTACAGCGCTCCTTTGAAACCAGCTTTCTTACGGGTCTGCTGACTTGGTTTAGTGGGCCCCATCCTCTTTCAAAGCTAAGTTCTTGGAGAGCAGACACCCCGAATGTTTACACCGTCTTCCCGGTGAGAGCAGTTTCTGAACAAAACAGGAAGTCAACAAATATTTGAATAAATAGTTGAATGAACGCTCCGTGTTGATCGTATCACGTTCACCTATTCCTTTGATGAACATTTCATTGACCTCACTTTATAAACTAACGTTTTGAGAATTCACTCACCCAACTGCGTGTTGTTCAAAGTGGGAACACTGAAGCATAATGAAAGGGAAACTGGGTAAACAGACTAGAAGTACCAGTGTCAGGCGAAGTTGTCCTTTTATACGCAGCATCAGAACACTTGCACAGTGTCCATGTTTGACCAGTGCTTGTCGATTTCATGAAGAATTGAGCCCCAGCTGGATCCAGAAACAGCAGTCCCCACTGGAACGTTGGTTGTGTTTTCTTGTTTTGATAGTTTTCCTTGAAGCCACACCATCCGGGAAATCCACAACCACAGCTCCAGGACAGATGCTGCTCCTCTTCCCCATCAGGTCAGCTGTGCGTTTTCATTGTCAGGCCACTGAGGTAGAATTAGTTGACTCCATGTCGGCCCGCTGGGGTGGTTGCAACATTTCCTGCAACTTGGCGTGCACCCGGGCAAGTTCCACTCTGTTGAGCTTCCCCCACCTGTATTCATCCAAGTATACAACACATTCAGCAGGAACAGGGGACTGCACACGCTTCAGCTCCTTCATCCCTCCTAACTGTTGAAGCACGTTCGTGATGCCCGATGTGGAGATGACATTGTCGTAGAACACGAGCGAGGGGAGGCTCGAGCAGCAGCACAGAGCAGGCAAGCAGGGTTCGGAGCTGGGCTTCCTTCAGCCGGCAGCTGCACAAGTTCAGGTGCTGTAGAGTGCCAGACACCTCCCCCAGCAGAACCTGGAGGGGCCCAGGAACCGTGTGGGACAGGTTATTGCCACAGAGAACCAACTCCTTCAGGCAGGTGGCACGAATGCTCTGGGACAAGTAGGTGATGTCATTCTCAATGAGCCTGCATCCATTGACCACCAGCGTCTCCAGTGGTTTTGCAGGCCATTGTGGACAGACAGACACAGTCACTTCTTGGAAACTCGAGTGTCCCACTAGATACATTTGGGAAAGATCCAGAAATCTGGCCTGAGAAATTGGCACAATGCCTACCCGAGTCTGGATGCACATGGTGGGAGCCAGGCTTCTGTAGTGGTTAAGACCACAGAGTGTGGAGTGAAACCCATCCCCGCTGGCCATGGGACCTCTCTGTTTGCAGACTATGGAGTCAGGCACCTCTCAGCCTTAGCTTCCTAATAAGCCCCATCAACACAATTATCGCACATGCTCCACAAAGTGTGGCTGAATTAATGAAATTTAGCTATAGCTCCTACACATGGTAAAGCATAGGTTTTACTGGCTGGAGAATTTGGGAAGATGGTTCCCCATGCTTCTATTTACTCAAAGACCAGGCCCCAGGAGAACAGCTCTGTATTCGGGGGGGTGGGGGGGGGCAGGCTACAGAGAAGTCTGTGAGACACAAAAGAGAGGAAGGAGTTCATCAAATCAGCTGAGCTTAGACATTGGTGAGGGGGCAGTTCCCTCCCTCAAACACCACCCTGACAACCTACCATCCTGGTTCACTTTCTCTACATAAGCTCTAGGAAGACGAGACCCTGAGTTTGGTCAGAGTTTCATATCCATTCTTAGCTGTCTGCTTGGCACGGACTGAGTGCGTGAAAATGAATGAAAGAGTGAATGACAGGCCAATTTCAGACCTGCATCTTTCTCTTCTATAGCAATCGACAGCCACTGGCTGGTCCAAGACCTCAGCCTTGCAGTCTGTGTCCTCAGTGACTCTGCGGCCTCACAGGATTGGAAATCCAGGCTTGTCTCTGCTCCGACGCAGCGGGGTTCAGGGACGACTCCAGGGATCCTGGCCCCTGGCCCTTCAGAGGGACTTGTCGCACACTCACTCAGCATCTTATGCAGCTGGCCCGAGAGACAGCCAAAGATGAGATGGAGCTTCTAGAGGCGGCCCAGTGGACTCAGCAAAAAGAAACAGTCTGCAGGGAAATCCCAGGGGATGTCGTTCATGATGAGGTTGCCCAGGTTGCTCATTTACCCTTGCGCGGGTAAAAAAACTGGATTAGGTCAGAACGGGAGCAGAACGTACTCCTGTAATGAAGCCTCAGCTCCCGGATGGTCTCCAGCTCCAGCATCCCCAGGATCTCGACAAGGCTGAGGAATGGCACTTGGACAATGACCAGTGTCTGACAGTGGAGGCGCAGACCGCCATGGTTCTTCTCGACTCTCTGGAGTATGTACGAGGGGAACCCAGACAGGTGGAAGAAGCCGAACAAACCACCTAGGAAAAGGTCTCTGTGTATTTCCTCGGGTTCTCGGTGATGCTAAGGCTGTTCTTTGTAACTGGGTGTCAGCTTGTCCGCCTCCGGCTCTTCTAGCATGTGAGTGATGACAAAGGGTGCAGGAGTAGCCTCCGAGCACTCCTCCCAGTTGGAGTGCTCAACGTCATGGGTAAAATCCAGCACCTTCAGCTTTGATCTCCTGTGGGGAATGAGGAGGAGAGCAGACATGAGGAATTTCAGGCCTGTAGAGCGGGGCCGGCAGGAGACCAGCAGCAGCGGCAGACCCTGGGGACCCACCACTGTGCCAACCAGCAGCCCTGCCCTCTGCCGTCCACTACGCCTTCTAGGTGCCCTCCTTGCTTCCCCACATTATACGTTGCCGGGATACCACCCAGGAACCCAGCCACACTCTTAACCACCTCAGTAGCATGATCAGCTCTGAACTATGCCAGGACTCTCTTCACGGAGGGACTCTGACAATGGCCTCAGGGCCTCATGATGACAGATGCTGCACCACCAGGAGAGGCTAGCACATGCTTGGACTCCACATCCCTGAATCCAGCTCCCACTTCTGCAATTCACTGTGCCCCTACCAGCACCCCAACTCTCCAGTTACCTGGGCCAAACTGCGTTAGGAGGAACCAATTCCAGCCCATCCAGGACGGCTTCCAAGAGGTCTTGAGTTCTTGACTGATCTCTTAACGGTCCCAGACGGAGGCAGGGAAAGGGCCAGGCCTGCACCATTGCTGTCACAGTCTTCGTGTGTCCCCCACCAAAGGCTGCTGTGGACAGAGTTGGGAAAAGGCCCACAGGGAGCTCTTCCAGGTCACGTACAGCTGAGGCCTTCTCATTCCGCAGGCTCTGTGCTGCAAGATCCAAGAGATTGAGAGGGTCTTGTCCACTCATCTCCACCAACCTGGCACAAGGTTAAGGGAAAAGCCTAAGTAGATTTTCACAGTGCTCAGCCTCCTCCTGTTGGCACAGGACACTCAGCCTCAACCACCCATCTTAGCAGGAAGTGAGACCCTAGGCGGTCCTCCACCTCTCCTGCCATCCTACAACTTCTAGTCCTAAATCTTCAGCTCTTTCTCTGCTAGGTTCACCCAGTGTCCCTTAATACCAGCTAAGTGAAGGAAAACAATTATGGCTTCATCTCCATTCTTTATTGGACTTCAGAGAGTATAAATTGTTCCAAACCTAATTTCCTGAACTTTCCCAAAGATCATCACCATCTCCAAGGTGATTTCAAGGAGCCGGACAGAATAACCCATCTCTTACCCCAGTCCAGTGGTAAGAGGTCGGGTCCTGAGGTTTTGTTTGCCTTCTCTGGCAAGCAGAGCTTCTAAAACAGTAATGGCAACTTTCCACAAGTTCAGATCTGTCCTCCTTCCTGCTCTATGGAATACGTTCCTATTCACATTCTACCAAGCTCAGAGCAATTCAGAGACTAGAAAATTATTTTTTAAAAAATCAAGAAGACATAAAAAAAACCCCTCTTATGGGGCTAGTGAATTTTTGACATAAAATGTCAGAAAAAGACAAGAGAAGGGAACATTAAAGCACCATCGTGGGGTGCCTGGGTGGCTCAGCTCTGCGGCTGCCTTCAGCTCAGGTCATGATCCCAGGGTCTTGGGATTGAGCCCCGAATGGGGCTCCCTGCACTCAGCGAGGAGTCTGCTTCTCCCTCTGCCCTTCTTTCCCCGCTTGTCCTATCTCAAGTAAATAAACCTTCTTTAAAATGTACCATCTCAAGTATAAGTAGATACAAAGGTCGTTACTAAAACATTACTAAGAAGAACTAATTGGCGTTCTTTGAACAGAATCACAAAGCATTTCTTCTAGGAACAAGAGCAGACTGACACATTTGAGAATCTCTCAGTGAACTTCTGATGACACATGGACAACTGAGCCTGAGTGCTCTCAGCTGCCTCCTGAAACCCTAAATGAAGTAAAGGAATAGCTAAGACCAGAAAGTCAAGGAGAATGAATTAGCCCCACTCTTCAAGAAAAGCCAACTTTTAGAATCTGAAAAAGGTGGATTGGGAAACTAGTGTGCAGACTACAGAAGCCAACACCTAAGCCTATACAGGTGGTGAAATCAGAAATCAATTGCAGAACCCACGAGGCCTCAGGAGCAACAGCCACAGGCAGGGCCCCAGGCGAGGGCCAGAGCCACCCGCCAGCACTGTGGTACTCGAGGAGGCTCTACAACCACATGCGTTTACCTCCACCACCAGCACGGCCAGCAATCCACACCCGGGCCCGACCTTCTTCTACTTCCCACCCCGACTGCTCTGCTGCTCCCTGGAGCAGTGCTCAGCCCTCACATCCCATGGCAGGCTGCTCTTCTGTGGGGCACAAGGGGAATGCGCTGGGGCAGGTTTGGTACATGAGCATTTAGAACCACCAAAACACTGGACTATGACCCAACTGAGCATGCTCCACTTATGTATGAGCAGGAAGGGGCACCTGCTCAGAGCTGAGGCCCGGGAGGCAGCTTATGGAGCAGGCAGGACAGGAGGGCACACCAGGCCCCTGTCACAACCACCAACTGTTCTGATGGCAGAGCTCCTCGGAAGCAGGAGGGCCCTTGCTGCAGAAGTGGCTGTGTGTGAACCCTCCCCTGTGCTTCTGAAATGTCCCATTTCTCTGAAGGAACAGCCCAAGAAGAGCCACATGCCTGGAACCCAGAGGGGTGTCTCTGCCCTTGCCCCTCCCTCATGCCCCTCTCACTCAGCAAAAAAGTCAGTCCAACTACTTGACTCCTCATGAGTGATGTATATCCTACTGATGGCTGCAGAGGACACAGAAAAGAGGTTCTCCAAAGGTCGGCAGTGAGAACTCCCACACTCTGAGGCGACCTCCATTCCCCTCCCCCTCAGCCTGTCAGCCTTCCTCCCAAATGCCTTTCTGAGGAGGAGCCATTCCCACCTACAGCTGCTCCCACCTGAAGCCACTAAGCATCTCCCCGATGCGCACCTGCACCTGAACGATCCTCATCAACCTCCCTCTGTAGTTGAGGTGGCTGTTTAAGCACAGTCTACTTGTCACACTGACTTCTGCTTTCTCCCTTTGTGGAGATTCTCAGCCCAAGGCCTCGGGCCTCTGCCCAGCAGGTAGGAGGAGATGAGGCCTCTGGCTTCTGAGTGCAGCCAACAATGGGTCACTCCTCTTCTTCTCCACAAAATCCAGGATCTATTGCTGGCCAACTGACCACGTGCACCGCCTGAATGCACTTCACCTATGTGGGAAGGGTCTCCCCTGAGATTCCAGTGGCCTCTAATCCTGGGGAAGACTCAGAAGAGGAAGACCAGTGAGTAAATGATGGCCTTGGCCACTGCAGCTGGTCTTGGGCTATGATGGATACTCATCTTGTCCTCCCTGCATTATTTGTTGCAGATTCCCCTCAAGGTCCCTACAAACTCTGCTGTCCTCCTCGCTAAGTTGCCAGGTGGCCTTCCTCACACCTTCATCTCTAAAATTTCTGAGCCCCAGCTCACCAGGCCTCTCTTGGCAAGGGTTGTGGCACTTGTCTTTTTACTGTCACAACGGGGCAAGGGAATACCAAGAGGGTCCTGGATGAATCTCCTGGGAGTCAAACTTATTGCTCTTTATGCCCTGGTTTTAATTTTTTTTCCGATTTTATTTATTTATTCATGAGAGACACAGAAAGAGAGGCAGAGACAGAGGCAGAGGGAGAAGATTTCCCTCGGGGAGCCCGATGTGGGACTTGATCCAAGAAGTGCAGGATCACGCCATGAGCTGAAGGCAGGTGCTTAACTGCTGAGCCACCCAGGCGTCCTTCTTTGTCCCGGTTTAAAAGCAGCCCTATCCTTTCCTAACCTGGGTCATTCACTCCAACCAAGAATGGGGGCTCCTTTGCTTGCCAACTCGGTGCTAGACACAAAGAGGATAAAGTCTTCAGGTGGCAGCCGTGGCTTCTAACTCTGTGGGACTCCTCCGCTCACCAGTGGATAGTTGTGGAACCTAACCAACGTTATCACTTGGTGGGTTTGACAGAACTTACCTCACAAGATGCAGTTCTGGGCATGCGGTCATGTCATGTCCAACGGTCTTCCACCAGGGCCCAGCAGCATTACAGGAACGGCTTTATGAAACATATCCGAGCCACCTCTGTGGACAGCATGGGTTTGCTCCAGACTCCTGGAAGGTATCGTTCCCTACCCATGATACACCCAATCTTCTGAGATCTGCTCAGTCTTATGCCCAAGTAACAAGGCTGCTTTCAACTGCAGCTTAGACTCTGCTGCTCTGCTCTGTACTTTCCTATTCTGGGATACACTCAAAAGTCGAAGTCTTTTTGGGTTCAGTCAGTTAAGAGTCTGACTTTGGTCAGGTCGTGATCTCAACGTCCTAGAATGGAGCCCTGCGTTGGGAACTTTGGCTCAGGTTGTGATCTCAATGTCCTGGGATCGTGCCCTGTGTTGGGATCCGTGCTCAGCAGGGAACCCGCTTCTCCCTCTCCCTCTGCTCCTGCCCTGTGCTCTCCTTCTTTAACAAATAAAACCTTTTTTTTTTAAGTGGCAGTCTTTTGTGTCACCTGGTATACAAGGCAGAGAAGTGTTCTGAGATGTGGAATATGTTGTCTCCAAAACCTGAAAAGTCCTCTCAGGCATTGTGCTTCCTTCTCTGCAGGAGATTCAAGTGGTAAAACTCATGTTTTACTTTGGATGATAGGACCCAGCATGTCCCCAACTGTTGGGGCACTCAAAATTGTTCTCATGTGGCAGATAATCGAATCTTCACAGGCATCTTCTCCAACAATGGAATGCACGTTTCTTACCAAGGCTTCCAATGTGCCAGACATTTCCTGTAATCTAACTCCATTGACAAGCTATCAGAGGAGCAAATCGGCACAATGTTCTTCAGATACCCAGGTGGTACGTGAACTATGACAGACTGGAAAGGTACAACCCTGGAGCAATGGGAAATGCATACTGTTGTCTGCTCCATGTGAATCCAAACGGTATCTGATAGGGATAGAAAGAAACACATTTGCCAACTAATGTTTGTATACCATGTACCTGAGAAGTCATGAATCTGGCTTGAGCGAAGAGACTACATCTGGCATAGCAGCCTCAGTTGGGGCTACTATCTGGGTGAATTTATGGAAATTTCGGCCAACCTCCAGGATGAATCTGGTTTCTGCAGGGGTAGACAGGTGAATTAAATGGAAATGTGACAAGGACCATCACTTGAATCCTTTATATCCTTAAGAGGAATAAAATTAGGGATGCCTGGGTGGCTCAGTAGTTGAGCATTTGTCTTAGGGTCAGGGAGTGATCCTGGGGTCCCAGGATCCAGTCCCACATTGGACTCCCTGCATGGAGCCTGCTTCTCCTCCCTCTGCCTATGTCTCTACCTCTCTCTCTCTGTCTCATGTGAATAAATAAAATCTTTTTTAAAAACAAAGGAATAAAAAAAACACCAAACAAAACAAAACAACAAAAGAGTAATAAAAATATCCGTCATTCCTCCTAGATTGTGATATTGTTTTATACTTACTATTTTGACCAGGGATGGAAACAGGTACAGAGGCCTCCACTTGGCCTCCACAATCATGATAGTTCTGATCCTACAAATGAAAGACGCAATGTGTGTTCTGCATGGATTTTCAAACATTCTATTCCATTACACATCTGCAAACTGAGTAATGTCACACGGTTACCATTGTGAGCTGGATCCTGACCTGGGATTCTATTTATTTGGCTCCCCATAGGCCCCATCCTAACAGTGAGCCACGATTATGTTTTGTATATCCAGAAACTAATGTTAACTCTGACCCTACATCCAACAATATTAAAATTCTTGGTATATTCCCCCTTCCCCAGTCCACTCCTCAAATTACTCATAGAGTCCAATCCCCCTTGTTTATTTACATTTACCCAAATGTGGTAGGCAGCCTCCCAAATGGCCACAATGATTCTAGCCTCCTGGTATTCAGTCATTCCCTTGTGAAGTCCCCTGCCTCACTGAGTAAGGCAGACCTGTGACAATCTGTGACAATTACAATGTGTGACTTCCAACGTTAGGTCATAAAAGGCATTGTGACTTCCGCTTTGCTTCCCCTGGATCACTTGCTTTCACGTCATGGAAACACCCAAGTAGCCTTATGGAAACATCCATGAGGCAAGGAATTGAGGCCTCTGGTCAAAAACTTACTGGCCGGGCACCGGGGTGGCCCAAGTCATGATCCCAGGGTCTTGGGGTCAAGCCCCACATCAGGCTCTCTGTTCAGCAGGGAGCCTGCTGCTCCCCCTGCTTGTGCATGTGAGTAAGCTGCCTTGGAAGTGGACATCCCAGGCTCAGCTCAACCTTCAAATGACTACAGCCCCAACCCACATCTTGTGTGCATTCTCAGAGACACCATGAGCCAGCACTATCTGGCTAAGCTTTAACTAGATTTTTGACCCACAGAAACCACGTGAGATAACAAAAATAGTCAATTATGCTACTAAGTTTTGGGGTAACTTATTGCACAGCTATAGGTAAAAGATATGCTGAATAACTGTATGAAAATTCCGGGAAGAATATTTATCCCCTTGCCATACATACATGGTCCTTTGTTCTGGGGACCTGGCCTCCTCTTCAAAGACTAGACAGTCCCAGGCCTGAACACTGACTAGAACTTGGCAAGGGATCATGCCTTTGTATTGAGCCGTCTTCAGCCTCCCATCATCCAGCCTTGATTTCTTTTGATAATAAGAGTACTACTCCTGGTGGCTGACCTTCCATTTTGTACGAAAAACACTGGGCTCTTCAAACCATTTCTGGAACCCTTTGTGGGTTGGTGCCTTGGCTGCCACTCCAACCTCATGGCTCACAGTAAATGGTGTAAACCTGGCCTCTGATGGTTCAATGCCACCGCCTGACCTCAAGTGCTGCAGGGTCCTGTCATCCGTTTCTATGACAGCCACTCTTACTGTTTGTCAGCACTGGCCTATGCACGTACCCCACCACTGAACTGTTTAACGACGCTGCTGTCCCTCTCATCAGCATATTCCTAGAGCCTTGGTAAATGATGTGTTTGTCGGTGCTTCCTGTGGAATATATCCATTTGCTTGGGTTTCTTACCTTAGAAAGTCATCACATGTATCCCAGCTTCACAATCCCTGAGCGGTTTAGCCTTCAGCTGCCATCTGTCAGGGGTCCAGCAATTTCAACCTCACTGAGCACGGGCCGTAGCTTCCTTTCATGCTTCTAGAAGCCATCCTTGTAGCAAGTTCACACAAACTCCTGCGGTCCCTGACAGAATGTCAAACCTTGTATCTCAGAAGAATACTCCCAAAGCAGTAAATTCACCCTACCCAATCTGAATCCCCCTCTCCTTTATCAAGCACCTATAATCCAGTCCCAAACACAGTCCCCAAGCTGGTACTTGCTGGTTAGGTCGTTCAGCCTCCTTAGGGTGTAGTACCTTCATCTGCCTTCTCAGCCTGAGCGCATCTCCTGCTCTGTTATGCTGGAACATAGCCCCAGTTACACACAAGGGGAGAAACTGGAGAAGAGGGCAAGAAGAGCAAATTCTGTCTTAGTGAAGGATGGCTCTGCAAGTATTCAAATAAAAGACTTTGATGGGGTTTTTGTTTCTTAGGGGGATGGTTTTTTTTTTTTTTTTTTTTTTTTTTGGTTTTGTGTCTTGTTGTTTTCTTTTTAGGTAGGCCTCATGCCGAGTATGGGGACAGAACTCACCCCCCAAAGTCAAGAACTAAGCCAAGATCAAGTGCAATGCTTAACCAACAGAGCAACCCAAGTGCCCTAAAGATTTTAGCTTTGCTCGTTTTGTTTTTAAGATTTTATTTATTCTTGAGAGAGACAGAGAAAGAGGCAGAGACCTAGGCAGAGGGAGAAGCAGGCTCCGTGCCAGGAGCGCTATGCAGGACTTGATCCCAGGACCCCAGGATCAAGCCTTGAACAGAAGGCAGATAGATGCCCAACTACTGAGCCACCCAGGCGTCCCAAGATTTTAGTTTTTAATAGAGTGGGAGGGCAGCCCGGGTGGCTCAGTGGTTTAGCGCGCCATCAGCCCAGGGCCTGATCCTGGAGACCCGGGATCGAGTCCCACGTCAGGCTCCCTGCAAGGGGCCCGCCTCTGCCTCTGACTGTGCCCCTCTCTCTGTCATAAATAAATAAAATTAAAAAAAAATAGAGTGGCTTGGCCCACTCAGTCCCATGGGCTCAGGCAAGGGGCCTGCCTCTGCCTCTGACTGTGCCCCTCTCTCTGTCATAAATAAATAAAATTAAAAAAAAACTAGAGTGGCTTGGCCCACTCAGTCCCATGGGCTCAGAGGGTTCAGGACGATTTCAGATCACAGGGGCCTCAATGCAGGTAACTCCATCGACACGCCCAGGGGCCAGTCTTTCCCGAACGGGAGGACTTTAGCACAGCAAACCCGCCGTGGCTGGGAGTTGAGGCTTCTCGGGAACTCCGCTTCCCTGGTCAGTAGGTCCCAGGCAGACCCTTAGCTGCTCGGCCCGCATCCCCCGCGGCCACCAGCCGAGAGGAAGGCGTCCTGGCCGCTCCCCAGCAGCTCCCGAGGCGGGCTCTCGATCGCCAGTGGGCTCCCTGCCTCCGTGCGCCCGGCCCAGCACAGCCGTCCAACGCCGGGGTCCCCCTCGCTAACCACTTACTCGTCAGGACGCTCCCCAGAGCGCGTGATGTGCGCGGGCTCGTGCCCTCCGTCCGCGGGCCGCCCTCCCGAGGCAGCGATTCAGCGCCGCTGACGCCCTGACCCTGACCGTGGGGCCTGCGCATCCGCAGCCCGAGGCGAGGCCCGCGGGGGCGGGGGCGGGGCGGGGGCGGCTGCGACCGGGCCTAGCACGTGCCCTCGGGCCTCGGGTCAAGGCTACCAGGCCGCGCAGGTGGTGCAGGTGGCGCAGGCGGCTCGAGCCGGAGAGAACGGCTCCGCCGGCCCGGCCCGTGGTGCCGCCGCCCGCACCCCCGGGGCCGACCGTCCGCCGTCCCGTCACACCCGGGGGCGCGGGGAGCCTGGGCCAGGCTGCGGCACACCCCGCCGTCCCGCGGCCTCGCAGGTGGGCTCGGGGCTCCTGCTCCACGTGGCGAGGCCCGGTGACCCCGGAGCCCCCCGCCGCTGACCATGGCGACGTGGGGACCCGAGTCGTCCCAAGAGCCCGGAACGGAAGGCTCAGAGCCTGACCGCGGCGCCTCGAAGCTTCCTCTGGCTCCCACGGCGGCGCCGGGAGGGGCGGCTTCTCCCTGAGTCACGTGGGGTGTGGGAGGGAAGAGCCTGCGCCCCTCCCCGGGTCACGCGGTCGGCAGCGGGCACAGCCCCGCCCCTTCCGTGGGTCCCCTGCGGGGAGGGCCTGCGCTTGTGGGTTCTTTGGTGGCCAATTAGCCATCATAGAGCGTAACACCCAGTGCTCATCCCGTCAAGTGCCCCCTCAGGGCCCGTCACCCAGTCACCCCCACCCCCGCCCTCCTCCCCTTCCACCTCCCCTAGCTCGTTTCCCGGAGTTAGGAGTCTTCATGTTCTGTCTCCCTTTCTGATATTTCCCACACGGTTCTTCTCCCTTCCCTCATATTCCCTTATACTATTATTTATATTCCCCAAATAAATGAGAACATACACTGTCTGTCCTCCTCCGACTGACTTACTTCACTCAGCATAATACCCTCCAGGTCCATCCACGTTGAAGCAAACGGTGGGTATTTGTCGTTTCTAATGGCTGAGGAATATTCCATTGTATACGTAGACCACAGCTCTTGACCGGAGGCTCCTTCCATAGTTTGGCTATTGTGGACATTGCTGCTAGAAACATCGGGGTGCAGGTGTCCCGGCGTTTCATTGCATCTGAATCTTTGGGGTAAATCCCCAGCAGTGCAATTGCTGGGTCGTAGGGCAGGTCTATTTTTACCTCTTTGAGGAACCTCCACACAGTTTTCCAGAGCGTCTGCACCAGTTCCCATTCCCACCAACGGTGTAAGAGGGTTCCCCTTTCTCCACATCCTCTCCAACATTTGTGGTTTCCTGCCTTGTTAATGTTCCCCATTCTCACTGGTGTGAGGTGGTATCTCATTGTGGTTTTGATTTGTATTTCCCTGATGGCAAGTGATGCGGAACATTTTCTCATGTGCGTGTTGGCCATGTCTATGTCTTCCTCGGTGAGATTTCTCTTCATGTCTTTTGCCCATTTCATGATCACATTGTTTCTTTGTTGTTGAATTTATTTTTTTAAAGATTTTATTTATTTATTCATAGAGACACAGAGAGAGGAAGAGAGAGGCAGAGACACAGGCAGAGGGAGAGGGAGAGAAGCAGACTCCATGCAGGGAGCCTGACGTGGGTCTCGATCCTGGGTCTCTAGGATCACACCCTGGGCTGCAAGCGGCGCTAAACCGCTAAGCCTCCAGGGTTGCCCGCTGTTGAGTTTAATAAGTTCCTTATAGATCTAGGATACTAGCCCTTTATCTGATACGTCATTTGCAAATATCTTCTCCCATTCTGTAGGTTGTCTTTTAGTTCTGTTGTTTCTTTTGCCTGCAGAAGCTTCTTATCTTGATGAAGTCCCGATAGTTCATTTTTGCTTTTGTTTCTTTTGCCTTCGTGGACGTATCTTGCAAGAAGTTACTGTGGCCGAGTTCAAAAAGGGTGTTGCCTGTGTTCTCCTCTAGGATTTTGATGGAATTTTGTCTCACATTTAGATCTTTCATCCATTTTGAGTTTATCTTTGTGTATGGTGCAAGGGAGTGGTCTAGTTTCATTCTTCTGCATGTGGATGTCCACTTTTCCCAGCACCATTTATTGAAGAGACTGTCTTTTTTCCAGTGGATAGTCTTTCCTCCTTTGTCGAATATTAGTTGACCATGAAGTGCACGGTCCACTTCTGGGTTCTCTATTCTGGTCCATTGATCTTTGTGTCTGTTTTTGTGCCAGGACCACACTGTCTTGATGACCACAGGTTTGTAGTACAACCTGAAATCTGGCATTGTGTTGCCCCCAGCTCTGGTTTTCTTTTTTAATATTCCCCTGGCTATTCAGAGTCTTTTCTGATTCCATACAAATCTTAAAATAATTTGTTCCAACTCTGTGAAGAAAGTCCATGGTATTTTGAATGGGATTGCATTAAACGTGTGCTTCTTAGGTAGCCAGAGCGTGGGAAGTGAACCAGGGCCTGCTCCCTGAAGTCCTCTCGGGCGGCCGGATGGGGCCTGATGGCATCACACTGGTCACCTGGGCAGGACTGTGGGCAGGGCCTGGGATCACTTGTCTGCTCAACCCCGTGTTGCGGGTGGCCAGCGTGCTGGGCAGGAGGGAGGAGCACCAGCATGGGCCTGGATACCTTGAGGACTGAGATCGGGCCGTGGACTGGGCGCCCAGACTCTGGGACCGGCTTGTAGCCAGCCTGGTGTGACGAGGAGACGGAGGGGGGGGGTGACCCTGGAGGACCCCAGAGGCAGCTAGACCCTGGGAGGGTCCCTCTGGGAATTGGGCAGAAAGAGCTTCTGAACCCGAGGGAGGGATCCTTGCACGCAGAAGTCCCAGCACTTGGTGTAAGTTAGGGGCTGCAAGGCTGTAGTCTGAGGGATCAACATATAATAGGCAACTGAGGCATATTTTAAGTGCATTACAAGAGCAAGTCTGCACATTGTAAGCTCACCACAATCCCACTGATTGAGCTTAGGGTGACAGAGGATGGAGGTTTTCTTTCTTTTTTATTTATTTATTTATTTTTTATTGGTGTTCAATTTACTAACATACAGAATAACCCCCAGTGCCCATCACCCATTCACTCCCACCCCCCGCCCACCTCCCCTTCCAACACCCCTAGCTCGTTTCCCAGAGTTAGCAGTCTTTACGTTCTGTCTCCCTATCTGATATTTCCCACACATTTCTTCCCCCTTCCCTTATATTCCCTTTCACTATTATTTATATTCCCCAAATGAATGAGAACATATAATGTTTGTCCTTCTCCGACTGGCTTACTTCACTCAGCATAATACCCTCCAGTTCCATCCATGTTGAAGCAAATGGTGGGTATTTGTCATTTCTAATAGCTGAGTAATATTCCATTGTATACATAAACCACATCTTCTTTATCCATTCATCTTTCGTTGGACACAGAGGCTCCTTCCACAGTTTGGCTATCGTGGCCATTGCTGCTATAAACATCGGGGTGCAGGTGTCCCGGCGTTTCACTGCATCTGTATCTTTGGGGTAAATCCCCAGCAGTGCAATTGCTGGGTCGTAGGGCAGGTCTATTTTTAACTGTTTGAGGAACCTCCACACAGTTTTCCAGAGTGGCTGCACCAGTTCACATTCCCACCAACAGTGTAAGAGGGTTCCCTTTTCTCCGCATCCCCTCCAACATTTGTGGTTTCCTGCCTTGTTAATTTGCCCCATTCTCACCGGTGTGAGGTGGTATCTCATTGTGGTTTTGATTTGTATTTCCCTGATGGCAAGTGATGCAGAGCATTTTCTCATATGCATGTTGGCCATGTCTATGTCTTCCTCTGTGAGATTTCTCTTCATGTCTTTTGCCCATTTCATGATTGGATTGTTTGTTTCTGTGCTGTTGAGTTTAATAAGTTCTTTATAGATCTTGGAAACTAGCCTTTTATCTGATATGTCATTTGCAAATATCTTCTCCCATTCTGTAGGTCGTCTTTGAGTTTTGTTGACTGTATCCTTTGCTGTGCAAAAGCTTCTTATCTTGATGAAGTCCCAATAGTTCATTTTTGCTTTTGTTTCTTTTGCCTTCGTGGATGTATCTTGCAAGAAGTTACTATGGCCGAGTTCAAAAAGGGTGTTGCCTGTGTTCTTCTCTAGGATTTTGATGGAATCTTGTCTCACATTTAGATCTTTCATCATTTTTAGTTTATCTTTGTGTATGGTGAAAGAGAGTGGTCTAGTTTCATTCTTCTGCATGTGGATGTCCAATTTTCCCAGCACCATTTATTGAAGAGACTGTCTTTCTTCCAATGGATAGTCTTTCCTCCTGTATCGAATATTAGTTGAACATAAAGTTCAGGGTCCACTTCTGGGTTCTCTATTCTGTTCCACTGATCTATGTGTCTGTTTTTGTGCCAGTACCACACTGTCTTGATGACCACAGCTTTGTAGTACAACCTGAAATCTGGCATTGTGATGCACCCAGATATGGTTTTCTTTTTTAAAATTCCCCTGGCTATTCGGGGTCTTTTCTGATTCCACACAAATCTTAAAATAATTTGTTCTAACTCTCTGAAGAAAGTCCATGGTATTTGATAGGGATTGCATTAAACGTGTATATTGCCCTGGGTAACATTGACATTTTCACAATATTAATTCTTCCAATCATGAGCATGGAATATTTTTCCATCTCTTTGTATCTTCCTCAATTTCTTTCAGAAGTGTTCTATAGTTTTGAGGGTATAGATCCTTTACATCTTTGGTTAGGTTTATTCCTAGGTATCTTATGCTTTTGGGTGCAATTGTAAATGGGATTGACTCCTTAATTTCTCTTTCTTCAGTCTCATTGTTAGTGTATAGAAATGCCACTGATTTCTGGGCATTGATTTTGTATCCTGCCACGCTACTGAATTGCTGTATGAGTTCTAGCAATCTTGGGGTGGAGACTTTTGGGTTTTCTATGTAGAGTATCATGTCATCGGCGAAGAGGGAGAGTTTGACTTCTTCTTTGCCAATTTGAATGCCTTTTCTGTCTTTTTGTTGTCTGACTGCTGAGGCTAGGACTTCCAGTACTATGTTGAACAGCAGTGGTAAGAGTGGACATCCCTGTCTTGTTCCTGATTTTAGGGGAAAGGCTCCCACTGCTTCCCCATTGAGAATGATATTTGCTGTGGGCTTTTCATATTTGGCTTTTAAGATGTCGAGGAATGTTCCCTCTATCCCTACACTCTGAAGAGTTTTGATCAGAAATGGATGCTGTATTTTGTCAAATGCTTTCTCTGCATCTAATGAGAGGATCATATGGTTCTTGGTTTTTCTCTTGCTGATATGATGAATCACATTGATTGTTTTACAGGTGTTGAACCAGCCTTGTGTCCCAGGGATAAATCCTACTTGGTCATGGTGATAATTTTCTTAATGTATTGTTGGATCCTATTGGCCAGTATCTTGTTGAGAATTTTTGCATCCATGTTCATCAGGGATATTGGTCTGTAATTCTCCTTTTTGGTGGGATCTTTGTCTGGCTTTGGAATTAAGGTGATGCTGGCCTCATAGAACGAATTTGGAAGTACTCCATCTCTTTCTATCTTTCCAAACAGCTTTAGGAGAATAGGTATGGTTTCTTCTTTAAACGTTTGATAAAATTCCCCTGGGAAGCCATCTGGCCCTGGACTCTTGTGTCTTGGGAGGTTTTTGATGACTGCTTCAATTTCCTCCCTGGTTATTGGCCTGTTTAGGTTTTCTATTTCTTCCTGTTCCAGTTTTGGTAGTTTGTGGCTTTCCAGGAATGCGTCCATTTCTCTTAGATTGCCTAATTTATTGGCGTATAGCTGTTCATAATATGTTTTTAAAATCGTTTGTATTTCCTTGGTGTTGGTATTGATCTCTCCTTTCTCATTCATGATTTTATTAATTTGAGTCTTCTCTCTCTTCTTTTTAATAAGGCTGGCTAATGGTTTATCTATCTTATTAATTCTTTCAAAGAACCAACTCCTGGTTCTGTTGATCTGTTGACCAGAAGACCACAGTTCTTCTGGTCTCTATTTCATTGAGTTCTACTCGAATCTTTATTAATTCCATTCTTCTCTTGGGTGTAGGATCTATTTGCTGTTTTTTCTCTAGCTCCTTTATGTGTAAGGTTAGCTTTTGTATTTGAGTTCTTTCCAGTTTTTGAATGGATGCTTGTATTGTGATGTATTTCCCCCTTAGGACTGCTTTTGCTGCATCCCAAAGATTTTGGATGGTTGTATCTTCATTCTCATTAGTTTCCATGAATCTTTTTTTTTTAATTTTTTAAAATTTTTATTTATTTATGATAGTCACAGAGAGAGAGAGAGAGGCAGAGACATAGGCAGAGAGAGAAGCAGGCTCCATGTACCGGGAGCCCGACGTGGGATTCGATCCCAGGTCTCCAGGATCGCGCCCTGGGCCAAAGGCAGGCGCCAAACCGCTGCGCCACCCAGGGATCCCCTCCATGAATCTTTTTAATTCTTCCTTAATTTCCTGGTTGACCCTTTCATCTTTTAGCAGGATGGTCCTTAACCTCCACGTATTTGAGGTCCTTCCAAACTTCTTGTTGTGATTTAGTTCTAATTTCAAGGCATTATGGTCTGAGATTATGCAGGGGACGATCCCAATCTTTTGGTATCGGTTCAGACCCGATTTGTGACCCAATATGTGGTCTATTCTGGAGAAAGTTTCATGTGCACTTGAGAAGAATGTGTATTCAGTTGAGTTTGGATGTAAAGTTCTGTAGATATCTGTGAAATCCATCTGGTCCAGTGTATCATTTAAAGCTCTCGTTTCTTTGGAGATGTTGTGCTTAGAAGACCTATCGAGTATAGAAAGAGCTAGATTGAAGTCACCAAGTATAAGTGTATTATTATCTAAGTATTTCTTCACTTTGGTTAATAATTGATTTATATATTTGGCAGCTCCCACTTTCGGGGCATATATACTGAGGATTGTTAAGTCCTCTTCTTGGAGAGATTCTTTAAGTATGACATAGTGTCCCTCTTCATCTCTCACTACAGTCTTTGGGGTAAATCTTAGTTTATCTGATATAAGGATGGCTACCCCTGCTTTCTTTTGAGGACCATTCGAATGGTAAATGGTTCTCCAACCTTTTATTTTCAGGCTGTAAGTGTCCTTCTGTCTAAAATGAGTCTCTTGTAGACAGCAGATAGATGGGTCCTGCTTTTTTATCCAGTCTGAAACCCTGCGCCTTTTGATGGGGTCATTAAGCCCATTCACATTCAGAGTTACTATTGAGAGATATGAATTTAGTGTCATCATGATAACTATTCAGTCCTTGTTTTTGTGGAATGTTCCACTGAACTTCTTCTTAAAGGGGAATTTTAAGAGTCCCCCTTAAAATTTCTTGCAGAGCTGGTTTGGAGGTCACATATTCTTTTAGTTGCTGCCTGTCTTGGAAGCTCTTTATCTCTCCTTCCATTTTGAATGAGAGCCTTGCTGGATAAAGTATTCTTGGTTGCATGTTCTTCTCATTTAGGACCCTGAATATATCCTGCCAGCCCTTTCTGGCCTGCCAGGTGTCTGTGGAGAGGTCTGCTGTTACCCTAATACTCCTCCCCATAAATGTCAGGGATTTCTTGTCTCTTGCTGCTTTAAGGATCTCTCTTTATCTTTGGAATTTGCAAGCTTCACTATTAAGTGTCGAGGTGTTGAACGGTTTTTATTGATTTTAGGGGGGGATCTCTCTATTTCCTGGATCTGAATGCCTGTTTCCCTTCCCAGATTAGGAAAGTTTTCAGCTAGAATTTGTTCAAATACATATTCTGGCCCTCTGTCCCTTTCGGCACCCTCGGGAACACCAATTAAACGTAGGTTTTTCTTCCTCAGGCTGTTGTTTATTTCCCTTAATCTATCTTCATGGTCTTTTAATTGTTTGTCTCTTTTTTCCTCAGTTTCCCTCTTTGCTATCAACTTGTCTTCTAGGTCACTCACTCGTTCAACCACCTCGTTAACCCTCGTCGTTAGGACTTCTAGTTTGGATTGCATCTCATTCAATTGATTTTTAATTTCTGCCTGATTAGCTCTAAATTCTACAGTCATGAAGTCTCTTGAGTCCTTTATGCTTTTTTCTAGAGCCACCAGTAGCTGTATAATAGTGCTTCTGAATTGGCTTTCTGACATTGAATTGTAATCCAGATTTAGTAACTCTGTGGGAGAGAGGACTGTTTCTGATTCTTTCTTTTGAGGTGAGGTTTTCCTTCTAGTCATTTTGCTCAGTGTAGAGTGGCCAAAAGCAAGTTGTATTGGGAAAAGGAGAAAAAGGAGAGAAAGAAGGAAAGAAAAGAGAAAGAGAAAAAAAAGGAAGAAAAAGAAACGAAAAAGAAAAAAAAAAGGGAAGAAAAAGAGAAAGAAAAAGAAAGAAAGGAGAAAAAAGGGGGGTGGGGGAAGGAAACAAATCAAAAAGCAAAAAAAAAAAAAAAAAAGAACCACGGGGGAGTATCTTCTGATTCTGTGTACTTTAAGTCCCTTGGCTTCCCCTGGAAGTTGTCAGTCTAGCTGGTCTTCTGGGGGAGGACCCTGCTGTGCTGATTTTCAGGTGTTAGCAGTTGGGGGAGCTGCTCTGCCCCTGCCTGGTGCAGGGCTCAGTGGGGGTTGTTTACCCCGTGAGGCCCCAGGAGCAAGAGCCCTAGTGGCGGGGCAGCTCTGGAAACCTGGATTCAGCCCCCGCAGGAACTCCGGAGCGTCTGCAGGGCCTGAGGCTCCGGGGCGGGGCCACTGATCTGCTCAGCTCGGGGCAGGAGCGTCCTTGCTGTCCTGGGCCCTCCCGGCCTCTGCCTGTCCCGGGGGAGGCTGGATCCTGGGCTGTGTCCCGGCGCCCTGTGCTCCGGAGCCTGCGCTGTTGGATTCGCGCTCCCGGGCCGCGCAACCCCCTCCGCGGAGCCGCCGCCCGAACCCCTCCGAGCTGCTCCGGGCCCCGCCGGGTCCCGCCGTGCGCGCTGCAGCCCTTAGGGAGCTCGGCGCACTCTCCTGGGCGCGCAGTTGCTCTGTTACTGTCCCGGGGAGCCCGAGGGCATCCCCGCCCTCCTGGGTCCTGCTCCAACTCCCTGCGAGCCCCTTTCCCCCGGGAAGGTCGGTGCAGCTCCTGCTCCTCCGGGACGGGGCTCTCCTGTCCTGGGGACACTCCCCCGGCCTCAGCCCGGCTCCTCGCGGGGCCCCACCCCCTTGGAGGCCTTTGTTTCTTTATTTCTTTTTCCCCGTCTTCCTACCTTGATAGAAGCGCGAACTCTTCTCACTGTTGCATTCCAGCTGGTCTCTCTTTAAATCTCAGGCCGAATTCATAGATTTTCAGGAGAATTTGAAGGTTTTCTAGGTAATTTGGTGGAGACAGGTGATTTGGAGACCCTACTCTTCCGCTATCTTGCCCCTCCCTCCACTGTTCCTGTTTTAGACACCAGGAAACAGGTTCCTAGAGAGGTTTGTTGATCCTACCCTGGGTCACGTGGTGTGAAGGGCAGAGCCGGGCTTGCAGCAGACTACACAGATTCAGACGCTGCAGCATCCCCACTGTGCAGTGCTGTCTCCACTGCCTTGTCACCAGTCAATATCTGTCCTATTCACCAGGTGCAAGGAGGTGTGTGCAGCATGACCAGGTGAGTAAGAACTTCAAATTATCTGCCATCTTTGATCCTAATCATTCTCAGGAAGACACACATAATATACCCACACGATAAAAAGTCACCCACTAGGAGATCCATCAAACACATCACCTGGGCACAGCTCTGCTCAAGGAGATCTTGGGGTGGGGGAGGCTTTCTGGGAGGGGGCAAACAGTGCCTCCATCGGAGGAACACATTCAGGGTACCTGGAGCATAGCCTAGGTCATGGCTGGGCCAGGCAGTAAGGGAGACGATGTCTCTTGCAGAGGAGATGGCACTTGGATGGAATCAGGAGGTGGCAATGAAGACCACTTGCCACACACACAGCTGAATGATATTGATGTTTTCAATGGTCTCCAGGAAAACCAGACAAACATCAGCCACATCCTCCTGATGGCTGGAGAGAGCCTTTGGGCAACTGGGGATGATTTGTATGTATTTTAAAGATATAATATGGCTTTACAATGACTGGAAGCTTTACCTCATATCATGGAATCCCTGCATGTGTTGTTTCTTTTTCATCAAGTGCAAGCCTTATCAACATAGTATTTGATGAAACATCCATGACCAAAAATAGTTTTTTAACTGTATCCAAAACAGCTCTTTTCTGTGAAGATTAATTAAATAAAAAAGTATTTACTTATTTATTTTTAAGTAAGTAAATAAATTTTTTGTGGAAGAAGTTGTACATAAACAAAACACCAAAATCCACCACTAAAAAATTGTACCTATAATAAGTTTAAATTTTTTTAAGTTGGAGGAGGAATACAATCCAACATAACTGTGTCTAACTCAGGATGTTTACAGTAGGCTGTTGTCCATATCAGCCAGAGGTGCTATGTCCTAATATTCAGTATACAATTCTTAACACAATTTCTTTTTAAAAGACACTAACCTCGAAATAAGTCAATCGGAGGACAAACATTATATGGTCTCATTCACTTGGGGAATATAAAAAATAGTGAAAGGGAATAAAGGGGAAAGGAGAAAAAATAAGTGGGAAATATTGGAAAAGGAGACAGAACATAAAGACTCCTAACTCTGGGAACGAACTAGGGGGTGGTGGAAGGGGAGGTGGGCAGGGGGTGGGGGTGACTGGGTGGCGGGCACTGAGGTGGGCACTTGATGAGATGAGCACTGGCTGTTATTCTGTATGTTGGCAAGTTGAACACAAACAAAAAAATAAATTTATTTAAAAAATGACACTAACCTCTATTTTTACCATGAATGTCATGTATGTGACCTAACAGTATCATGTGACTGCATGTGGCGTTTCACCTGAGATGATTTTTGTTTACCCCAGGGATCATGACCATGGCCTGAGAATATTCAAATGAATACGGTTTGGTCACTGACTAAGGTGAAAATGGCAGCTTAGAGACCTCCCAAAACTCTCTCTTCCAACAAAGCAATCAACGTACTGGCAACAAGTGCCACCATCATTATTTTCAGAATTCTGGCAATTAAACAAAACTTGCAGCAGTAGGGGAAATACTGAATCCAGGAAACAAAAGTTTAAAAAACCCAGCTAAGCCACAGTCAGAAAGACGCATGAGATTTCTGCTGTTGTCATTTGCTTAGATCCCATTCCCTCCCCTGCAGTCTCTTGACAGTTCAGAAAAATGAGCAGCAATGTTCACAGTGCAAGTCAGCAATGTGGGATACCTGGGTGGCTCAGCAGTTGAACCTCTGGCGTTGGTTCAGAGTGCGATCCTGGAGTCCCAGGATGGAGTCGCACATCAGGCTCTCTGCATGGAGCCTGCTTCTCCCTTGCCTGTGTCTGCCTCTCTCTCTCTCTCTCTCTCTTTCTGTCTCTCATAAATACATAAAATATTTGAAAAAAATTTTTAAAAAGAAAGTCATTCATATGGCAGCCACTGGAGAGAGCAGAGCTGGCCTGGAGCCCCCTCACCACCTCCCTCCTGGAGAATTATAGTAAATGGGCCAATCTGGTGGAAACTGTGTAAGACCCAATCTCTTCAACTGTCCACATTGAGTCTGACTGGGAAGGTGCCCAGAATTAAAAGCCTTTCCCTGGCATAACTGTCAAAAAAGACATAAAAGAGAAAAAGAAGAGGGGCAATTGTTCAACTTGTGATTGCTTAAAGTGATGGATAACAATTTGAGCAAACAATAGGCTAACAAAAGCCTTAAGCGAGCACTAAGGGGCTTTGAGAAGCTCCAACTTCTCAGGAATCCAGAACATGCACCTTGTAGGGCTGTGTGCATGCTCCGCAAACCTGACAAGCTCCCCTACACTGGCACCTCTGGCTGACCCTGATGCTGTGCACAAGCAAGAAGTGAGGGTTGCAGCAGAGTTTTCAGCTGTTGGCTCACTATGAAAGGCCCCTTGGCACAGATGGAGCCACTCCTCTGTTTGAGGCTGCTAATGCATACCCTACCCAGTCACCGACTGACCACCAGCATTCAAGCCAGGCCTACAGTGGCCACGCATGAGCAATTTGCCAGCTTGGAGAATTAGTTTAGAATAGACACTAATATCTTATTAGACAGCAATGACAAAAAGCAGTAACATCAACTCCGGGGGAGGCATAAGGTCTGATACCAAGAGTTTCCAAGTTCTATTATTTATTATTTTATTTATTTTTTAAATATTTTATTTATTGATTCATGAGAGACACTGAGAGAGAGAGAAGCAGTGACACGAGCAGAGACACAGGCAGAGGGAGAAGCAGGCTCCATGCAGGGAGCCGGATGTGGGATTCGATCCTGGGACTCCAGGATCACACCCTGGGCTGAAGGCAGGCACCAAACCACTGAGCCACCCAGGGATCCCGCAAGTTCTATTATTTTAAAGCCCAGCCTATACTTCCCTGCCTCTGGGACAACAAGAGATCTGGAAGGGAAATACAAATTCTGGCTCTATGTAGAAAAGCATTGGCACAGAGGATTGAGATTGCCTTCCTTACACAGGCCTGGCTCTTAGGTTGGCCGCCAGCTATGTCCAGTTGTAGGAGGGGCTCTGTTCCCAATGAAAGAGCTAGGGAATTATCTGTCTTTGCCTTTTTCTAGTTTTTGGTGTTTTCTGGAAACTCAGGGCTTTCCTTGACTTGAAGCTGCAGTATTGCCATCTCTGACATTCCATGCCCTTTGTCTCCGTGTCTGTGTTTCCAAACCTACAACAGCCTACATTGGACAACCTGTAAGGACAACAGCCATTCAATTAGGGCCCACCCTAGTCCAGTGTTAACTGTATCTCAACTGGATTATATCTGCAAAGATCTTATTTCCAAATAAGAACACATTCACAGGCACTGTGGGCTTTGACTCTTCTATATGGTTTGGGGGTGGGGGAGGACACAATTACAGCTATAGCAGGGCTGAACAGCAGACTTGAGCAGGAGGAAGACAGAACCAGTAAATTTGAAGGTAGGTCACTTGACATCCAGTCTGGTAAATGGCACATTAAAAAAAAAATCTAAGAGCACGGGAAGAGAATGAGTGGAGTCCCAAAGCCCAGAGACCTGGGTACTACTATCAAGCATCCCAACACAGGCACTGAGACAGTCCCCAGAAAAATAAAAGACAGGAAGGGATACTGAGAATACATGAAGGAGTAATAGCCCAAATCGTAGCACATTTCATGCAAAACAGTCATCTAAACATTGAAGAAGTTCAACAAAGATAGGATAAATCCATCCCCTAGCACAATGTTTCAAGGCCAAAGACAAAAGCTGAATCACTGGAAGTGGCAAGAAAAAGGAAAGCATCATCATGTAGAGGCTCCTCAATAAGGTGAATGACTTATTTTCATAAACTACAGAGGCCAGAGGCATCAGGGTGACACAAAAAGGTTCTGGAGGGGATCCCTGGGTGGCTTGGCAGTTTGGCACCTGCCTTTGGCCCAGGGCATGATCCTGGGGTCCTGGGATTGAGTCCTGCATCGGGCTCCCTGCATGGAGCCTGCTCCTCCCTCTGCCTGTGTCTCTGCCCCTCTCTCTCTCTCTGTCTATCATAAATAAATAAATAAATAAATCTTTTTAAAAAAACAAAAAGGTTCTGGAGGAGAAAATCTGTCAAGCAACAAATGTGCATCTAGCACAGATATCCTTCAGCAATGAAGGACATGTCAAGACCTTCCCAGATAAATAAAACCTGAGAGAAGCCTCTGCCGTCACCAGCTCTACAAGAAACGTTAGGGGGGAGTCCTTCAATCTGAAAGGAAAAGACAACAGAGTACCTCAATTCTCCACAGAGAAATAGTCACAGAGGGAAACATACAAGCAAGTATAAATGCCTAGGAGGGTAAGATGTATATGGAATAAACATATAAAAATATATTCTTCTGATTTTCAAGAACACTACATAAAGTAAATAAAAATAGGTGTTGATCAGCACACAAGGTAAAATGTAGGGTGTAGGACAATAATGGCACAGGGAAGGGATATCAATTGGCTAAGGTCGATGAATGCCTTGGAAATGAACCTGGTCTTAAGCCAATTAGACTGTCATACATAAAGAAGTTAACTGTAATGCCCAGGAAAGCTACTAAAACTATAAGCCACAACACATGGGAAAAGCAACATGGGGATTTAGTAATTCCTCTAGAATAGAACACCAAGAAGAGCAATAATGTAGGAATGTGAGAACAAAAAGACATAATGCATAGAAAACAGATGGAAAAAATGAGAGTATGCAACGCTACCTGAAAAGTAATTAGGTAAATTTATACAGTCCATTAAGAGGCAGAGACTGGAAGAGGGAATAAAAATCTGTCATCTCTCTGCCATCGTCCAGAGTCCCCCTTTACGTCCAGGACACAAGTAGGATGAGGCTTAATGATGGGAAAATGGGCACCAAGCAGATATTAACCCAAAGAACTAGACCAGCTTTGTTAATATAAGACAAAACTTATGGCATTTTTTACAGAAAGGAGGATGATTTATAGTAACAAAAGTGGCCACTCTTCACGAATTACGAACGTGTCACACTTAACGAGAAGGCTCCAAAATACATGACATGAAAGGATAGAATTGAAGAGAGGTACGGACCCCTCAACATAATGCTTGGAGGCTACAATACTTGACTTCTGACAACTCAGAGACTGTTATTTCTTGTTATGCTCACATCAGCACCATGGGGTGGGCAGAGTGTGGGGCTGGGGGCCATAATTTAAGGTGAAGGGCACAGAAGCTTGGAGAGATGAAGTGACTTGCTCAGGGTTGCAGCACAGATGAGGGAGGGTTCTGAGGTGGGGGCAGCAGATGGTTCCCTGGTCACCTGGATATGAGCTCATACCCTGTGCACCAAACCAAGCCCTGCCCTCACTTCCTTGTCCACATCCTCCTGCCCAGCACTGTTGCAAGGACTGCAGCTGCCCAAGAGAATGGCCCAGATCCCGAGCCATCTCTTGGTTCTGCATTTCAATTCCTGACACAAATGCAATATCTTTCCCCCAAAGAAGACCCCCTAGTGGACTGAGGGGAATCCAAACATGTCTCCACCTCCTTCTCACTTAACTCTGCACCCACACAAGTTGATTCTCTCAGCAGCCCTGCTCTGAGAATTCCTGATTCGGGTGACCACCCTGGATGACCAGTAGTGTTCCTGACTCCCAACTGTCGTAGAACCCAGGACATTCCAAACCAACTGCACACATGACAGTTCCCCAGAGAATTAGCTTGGATCTTCAACTGACCAAACCTCATTGTGAATCCATTAATGAACGAGGACAGGGGCTCCTGGTCAGGCTGGTGTTCGGTGGCTTACTGCTTGAAGTCTACAAGCCCCCATGTCTTCTAGACTAAAATCTGTACAGCCTAGACTCAGGCCTTGTGAGAAGGCCTCGTGCAGGAAGTAGCTGCACTAGCTCTGAGTGGGCACCTTCCCAGCTCCTTCTTTCATCCCAGCGTCTAGGCTCTGCTGCACAAACTAGTTACTTCTCTCGAATCTACATACTGATTTACCCCCACAGTACCTTCAAAGCTGCAGTCAGTGGAAGTGATACTCGTGGCTCTCCCTTGTTGATGGCCAGATGCCCCTGTGGGTGCTGTGGAACCCACTGATGGGGAAATCCAGTAGAATTTATTGGCTGCAGGTGGTTATGCTGTGACTCCCGTGTTTCAACTCTTTATGATCTTTTTCTTCTCATAACAGGAGTCATGATCCTGGAAAATACACCAAAGATAGAACCATTAACATGCAGCTCGGGAAGACTGAGGAGGCAGGTCATCAGGGTGCCTAGGGCACGTGTGTGTGAAGCAGGCCCATCCACACCTTCACACAGGCCTCGAGGTCCCCTGTGTCCATGGAGGGTCTCTAGGGCAGCTGCACAGGGGCCTCTCTTCCACGGAAACACGTTCACACATCAGACTCTGGAGGGGTGTGCAGGCTGGCATGAGCTAAGGGACAGGGGAGCCTATGTAGTGACACCAGAGGAAATATTTGTTAACATCAACTACTCTGGGAGTCGTCTTTCAGGTCCAGCAAACAGGACAGATCCATGAAGTTTTGCACAAAGGCCTGTAAATCACAAAGGGGAGAGTTTACCTCTCCACCATCTCCTGGCTCACACTAGAACTCAGCCTCCGGGTTCTCACATACAAGAGAGGGGGGCTGTGGCCCTCAGGTCACGTCCCCTGTAGGTCAGTGACAAGCCCTACAGTCTCCCCAGCACAAGTCCCAAGAAGCTTCACCAAACAAACCCCACTTGGACATGTGGTAGTGGCAGAGGGAGGGAAGTGCAGACCTGCTGAGACCGATAATTTTCAAATAGCAAGAAAAGATGACTCCAATATAGCACAGTCAAGCTCATGAATCCAGTTCCTCTTACAATTACAGCATTCAGAAACGTGACAGGAGAAAATCAGAGTTCTGCACAAATTTCCACTACCTTTGGGATTTCTTATCCACCTTCCTCAGCCTCCAGAGGACTATGGTCCACCCCACTGTCCCAGAAGTCCTGACCCACTGCCTGCTACCTGAGGGCTCTTCTGATGTTGAGTTAGAATGCACCCTGACTTCTGTCATTGCACTAATGATGCCCTTAATACATTTAAAATTGTTCTTTGAAATAGAAAACACGAGGCAGCGTTTTGGTAGCTTTCTCTGAAGTATACAGCACTGATGTAACGATAGCAATTATCCTTGAAGTGATGAGTCAACCTCCGCAGTACCTTCATCTCTTTCAGTTTATGGGGTGTACCCGGGTGGGTGTACAGAAGCGCATTTTCTTGAATTTCCAACTGGAAGGGAGAGATGTGGCTGTGCAGGACTGCGTGACTTCTGTCTCCACCCCAACACACGTCCTGGGAAATGCACAGCAATAGGGAGCAGTGTTGGCCTACTCACTAGTGTGCTATAAGGAGGCTAAATGGGGTTTGCTACAAGTAGGGCCTGGAGCCCAGGCAAGGATGTGTGCTTCACAATTTCTCTGTAGATGTGTAGCAATTGAATGACTGGTTAAGGAGTTAGACATCTGGTCATGGGTGGATCTAGAAAGCGGGCTTGGATGGCTCCCCAGCACGGGAGGTGAAAAGATTATGAAGTTTTTCCTCTGATCTGTTAAATTGTCCCACTCCAAAAGTTTATCTTCTTCTTGTTTTGTTACTCAAGCTGGAACCCACTGGTCAGTACAGAGGCAGCGTGCTGCTGACAATGCTGCCAACCACCTGTCCTCTAAGTCACTGTGTGTGGTAGAGATCTTCAGGGATGGCCTTGGAGACGATGCTGCTTTTGGATGATGTTTTGAGAGCTGCTGAAAAGACCTCCTACTGCTTCCTTCTGCCACAAATCACACAATTCAGAACATAATCTGTAAACATTGGGGTGCAGGTGTTCCAACATTTCATTGCATCTGTATCTTTAGGGTAAATCCCCAGCAGTGTAATTCCTGGGAATCAGTGAGGGTGACAAAACATGAGACACTCCTAACACTTGGAAACAAACAAGGTGTGGTGGAAGGGGAGGTGGGCGGGTGGTTGGGTTAACTGGGTGATGGGCACCAAGGGGGGCACGTGGTGGGATATGCACTGGGTGTTATGCTATATGTTAGCAAATTGAACTCCAATTAAAAAAATAGAATAAGAAGGGAAAAAAGGGATCCAAGTCATTTAGAATCAGTAACAATTTTGCAGTCTTGTCAAATTTCAAAACAATAACACTTCATTTTTATTTTTTATTTATTTTTAAATTTTTAAAAAAACTTATTTATGATAGTCACAGAGAATGAGAGAGAGAGAGAGAGAGAGACAGAGACCTAGGCAGAGGGAGAAGCAGGCTCCATGCACCGGGAGCCCGACGTGGGATTCAATCTCTGGTCTCCAGGATCGCGCCCTGGGCCAAAGGCAGGCGCTAAACTGTTGTGCCAACCAGGGATCCCACACTTCATTTTTAAAATGAAAAAAAAAAAAAAACCACACAAACTTTTTCAAGTACTGAAGACTTTTCATCCTGAGTTTGTTACAATATGAACACCCAGGATAGAAAGCAGCTGTCATCCAAATATTACCGAGGTGCCCTCCTGCAGCCACTGGGGGGACAGGTGGAAAGACCCGGTGGATTCATCACCACTGGGCCTTGGGGAAGAGCTCACAGCAAGTGGGCATCGCCAATGGCTGTCGACACCTGCTCTGGTTCAGAGGGACAGTGGCTCCTGTTGGACATGGCTGTGAAATTCTCAGGAAAGAGGAGGGGGAAGGCAAAGACATTTGGAACTGGTGAGCATCTTCCTGTGGGATTGATCTTTGTCTTTCCCAAGTGATTTATAATCTGTCCCACCTGCCTCTATGCTCACATGCCAATCACTGTTTTTTTTTAAGGACAGTTAGGATCTTGTACCAAAGCATCTGGTACAATTTCATTCTCCTACATGCCAATGTGGAGACACTGCCCCCTCTCAGACGTCGTGACCCTCTTGCTCAGCTCTTGCTCTGCGTCTGCAAAGTGTGTTGACCACAGTGGGGAAGAAACAGTAGAGCCATTCTGTGAAATGCTTAATTTCCACTTACCATATGAGGGGCACACCTTAGGGCCCTGAAACACTGGCCTATGGTAAACTGTGTACAGACCCTGTCACGGAGATTAGAGCTGTTTACATCGTTAGGCATAAGTTACATCATGACCTAAAGGATGGAACCGAGCCTCTCCTTTGCCTTCCTGGGCTTCGCTTTCAGCCCAGAGGGGCAGTGCCCCCCTCTGACTATGCCTCTAGGGTTCCTTGCTTGGCTAATGGACAGTCAGACGGGCTCTCCATCAAGAACAGATCACACATTCCCTTTGTCACATCCCTGCCTCCTGACATCATCTTGTGGAGTGAGAGACATGTCCTCTTGCCATGCGAAGGGGTTAGCTAGCACTGGAGTCCTCTGGTTCCTTGGACCCCCGTGTTCTTCACCATTGCAGACCTTGAGACATTGGAGCACATATCAAAAATGAGCTTGCCTTTTTAATGTGTTTCCTTTCAGTCTTGGTTAGTCCTCTGGGGTTGGAAAGGAATGTTTGTATATGCCGCCCAGCTAGTTCAAAGACATACAGCATTGTACTTCCTTTGTGGTATCTCACCCCCTTGTGATTTCCTTTTTTCTTTTTAAAAATATCTTTTTATTTATGATAGTTACACACACACACACACACACACACACACACACAGAGAGAGAGAGAGAGAGAGAGAGAGAGGCAGAGACATAGGCAGAGGGAGAAGCAGGCTCCATGCACCGGGAGCCCGATGTGGGATTTGATCCCGGGTCTCCAGGATCGCGCCCTGGGCCAAAGGGGATCCCCAAAAAACAAGTCTTATCAAAGTATGAAGAGATTTTAAATGCTACTGATGATTAAAGAAAGTGAACACAGGGATCCCTGGGTGGCGCAGCGGTTTGGCGCCTGCCTTTGGCCCAGGGCGCGATCCTGGAGACCCGGGATCGAATCCCACATCGGGCTCCCCGTGCATGGAGCCTGCCTCTCTCTCTCTCTGTGACTATCATGAATAAATAAATAAAATCTTTAAAAAAAAAAAAGAAAGTGAACACAAAAGCATACGAGAACATCAGGCCGTGTTCAGCGCGACATCATTTGTTCTTCCAATTTCGATTTCCTAGAGTTCTGCTCTAATATTGTTATTTCTCTTCTGCTGCGTGGTTTTAGCTCCCATCGCTGTTCTTTCTCCAGCTCCCATAAGTGTGCAGTTAGCTTGTGTACTTGAGATTTTTCATTTCTTGAGGCTTCTATTGATATGTCCTCCCTCTAATACCACCCTTGCTGCATCCCAGTGGTTTTGAACCATTGTGCTTTCATTTTCATTAGTTTGCATGAATCTTATACATTCTTCTCAAATTTCCTGGTGGACCTATTCATTCTGAAGGAGTAGGCTCTTTAACCTCCAAGTGTTTGTGTTCCTCCCAAATGTCCTCTTGGCAAGGAGTTGAAGTTTCAAAGCACTGAGGTTTGAAAAATACACAAGGAGAAGTCACAGTCTTGCATCAGTTCATGAACGCTGATTTGTGACCCAGTATGTGATCTACTCTGGAGAAAGTTGCCTGTGCAGCTGAGAAGAAGGTGCACTGTGCTGCATTAGGATGGAATGTTCTGTATCTATCTGTGAAGTCCATCTGGTCCAGTGTGTCATTCAAACCCTTGTTTCTTGGTGATCTTCTGCTTGGTGACATGTGTGTCCCTTGCTGAGTGTGGAGTATTGACCTCTTCTACTATGAGGGTTTCATTATCTGTGTGTTTCTTTAATTTGGTTATTAATTCTATTGGAAAAATCAGGCATCAGATGACCTGAAGGAGGAGGAGTTGCAAAATCTGAATAGACAGAGCTGAAAGTTGGATTATTAGTCAGATCCGAATCGGACAACACGTGTGCCTACGAACAATCTACCTAATTGCCTAAAGGAAAAGGCATAAAGTGGAGAAACAGTTCTTTTTTCTTATACCAATCTTTTTTTTAAATAAATTGATTTTTTATTGGTGTTCAATTTACCAACATACAGAATAACACCCAGTGCTCAACCCGTCAAGTGCCCCCCTCAGTGCCCGTCACCCATTCACCCCCACCCCCCACCCTCCTCCCCTTCCACCACCCCTAGTTCGTTTCCCAGAGTTAGGAGTCTTTATGTTCTGTCTCCCTTTCTGATATTTCACCCCACATTTCTTCTCCCTTCCCTTATATTCCCTTTCACTATTGGAGAAACAGGTTTTTAATAGCATCATTCAAGCTGACAACTTCTAATTTTGCCTCCATCAGGAATTTGTCTACTGAGCCTCTCAAATATCCATCCACCTTCTAGGTTGGTAGGTCCACTTCTAGGTCTCCAAATGTTTCATCTCTGGGTGGTCAGAAGGAAACTAAATTGCAACCCCTTAATAAACAAGGTTTCTCTTCTAGTCTCTCCTACATCAGCAAATGACTCAAAAGTTATCCAGTAATCAAACCAGAGGACTGAAAGCTTCTTTTTTAAGCTCTTTTATCAGGACACCTGGGTGAATCAGTGGTTGAGCATCTGTCTTTGGTTCAGATAGTGATCCCAGGATCCTGGGATGAAGGCCCACTTCAGGCACCCCACAGGGAGCCTGCTTCTCCCTCTGCGTATGTCTCTGCCTCTCTCTGTGTGTCTCTCATCAATCAATAAATAAAATCATTTAAAAAACCCTCTAATACATTACCACCCACATGCAATCAAGACATTTTATAAAATTAATTATAAAATATATATTTCAAGTCCAGGTGCTTCTCTCAACAGCCACCACTTTAATTTTAACCATCATTTTCTAGTCAGGACCACTACTCCAAATCCAGCCAGTACAAACTGAAAGAGACTTGTCAGGCAGGAACTGGGATGGTATGTTGGGAGACACCCTATTTTCTTCTACACAGATATATAAAAGATTAATAAAATATTTTTAAATGATGACACATGGATGGGAGCACAATCATGAGAAATACATGTATCAAAAGGCAAAAGGAAACACCAATGTGAGCAAGGCTTAATCCACGTGCATAATGCCCACTGTATTATGAATAAGGTGAAGTTTACTGAGAGCTCAGGTCTACAGGGAGATAAAACTGAGTGATCCAGGTGAGATAGTCCGTCAGATGCAAGCTCCATGTTTAAAACCAAGGACCACAGGAAGATTCTCACTCTGATGAAAGCAGAGGTGCCAAAATGGATGCAGATAACTTTGCAGGGCTACAGGAGGCTTAGAGTAGCATCCTGGGATTTTTA